>NC_058131.1:75935424-76019607 GCF_016433145.1 Gracilinanus agilis
TTTTTTTCTCCTCCCCCCATTCTCTTAATTACCTTATGTTGATTCTCTTGAGTTCTGGGTTTGGGCAGCAAACTCTCTGTTTAAGTCCAGTTTTTTCTTGATGAATGTTTGGAAGTACTCAATTTTATTGAATGACCAATAATATAGTTAGTCTTGCTGGATAGTTGATTCTTGGTTGTAGACCCAATTCTCTTGCTTTCCTGAACATTGTGTTCCATGCCTTCCAGTCCTTCAATGTAGATGCAGCCAGATCCTTTGTTATCCTAACTGTGGTTCCCTGATATCTGAATGACTTCTTTTTGGCAGCTTGTAATATTTTTTCCTTGGTCTGGTAGTTTTTTAATTTGGCTATAATATTCCTGGAAGTTGTCAGTTGTGGATTAAATGTAGGAGGTGATCTGTGGATCCTGTCAATTTCCACTTTTCCCTCTTGTTGAAGAATTTCTGGGCAATTTTCTCTGATAATTTCTTGTAAAATGCTATCTAAACTTTTTCTTTTATCATGATGTTCTGGTAAACCAATAATTCTTAAGTTGTCTCTTCTATCTCTGTTCTCCAGATCTTTGGTTGAATCAATGAGGTGTTTCATATTATCCTCAAATTTTTCATTTTTTAAATTTTGTTTAATATATTCTTGCTGCCTTGAGAAGTCATTTCTTCTAGTTGTTGAGTTCTGTTTTTTAAAGACTGAATTTCATCCTTTGCTTTTTTAGTCATCCTTCTCTTTCTGGTCTGATTTTCTTTGTAGATCATCTTTTGCCTTCTTTGTTTCATTTTCAAGCTGGCCAATTCTGGCTTCTAAGACTTTATTTTCTTGTTTTAGCTCATGTATTTCCTTTTTCAAATTGTCTTCAGCTTCTCTTGATTATTTTTTGAGTTCCTGAAGTTCTTGAATTAATTGAGTTTTAAATCCTTGAGTTAATTGAATTTTGAGATCTTCCAAAGCCTGTGTCCAGTTCGCTGGAACTACTTCCTCTTCTTCCATTTCTGTTTCATTTGCTCCCTTTTCACTTCCTTGAAAGAAGCTGTAGATTGTCATTTCTTTTCTCTTTTTCTGTTTACTCATGTTTTTTTTCCCCCTTCCTTGTTTTGATAGTTTGAGCAGATGAATTTAATGATCTTTGATGAAAAATCTTCCCCCAGGGGCAAAGGTTTGTAGTTACTTTCTCTGACCTTGGAAGACTTCTCAGTCTGTCCAATTGTTGGGATTAATCCTGTATTGATTGGATTAATCTGCCCTGAGGCTAAAACCTCAAAACCTCAAGGGGAGGGAAAAACAAACAAACAAAAAAAACAAACAAAAAAGGTGGGGTGACAAGAAGTAACATTTTCTCTGAACTGAGCTCTCCAACAGTGGGGTCCCCTTGTGCTATCAGCTGTGTTTCACCTGGTTTTCTTTCCTCTTGAAGCCCTGCATTCTCTATCTCAGTATGAAGAAGCCAAGCTGTCTGTGCTCTGGGGTTTGGCTCCCTCTAAGCCACCACTTTCTGGGCGTTTTTGCTGTGTTTCTCTGGTTTTCTCCTCTAGTCACCTCTTCAGTGCCTGTGTTTTACTCCATGACTAGTGCACCCACCGTCCCTGAGATTTCCCTGGCCACTGGAGACTCCACACAGCAAGTGGGGGAGGTGTCCTGGGATCCTGGGATTCTCCTTCTATGCCCTCAGTCCTGATAGTTCAAGAATTGAAGCCTTTTTCTTGGCTTACCTCTTTAGTTTTGCTGCAGTAGGGTTCCCCTGCTCTGTCCCAGTATTGGATTTGGTCCTTTCTTCTAGAAGCACATTGTTTTCTATCTTAGTGTGTAAGGGTGCGGGGGTTTCAAGATTCGCTCTGTCTATGCTGCCATCTTCCCAGAACACTGCCCCAAGGAGTTTCTTAATCAAAGGTTATCATCTTTTCTGGCCAAAAGCAATAAAATACTATAATTTTGCATTAACAATCTTCCTAAAATAAGAATATTCTCTGATTAGTATTAGTGAGTAACTTGTAAATTGTCTTTTTGCTTAGTTTCTTATGATATCGACTAAAGGTTGCAAAATCAGTTTATTTTTCACAGGAATCTGTTTAATAAATCATTGATTTGTGAAAGACATCTAAAAACAGGCATGGAATTACAATGGGGAAATAAAATAATGTGTGAGTGACTGAAAAATAAAACATAAAGCAAGTTTTCCATTTATGCTTAAATATTCCATAATGACAGTAGACAAATATAAACACTCAAAAAAGCAGACAAATGATTTTATTAAATATAGACAAATTAGTATGAGTTTTGCATTCATTTGTACCATTACCCTATATTTGTTATTATTATTGATATTTATTCTCTGTCTATGTAGGTTGAAAAGAGATTATATTTCCATCCTAAGGTCATGCAACATAAGATATTGTGTACCTTTGAGTATGTGTCTCTGTGTGTTTTCCTTGAATACTCAGTATCAATATCTATTCTAATTAATTGTTAAACTGAAAATTTCTCATCCAGAGGGGCAGTTACAATGTGAATTATACTGTCATTTGTCAAGTTCATTCCATTCAAAACCTGTGTTTTGAAATTGCCTCTTCAAAATGCTGACCTATCTCTCTCATTAATGAGCCTGATTCCCTCACACAATATGAGAAGTCCTTAAATATTTCTGCATTCCCTAGGGGATGAGTCTACCTTGTTTTACACAGTTTTACACAGTGCATACAAATAAATGGCATGCTGTTAGGGCTGGGGTCACAGAGATCATATTATAGCCTAATTCTCTCATTTTACACAGGAGAAAATTGAGGCCCTGTAAGGAGAAGTTGCTTTCTCCAACATCAGTAATTTAAAAAATACACAGTTAGAAAAGGTACATCCTTAATATAATTTCAAATTTCAAGGAGAGTTTTATATTTGAGAAAAAAACACGAACAATCTTTACTGAAAAAAAATTTTTTAACATCATGTGAAAAACCTTCTGGATTATTTGGCAATAAATTGTTTTTTAATTGTTATAAATATATAAATACATATATACACACATATTTTGATAACTAATTCTCTCTAGGTCAAGACTCACTCTCTTCATGACTTCTCTGTATCTTTAATAGATGTGTTAGAAAGTTTTTTTTAAAAGATTAGTAAAAAAAATATTTATGAGCACATAGATATCTTCTGGTCCATAGGGAGACAGCATGATATAAAGAAGGGGGGGACAAGAACAAAATTGGAATATATTCAGGAGATTTAGGTTCTAAATAAGACAATTTCTAATTGTAGGTTGAAATAAACTAAATGGAATTCAGGGAGGATTCAGGGAGGTAAGGTCAATTTCCTTAAGTATTAGCTATTCAAAAGCAGAGTCAGGATTCACACCCAATCTTATGACTAAATTCAAAGCTTTTTTTCACCAAACTGCCTGACTTTCGACCATACCTCCTTTTACATGTGTCTCTTATTCATGCACTTGTTACCTTATACATTTAACATCTCTGAATTTCATTTCGTCTTCTGAAAAATGAATTGGGCAGGAGGTGGGAGGGAGGGGAAAGACTGCCAATTAGATGATTAATAAGGTTCTTTCCCATCCTAAAATTCTACATTTTTGCACAGTGAATTTAGACTTAAGTAGATTTGCTTTCTATGGCTGTATTATGACAGTATTTGCTAGGCTGTGACGTATTGCTGTGATATGGCAGTATACCATATTACAATTTGTTGTTATAAGTGAGGCAAAGGTTACCAATCTCTTCAACCTTTTCAAGTAGTTTCAACTTTTGTCATATGTATAGAAAAGAGAAACATTCTGAAGAGGTTACAATTTCCTCCCCCACTGTATTATTTTTTTCATTTAAGGAATCCTGAGGATATTTTTCTACCATGGGAGAGGGAAAGAAGAGGGTCACAAAGAGACCTAAGAATTTAAATAATATGTATGATCATAAGTCAGATGAAAGCTCAACTGAATGACTCAGTAGAAAAAAGTATAGTTTAAAGAAGAATTCAAAAAGCAGATAAATGTTAGCCTAGGCATTTACTTAAGGTAATGCCTGGATGAAGGACTTTATCTAATTTGAAAGAGCTGGTTAAAGTAGCTAAACCTGTCTTCTATAGGGAAGAAGACTACAAACCAAAGCAACCTTAGTGGATATTGGACAGTTTATTGGGTGACCTTTAAGATACCTGGAGAGCTTGAAAAAAACATCAGTAGTGAAAAATGTAAAATAGAGACGCAGACAAGACATGAAGCCCAACAGAGAACAATTTCCAGAGGGAAACAGGCCTGGTGTGGAAAAGTAAAATGACATTTCCAGCAGATATTACCTCAGAGGAATTGCTTCTCCACACATGCCATCTGGACACAAATATTTCTAATATGTGTATATTCCCTGTGTTACTACCACACAGACACTTCTAGGTTTTGTTGGTAGTATTTTTTGTTTTTGTTTTAGACAAAAGTAAGCACATTAGTAGGGGCTCATTATTGACGCTTTGTAGTCTGACCCATAAAATATCTACAATTAAGCTGTCTTCTGGGAACACATGAGTTATAGGGGCTCTAGTCAAACTAAGCACATGATTTCAGAATGATAAGAGTTGATATTCCAAAGTTAAGTTAGAGAAGAATAAGAGTAAGAACAAGAAGAAACTGGAGAACGTGACATTCTGATTATGCTACAATCTGTGTTGCTATAAGTCTATGTTAGATGACCTTTCAAATGAATATAAAGAATACTAATATAGAGACTCATATGTACGTAAGTATATAGCAACATTGCTCTAGATTCCTTGAATCACAAAAAGATAGACAACATGATATAATGAAGAGGGCACTATATTTAGAGTCAGAGAACCTGGTTTCATCCCCAGAATTTTTATTTACTCTTTCTTTGACCTAAAACAAATGATTCAGATTTTTAGGAGCTCAGTTTCCTGGAGGAAAATGTTCATTCAGCTAATTTTTCCTTTAAAAATACCATGAGAAAAGAAAACTCATTAATATCTTCAGTTTCAAAATAAGGAAATAATTTTAGAGAGGGAATAACATTTTTTTCCAAACAAGACTATATAGCTAATAAAGTATCAGTTGTAGATATTAGCTCCCAATCTTATTCTCTTTCCAATATACCACACTGCCTCTCACCCCAGGGTATGCTGGTAAATGTTTAACAAACATTCTCTAAAAATGCAAGGCCCACTTCTGAATTTAATATAAATCATGAACAGTTTCTCCATCAGTTTATTAAATCTAGACAATAAGAAAATAAAGGGACTGATTTGCAGCATTTCCTGATTTCTGAGTCATAAATGTTCACATTGAATATTTAGCAATAAGAGCTGGCTCCAGGACACTCTTGTTCTGATTCTTGGAAAAGTTCAAAGATTTCTTTGTCATTCTGCAATATAACTCTACCTATTTATGGTCTCCCTATTAGTATGAGTATAAATAAGGAATGTTGGGTTCTACCAGAGTAGAAACTATTAAAATGAAAGTGAGAGTCCACTGTGCTCATAGCTGCCCAAGCTTACTACTTTCATCTTTTAGGACCATTAATTATTATCTTCTTTGGGTTTACTTGAAATGGTTGAAAATTAGCAGCAAATGAAGAGGATAAGTCTATTTCAGATAGAATGAATGAAATAAATCAGTCATTTCTTAATAGAGACAATATTTCTAATATTACCACAAATCATATGATTGCATAATCTTTATTTGGGGAGAATTTAGAAGAAATTTAGACTTGCCTACCAATTCTGGAATATCACAAATAAAATGCCAAATAGTCATGTGTTTCAAATACTTCTAATGATTGGGAAACTCATGCCCAGCAAACAGACAATTCTATTTTTCATCATCTCTAATTATTAGAAAGTTCTTCTCCATATTAAGTCAAAACATACTTTACTTCAAATTAGACCAACAGTTTCTAGTTCTGTCTCTGAGAATCACATATAGAGTCTTGGTGAATTTTCATATGATGATTTGTCACTTACAGTGGGTATGGATAGGGATTGGGGAGGTAAGGTTTTGGAAAACGAGGACTTCTTCCTTTACCAAGGATCACCCATTAAACCTCTCAGTACTAATCAAGTTAATGGAATGAAATTTCTTTCTTAGAAGTTTATGAGCTTTTCAGAATTATAAGGAAGGAAGAAAGATAATGTTTTAAGGAGAAAGGAGTTGAGCTAATTTTTAATTAAAAATTGATGACCAAAGTGAATCCTCAATAAGGTTTCTTAAATTCAATAAATTGAATGCCCAAGGAATGAGTAGATCCAGCTGGTACAAAAGATACCTTGGAATGGGTACTAGAAGTATATACTTCAAAACAGATCTTTAATAATTAAATGCTGTAGGCAGTGAATAACCTCTTATGACAATGGGAAATGTCATGCACTTTCAGAGCCTTTGTTTTTAGGGACCTTTTTGCAGACAATACTTCTAATGCAATGGTCTCCTTTTGTCTTCCTATGTAACCTTCTTTTGTCTGATAGCAAGCAGACACATTAACCAAGGGACTTTATTTATGAACAAGAAGAAAAGAAAGCATTTGGGTTTAACCACTCTTTTGTGGACAATAGCTATAATACACTGGAACTATTTATGTCTGCAAATCTGATTCTTTTTTGTTTGTAAGATGACATAAGTCAAAATGCTATTTTCCTTTTTTTTTTAATTAAGAAAGGGGTTCTTAAGAAGAGGGAGTGGATTGTTTAAGAAAGAAAGAGAAAAAAGAAAAGAAAAGAGAGAGAAAGTTGAATGCTTTTTAAACTTTAATAGTCTTTAAATAAACCATGTTGACCCATAAAGGCAAACTGATATTTGAAGCCTGGTATGATATGAAATTATGAATATTTTTAATAGGGAACAAAAATATCTCAAAATTTCATAGTATTTATGTATACTTGAATTCAAAAATATATGTTTTTAAACTTGATGTTAATTTATTCCTATATAAGATCTGCTTTTCCTATGCATTACAAGCATTTGCTGTCATACAATGGTCAAGGTTATGAAAACTTTTGCACAATAATAAGGGCTCTGGAGATGAGTATATGGATATACATGCATGCATGAACATACATGTGAGTGTGCGTGAGTGTGTGTGTTACTGAATGCTTCTATTAAGGCTGCCAAAGTTGAAGTTTTACTTAGGAAAATGACTAGCTAGAAGCTCCTTTTAATATGTAGGTATTCAACATTAAGTCCTTTAAAAATGGAAATGGTCATTTGTTATCATCATAATCATCATCAGTAGTATAATATAGTATCTACTATGTATTAAGACACAATGCCTGGACTTTCCCAATATCATCTCATTTATTCCTCACAAAACCGTACAGAATATATTTTTATATCCTCACAAAATTATTTAAAGTTATGAGACTTTGGGTAAATTGCTTGAATTCTCTGGTTCTCAGTTTCCTCACTTGTAAAATAAGGCCCAAATGATCTCTACCTTCCCTTCCTTCTCCAGATGTATTATTTTCCCATCTCTTCCACAGAAATATTTAAAGCACAATAAATGTAATAAATAAATCTTCTAAATTCCACAGACTTTACCACCTTAAGATACTTTATGGAAATATTGCTTATGGCCTTCTAAGAATTACAGACAATCTTTAGTCTTCTACAATTCATTTTTATTCTCAGTAGCTGACTTCTGATGATTTTATGGACACTGATTACCTAGATCATCTGATGCAGGCAGAAGCTTGTGTGTGTTCATGGTCCATTTACAATAGAATCATAGAACACTTCCTTTCTATAGATTATTTATTAATACTACAAGCCTAACTCAGGAAAGAGAGCAGTTAGTATAGTGCAGTGGTTCCCAAACATTTTTTACCCCCTTTCCAGTAAAACTATTACTTAGCCCACTGGAAATTAATTTTTTAAAAATTTTAATAGCAGTTAATAGGAAAGATAAATGCATCCATGGCCATCCATGCCCTCCTGGATCTCTGCAGCACCCAACAGGGGGTGGTAGCACCCACTTTGGGAATCACTGGTATAGTGGATAGAGTGCTGGGCTGAAAATCATGAAGACTCTTCAGCCAGGGTTCAAATCTGACCTCAGAATCTTACTGGATTTGTGTCCCTGGGCAAGTCAGTTAACTCTATCTACCGAAGTGTCCTCATCTGTAAAATGAACTGGAGAAGGAAGTAGCGATTCACTCCATTATATTTACCAGTAAAATCCCAAATGCGTTTACAAGTCAGACATGACTGAAATGACTGAATAACAATAAAAACTCAGGAGGAAAACACTATAGTGTCAGAATCCTGACTTTCAAATTAGAAGAAAAGAGCTCAAGCATTGGTTCTATCATTTACTATCTAAGTAGTCTTGCTAAGATTATTTTTTTCTCTCTAGTTCAGTTTCTTAATCTGTAAAATGAGAGTATTAAATCAAATTCTTTCTAACATCTCTCTTAATTCTAAAACCCTATGATTTGAAGAAAGCAAAGAAATTATCCTATATAAATTCTATTTTATCCTCCTCGTATATACTCATATATGTCAGTATACTATAATATAGGAAATATAATGATTGTGGTTTTTGGTTTGGAATTTTGTTTGTCTGTGTGCCCTTTTTTCACCTCATTTCCTCCTGGTGGTACATGTTTGAAATTAAGACACCACTGAACTAAGAATCAAAAGAAAACCAGGTGATTCCCTATACTTTTTTTTCAGGTACATATAGAAATAATTTTTGAAAATTGTATTTAAAATTTTAGAAGTCAAGTTTTCTCCCTCTCTACTCTCCACCCTGCCTCTGCTTTGCAGCATTTCCTGCTTTCCCTCAATTTCCCTATAACAATTCCCATCTGAGGCTTTACCCAGGTGACCCTGGGTGAGTCACTTAACCTCTCTATGCCTCAGTTAGCTCATTTTAAAAAAGGGGATTATAATAGCACCTGAGATTCAAATGAGATATCTGTATTTTTGAATCTTAAAGAGTTATGTAAACATTATTTTTTATAATTTATCTGCTTGAGTACTGCAGTTATTGTCATGATCCTATCTACTTGTTGCTCCCTAAATTCATCATCTTGGGACTAAGTCACCTTCCTCCTACCCTAGTTAAGTCATAGGTTTTGAATATCAGAGAATAATAATATTGATTAAACTGTTGCTAGTTATATAAAATTTGAAAATGTATGAAATTTTATATATAATCACACCAACCTGTGAGCCAGGCATCAGAGGTGTTATTATCATCATATTTTAATGGTAATAAAATTAACATTATGAGATATTTGCATAAATTTAAATAGTTAATAAACTTCAGAACCAGGATTCAAACGTAGGTTGTTTTCAACTTTTTTAAACCCTTACCTTCATCTTAGAATCAATACTCTGTATTGGTTCCAAGGCAGAAGAGGTAAAGGCTAGGCAATGAGGTTAAGTGACTTGTCCAGGGTCATAAAGCTAGGAAATGTCTGAGGCCAGATTTGAACCTATGACCTTCTGAATTTGAGCCTGGCTTTCAATCCATTGAGCCACCCAGCTGCCCCCATGTTTTCAGTTTTAAGGCTTTTCTATTATGCTATACTGGTTCAAGTAGGAAATACAAAATAGCATATCTGATTTAATGGTATGCAGACACTGAGGCATGTAACTGTGGTGGTGAAAAAGAACTTTCATTAAGAATCAGTAATTTTTTTGTGTGTGTGACAATCAAGATGATGTGTCCAAGGCAGAGATTCTCTGTGTCTAAGAGGCCCATTGTGGTGATGGCATCCACAGTGCTTGGTCCTGAGCTTGTTCCACTTGTGCTGACATTGTGATACATGGAAGATGTTCATGTTTATTTATATTAATCCAGATTGTACTTCATGTTGCCTAAGAACATTTGCACATTATGCAGTGGAATGGGGAGCAGCCAGCGATGACCTATAAAACTGGATGCAGCCTAGTACTCTGTATCTGAACTATTATCAGCCAAGTTTTCTTCTGGCTTACCATCTCTATAGAGGGACATTAGGGCATAATCTTTTGTAACTTAAATAACAGCCTCCTTTCTATTATTTTCCAAACAACAAACAATTCTGGATAATGTATACTGTAGTTTTGGGGATGCAATGTAAAAAAAAATAAAGACAAATCATTTATATAGCCACATTATGTGTTTATTTACCAATCTAATGAAGGCTGGTCATGGGCCAGGTGGGCAATGACATATTAGTCATTCATACTCCAGGGACAATGAAGAAGAGCATTAGGAGACGTGATGATCCTGGCATTCCCATCCACTCCCAGCTCCATTCACAGAAGCAGTGAGAGCACTTAAGGAGTTGGTCAATCCATCATTACATTTCATAAGCATGTATAAATGAGTGTGTGCAAACACTTCAGGGTAGGGACAAGAGAGGAAGGTGGATTAAGATCATTTTGGAGATGGTTACTCTGAAATCATTCATGATTATCTAGACTATGGAGCAACTGCTGAATTAAATGGTCTCATAGAGAGAAATTGAATTACCACAGTCTAGTTCATAGTAACACAAATAACTCTAATATACGGGAAATAAATTACAATGATTTTATAATTCAAAAGCTGGAAATCCTGATGAAATTACATCTCCTTTCCAGTCCATTACATCAGATTTTCTTTGGAGGATATAATCTTACCCACAGAGTTTCTTTGTTTTAAAATATCTGTCTGAATGCCTGTCTATCTATCTCTCCATCATCTAATCTATTATAAATTCTCGATGGATCTTTTGATTATTATTTATTTTTATCCTTTTTTCTTCAGCATCACACACATATACTGCTAAAATGAATATATTTATTTAAAAATGTGTTTAGTGGAGTGGTAAAACCAAATATTTTTATATATAACATTCATATATATATGTATGTATGTATGTACATATATATATCCTTACCTTCCATCTTAAAGTCAATACTTTGTATTGCCTTCAAGGCAGAAGAGTGGTAAGGGCTACTCAATCGTGGTTAAGAGACTTGCCCAGGGTCATACAGATTGGAAGTATCTGAGGCTAGATTTGAACCTAGGACCTCCCATCTCTAGGTCTGGTTCTCAATCCACTGAGCTACCCAGCTGCCTCCTATATATTTGTTATTGTTTTTGTTGAGTTGTTTCAGTTGTGCCCATTTGTTTTTTTCTTGTTTGTTTATTTGTTTGTTTTTGGCAAAAAAAACTGGACGGGGTGCATATAAACCTGAAAGGCCATGAATGCATTTAGACAAGAAAAAGAAAACAAAATTGCCACCCTCTCCCCACTCTCAGCTTAGTCTGGCCCCTGTGCAAATCCTATAACAAAACCTGCCCATGTACATGAAAGAACAAATGAGTTTGAGAGTTGAAAAATTTGAAACTTCAGATCCAAAAAGTCCTTTGGTATTATGGCAAGATCAATTCTTTAAAAGGAAGCTGATTAGGTTTACCTAAGTCATTAGATATTAAGCAGAATTATGTAGACTTTATAACTCTACATTAGATATTCCTGCTGGAAGTGTGATACTCAGTAAATAGCGAGCACAGACAAAATTGCAGATTTGGGTCTTATGGCACTAGTTAGTTGGGATGGCTCTACTTTGTGTTCCAAAGAGCTTGGCAAAGAGGAGAGTGATTTTCCTTTTGGAGAGGAAGCACCTATTCTAGCCAAGGTTCAGAAAAATAGAGAGAACTCATAAAGGAAAGGAAAATAGAATGCTTGTTGCTTTTGTTATATTTTTAGTAGAATGATGACCAATATGATGAGGCTTTTCCCTTTCTAAAAAACACATAAATAAAAGTCACAGCAGAAGTCAGCGGCCTCAGAGCTAATAGAAACAACAACAAAGACTATTCTTCTTGTGGACAACAAGAGAAGCACCTGGTCTGAAGTGCCCAGTTGTCACAAGTTACCACAATGGGGAACTATACCTTTTAGCAACCAATAGACAATTAAAATAAGAAAGAACAACAGTTATATGATACCCATCAGAAGCTTATTCTCCAGAAGAGACCATAAATCCAGCCAAGACTACACGCCAAGTGAGACTAGTGAGCAGCAGGCTTGGCAGTAGCAGCCCACAGTGCCACGACCAGAAAACATTTAGAGCTTAACTATGAAAATCATGATTGGGGGGGCAGCTGGGTAGCTCAGTGGATTGAGAGCGAGGCCTAGAGACGGGAGGTCTTAGGTTCAAATCCGGCCTCAGACACTTCCCAGCTGTGTGACCCTGGGCAAGTCACTTGAACCCCATTGCCTAAAAAAAAAAAAGAAAAAAAAATTCATGATTGGCCTCTCCATACAAATGCCTCAACTGAACATTTTTTTATATTTATAACATGTCATGTGTGTGTCACCTGATCACTTTTCTTTTTTATTCCTTCTACATTGTATACTCAATTTCGAGGAATTCCCTTTTAGTGTCTACACTTCTTACTGATGGTCTCGGTTTTTATGTGCTATGTTTATGGATGACATTTTTTAACATTATTTTTGCTTTTATCAGGTGCTACATGAATAATTTTCTGATTTGAAAAATCATTGTAAAGGTAAACATAGTGTAGAGTTGTGAGCTGTGGTTTTACATGGACTTGAATCTACAAAGAATTTTGAAATTAAATCTATGTTAATTAACTATGTTAATTCATCAGTGTAACACTCAGATCTTATAGACATCACAGGCACACTGTGTATGTATACATGCGAGCATCTATGTGTATTTATATGTTATATGCATATTTATGTAAATATGTATGAATATAGATGTATATTTGCATAAACATAAAGATATGCATATATCTGTGATCAGATGTGCCTTATTGAGTCAAATTGAAAGGAGTTGAGAAGACTCCTAGAACCTTGGAACTCACCTTAACTTTCCAGGCACCTCTTATGCCTGCACGTTTATGAAGTGGACTTTTTATAACTGGTAACTATATTCAAAGTAAGCTTTTAGTTGGACAATTTGTGACGCCTTAGACCTGAAATTTACATATACAAAGTAGCCCCAGAAAACTTGTCAAAGTGAATTTAAGAGGGTATGTTTCAAAGTAGCATTTGGAAATTTGAGCCCAAATCATTATTTCCTTATAAATAAATCAGATTGTAATTTGTAGAATATGTAAAGCTAGTTGAGAATGAATGTTTATGTAAGCAAGGATGTTGTATTAATTTACTGCCTACAGGATATTGTATAGCGCTAGTTTGCTAACTTTTATTAAAATCCTGAGGAAAAACAATCCAGTCACCTTGAATAATTATTATAGAAAATATCAGGCCTAAAATAGTAAATATTCTTGATTATGAGATCATTAAACTCAGCAGTTTCTGATTCACAGAATTTCAGAGTTGGAAAGGACCTCAGAGGTTAATCTGGGGTAAATAATACCTGCAAAAAAGAATCATTAATGCAAAATCCCTAACAAGTATTTATCCAGGATTTTCATGCAAACCTTTAAAAATGGAAGTCTACTAACTCCCCAAGTGAAGTATTTCTGTTTTAAGATAACTGTAAGTGATAACAAAGTTTTTCCTTAGAGCAAATCTAAATTTATCTGTCCACTTTCCATTAATTGCTTAGAGTTCTGCCATCTGGGGAAAATAAAGAAATTTTGGCCCTATGCTACATGAAAAATACTTTCAAAGACTTAAAGATAATAGTCATGTCCTACCCCAACTCCTAACTTCCCTCTTCTCCTGCGTGTTCTTTTCCACAAGCTAAACATTCCCAGAACTCCCTACACTGTACTTTTTATTTTTGGAATGTAGTTTTTGAAACTTGCTATACATACATAAATATTTCCTCACACTCCCTTATATCATATATTTGATCTTAAAGCCCTTACAATCACATTTGTAAGACTATATACATTTCAGGTACATATGCATGGTAGCCAAAATGGCTAAACTACAGTGATGCTAGGTTTAAATCTGTGACAATCCAATACTCTTGCCAATACCTTTTGGCATTAGAACATGATACAAAGTCTACTGGGTATTAACTGTTGCAGAGAAAAAGCACTCAGAATTCAAGCTACCTTTCAATATTTATTTTCAATATTAAAATAAAGAAATGAAACAAAATTTTCCATGTTTCTCCTGGGGCAGTCAAAGTTCAAGATATGAATTTAGAATTACAGCATTTAGCAGAACTCTTCTTGTTTTGCCTTTTTTTTTTTGGTAGCACAGCACTTGGCACATAGGTGCTTAATAAATAGTTTTTGACTAAATATACTTCAAGAACTACCTGACTGGCAAGATAATTAAATCGTCATTTTCTTTAAACTTCTCTAAATCCTAAACCTCTAAAAATGAATTATACTTGTATATGCAAGAAGATAGAACCCACCACAAAAGAAAACAAACACGTCATGAATTGACACTAGAGAACTTTAATATCTATTCCTCATCCCTGGGCTCAACTAATTCCACCAACCTACTGCACTGAGTACAAATAAACTTTCAGAGTTGGACTCAAGGGTCACTTTTAGGAATTGCCTTGATAGGAATTTACCTTGAAGCCCTCCATCTCTGTAAGAGATAACACACATGAATTCTACCTAGTCACTCCAAGTAAAGAAAGAGGGAAAGATAGAAGACTCAAATAGGAAACAAGAATTGTTATGTGGGGTCTAAATAGTCACCGGTTAGAAGTGAATGGGGAGGGGGGACAGTAAGGACAGCAAGATAGAGAGCCAAGCACTGTAGATGGAAAGGCCTGGGTTCAAATTTGGCCTTAGACACTTCCTAGCTGTGTGACCTTGGCCAAGTAACTTAACTTCCATTGCCTAGTCCTTGCCACTCTTCTGCCTTAGACCAAATACATAGTATTGATACTAAGATGGAAGGGAAGGATTTTTTTCTTTAAATGAAGAAAAGAATAGTGTCAGGCCTAAAGAAAAGGGGGAAAAGTCCATTTTAAGCCCATCTTTTCTTTCCAGAGTTTGTTCATGGTAGAGACTAAAGTCCAAACAACCCTTTAATCAGTTCATTTAAGGGGAACTGGGCCTCTAACCTGCCCAGTTCTTGTGCAAAAAATCAAGCCTTTCCCCAACTGATAAATGGACAAGGGACATGGATAGGCAATTTTCAGATAAAGAAATCAAAACTATCAATAAGCACATGAAAAAGTGTTATAAATCTCTTATAATTAGAGATATGTAAATAAAAACAACTCTGAGATACCACCTCACACCTAACAGACTGGCTAATATGACAGCGGGAATGACTGAATAAATTGTGGTATCTGTTGGTGATGGAATACTATTGTGCTCAAAGGAATAATGAAGTGGAGGAATTCCATGTGGACTGGAACAACCTCCAGGAATTGATGCAGAGAGAAAAGAGCAGAACCAGGAGAACCTTATATACAGAGAATGATACACGGTGGGACAATCAAACATAATGGACTTCTCTTCTAGCAGCAATGCAATGATGCAGGACAATTTTAGGGACTTATGAGAAAGAACGTTATCCACATCCAGAGAAAGAACTGTGGGAGTAGAAACACAGAAGAAAAGCGTTTGCTTGATCACATGGTTTGATGGGGTTATGACTGGGTATATAGACATTAAACGATCACTCTATTATAAATATTAGTCATATGGAAATGGATCTTGATCAAGATACATGTAAAACTCAGTGAATTGCTCATTGGCTATGGGAGTGGGAGGGAGGAGGTGAGGGAAAGAATATGAATCATATTACCATGGAAAAGTATTCTAAATTAATTTATTAAATAAATAAAATTTAAAAAATAAAATAAAAAAGTGGAAAACCCTATGTATTTTACCTTTTATTGTAGTCTCAATCTTAATATAGTGGTTGGTATGCATTGATTAATTGAATCTTTATTTACTTGGGGAAAAAATAAAGTGCCCAATTTTAGAGGTCTGAACATCAATGGAAGGGAAAGGAGTTGCACTATTTCCCAAAGACAAGAGAATACCAAAAATAAAAAGCTGAAATACCAAAGGACCTTGGGAGGAGAGGGGAATAAAAAAGTAGATTTTTTTAAAATGGATATTTAACAAATGTTATATGAAGGGAAAGGAATTCACATTACCTGATGAAAGGAAAAAGGAAATAACCCATAACATCTGAATATAATCAAGAAAGTATTAATTGATCAAAATTATACATTACTTTCATAAAACAAACAAGTTTTTCCAAGTCTTATAAAATGTAATGGTTATTTTTTGCAGTCCCAGAAAAAGAAAAAGACATTGAGTAGATTATATGAGAACATATCCAAAGAGCAGAATCACAAGAACAGAAGTATAATAATAAAATACCAGGTAAAATATATACCTTTATATTTTGATTTATCTAGGATCTTTTTGAGATGCATTACCTCTTCTCTAATGCAGATCATAACATAGTCATTCCTCTTCATCCCTCACCTTAAATGCTTAGAATTGTGCCTATTAAAATATCAGGAATATAAGGTCATTTTGCTTTTATTTTCCTTTGTTTTTTTTCCCCTTTCAAAATGGAATATGGAATTCAAAGTTATGAAAAACTTCCAAGTTAGATAGAAACAATAAAGATGAAATAGATTAAAAAATGTATATGACTCATCTGACAATATATAGTGAAAAGGAACACTGTTGAATTTGAAGTTCGGGTAAATATGTCACGATTGGGATATAAAGGAAAGGGAAGAGATTAAGCATTTATCAAGCATCTATGTGCCAAGAACTATGCTAAGTTTTAACTAATTCTATCCCATTTGATGTTCACAACAATTCTGTGAGGCAGGTATTAATGCGATGCAGTTTGCAGCTTAGGAAACTGAGGCAGAGAGATTTTAAGTGAATTGCCCAAGATCACACATCTAGGAAATATTTGATACTCCAAAGAGTATTGAAAAGACTTCCAAAAGGTTTGAGAAGGTTGCAATATGACATCAGTGATGGTACATGCTTAAAAATCTGCATAAAGGAGAATGGTATATAATGAGAATAAGACAATGAATTGCTGTTGTGAATGCTACTACATTGGTAAATGTAACATGCTGAAATAAACAGAGGAAGAATTCCAGCAAATGGGATATATGTCCTTTATGAAAAGTTTTTCAAAAAGTGAACAAACTTGGAAAAGAATAATTTTGGATGAGATATGAAGGTATGGGGATGTTAGATGAGATCACAGAATCCATTTACATATTGAACTAAGCTCCTCCTGTATTGATGCACCTAATAAAACACAAGGGAAAAAAAGAGAAATCTATCTACAAAGGTCAAAATCAATGATCCTTTTATACATAGCACTCTAAGGGGCTGCAAATATTTTACTATCAGACAATTTGGGTGGCTATTACTTAAATGCTAGGGTTTTGATGGCAAAAATCAGTGATATCTTTGAAGAAGAAATTCAAGGGAATTCCAAAATAAAAACAAATATCTACTAGTATGT
Source organism: Gracilinanus agilis (assembly GCF_016433145.1). Classification (NCBI taxonomy): domain Eukaryota; kingdom Metazoa; phylum Chordata; class Mammalia; order Didelphimorphia; family Didelphidae; genus Gracilinanus; species Gracilinanus agilis. The sequence goes on from NC_058131.1 coordinate 75,952,781, forward strand.
TTGCCTATGAAAGACATAAACATTTGGAAATTTATTACTTTCATTTAATTCCCCAGAATTAATTCATAGGACTAATTAGTGAAGCTTTCATATATGTTGACCTTTTGTTTATAAATAAAAATGAATATCTTTGACTTTGTACAGGCTTGCACCTCATAAATGGAATATTCTCCTTTCTTACCCTCTACCTCATGGGATCTCTAGCTTTGCTCATGATTCAGCTTTTGTGCCACCACCTTGACCATGCCCTTCCTATGACATACCCTCCCTTCTCCAATGAATTAATTCTCTTGTATCATACCCAGAATCACTCTGCATTTACTAAAGCAGTCTTACGTAATGCAAAGAGAACCAGTCTAACTAAAGAAGGTCTGGGTTCCAATTTTTTTTCACTTGACATCTGATAGTTATGTGAACAGGGTGAATTAAATAACCTATCAGTGTCCTCTAGGAACTTTCAAGTGATCAGCAGGTAATTCTACACTGAGAGTTCCCCACATTGATGAATTTACCAGTTTGAATCCTTGACTTGAAATACATTATATACTTACCTGTATATATACTTCCTTTCCATTCTCCTTCTCTTAGACTGCATGTTTCTTGAGGAGGAAGACTGGTTTGTTTATGTCTTTATATTCCTTGTTATATATTTTATATTGTTAAAAGCTTTATTGATGCTTTGTTTTTATATTACACTTAGAGATTACTCACACTTTGTGAGAGGCCAGTTGTAACAAATAAAAACAGTCCAGTAAAACTAATAATACATAGAATTCATTTGGAAGTGTCTGTGACATTTCCCATCTGTAACATATCCAGCTTTCTATGTTGTAATTAACAAAAAAAATATTGTCTTTTCCTCCCACGCCATGGAAAACAAAACAAAAGAAAAAAACTTCCTTTAACAAATATGCATAGTCAAGCAAGACAAATTCCCTCAAGAGCTAGGTGGAAAAATACATTCTCCATTCTATAACATAAATCTATCACCTCTCTTGTCTGTCAGAGATAGTATGTTTCATCATCAGTCCTCTGAAATTATGAATGACTACTGAACTGAACTGAATTCTTTCATATTTCAAAGTTGTTTGTCCTTATAGCACTGAAATTTTCTTATAAATTCTTCTGGTTCTGCTCATTTCATTGCTATTGAGTATATAAAAGACCTCAGAAATGTAATTTTGTAATATTGATGTCATAATATATATTGTTCATCTGGTTCTGCTTACTTCATTCTTTAATGGTTCATATGAATCTTTCCATGTCTTTTTAAATCATCTATCCCATATTTTCTTATAACACAGTAGCTCTCCTTCACACTTAGATACCCCAACTTTTTCAATCATATCTCAATTTTCAGAAAACTAGTTTCCTGTTGCCTTGGTTGAGTTTTTTTTTTAAACCCTTAACTTCTGTGTATTGACTTATAGGTGGAAGAGTGGTAAGGGTAGGCAATGGGGGTCAAGGGACTTGCCCAGGGTCACACAGCTGGGAAGTGTCTGAGGCCAGATTTTAACCTAGGACCTCCTGTCTCTAGGCCTGGCTCTCAATCCACTGAGCTACCCAGCTGCCCCTCCTTGGTTGAGCTTTGACCACATTGAAAGAACTATTATATATATATATATATTTTTTTTTGCTATAAACACAGAAATGGTGTACTTGGATCAAAAGACATACAATTTTCAAAAATTTGTGGCAATAATTTCAAATAATTTCCTGATTGGTTGTACTTATACATAGGTTCATCAATATATTAATATGCCTATTTTCCCATAGTACCTTCAACATATACCATTTACTTCTGTCATTTTTGCTACTGTGAATCATATGCAATGGGAACATGAAATTGAATTTGAATGTAATTAATAGAGATTTAAAGAACTTTTTCATATGGCTATAGATAGCAGGTGTTTCTTTCCTTAAAAATCTACTTGCAAATACTTTTAAACTATTTATGAATATGAGCTTATTCCTACTGGACCTGATCTTAGAATTGAGATTCTTAGCAGAGAAAGCTGCTGCAAACATTTCCTCAGATACTTGATTCCTTTTTAATCTTAATTTTATTGAATTTACTGGAACAAAAATAATTTTATATAATCACAATTATACATTTTATCTTCTGCAATAATTTCTATTCCTTCTTTGGTCATGGACTTTTCCTTCATATTGACATAGGTGATAGATATTCTCTTCTATTTCTCCCTAAATTGTGTGTAATGTGATGTTTTATATCTTGGCATACCCATTTAAACCTTATCATTGTATAAATTGTGAAGTGTTGATATGAATCCAATTTATTCCATATTGCTATTCATTTTTCCCAAGTTTTGATCAAATGGTGAGTAGATAGATAGATACAGATTTTTATCTACTGATATATAAGCATAGAATAGGTATATATATATATATATATATATATATACACATTTCTATATGTGCATACATACATATTTGTAATAATATATATGTATATACAAATACATATGGGATATTAGATATAATGATATATATATACACAAATACAAATATATAATATACAAATGTGATTATATGTATGGATGTATGTACATCTTCCTTCTCATCTTGAGTCTATATATATATAAACTCCGTGATACAGGTATATATATATACCTGTATCACAGAGTTTTTGCTATATCAAGGGATTTTGTGGCTGAATACCATACTGTACATAATGGAAATGCAGTACACCACTACCACTTTTACAAGTTTCCCAATGTGAGATTGTACATGGCACACTATTGGCTGATTGAATGAAAGGCAACCAGCCACAGAGCTATGTTCTGTATCTTGGGCCCTGATTGGCTCAGTGACTGTAGCATCAATCTGTTTGCTCTCCTGCACTGTGCCCATACTTTCCGCACCTCTCCTTGTCCACTTCACATTGATGTTTGATTGCTGCACATAGTGTTGCTCACTTTTTGTGAAGTTTTCATAAATTTATTTCAAGCCCTATACCACCCAAATGTCCTGCGCTTTCTAAGGCTTCTCACAGTGAACCCAAGCACCAGAGGAAGATGTTTACCATCAAAGAAAAGGTGGAACTTCTCCACATGTTAAGGGAAGGCAAAAGCTATGGGGCTGTAGGGTGCTATTATGGGATAAATGAATCTATTGTTCACCTCACAAAGATGAAAAGAATATTATGTTTATGGTAACAATGAATGAACTGATCAATGTCTACTCACAACAATTGATGGATGAAGATCTGACAGAGAAGACAAAGTCAGAAAGTGAAGAAGAGGATGAGGAACAAGATGAACTATGGATTGGAGAAGAGGAGGGGGTTGGTCTAACACTAGATTATCTTGTAACCATGGTCAGAATGGCCAAAGAACTTCAGTGAGTGGCTGAAGAATGAGACCCCCAAGGTGGTTCATTCATTGCACTTTGTAAATACAATCAAGGGTGGCATGTCAGTTTATAAAAACCTTCTTACTCAGAAGAAAAAATAGTGCCAGCAACTCCCCATAACTATGTTCATCACTATGACAGATCAGTTTTACCTTTAGTGGAAATAGAAGTTACATCCCAGGGAAAAGATACTGCACCACCTGATGAAATGTCTGGTGAAGGGGTGCCTTTAGAAGAGCTGTAATGCTCTTCTTGGCTGTGCAGTATATTTATCTCAGCATCATCATCTTCATCCCCATCAGTACTACTTCATACCTACATAATTAATGATTTTCATCATTCAGGTTATATTATCATACATCAACGGTGAGTACCCATATAGAATTTTATATGTTGTTAAAATTACATAGGTTCAAGGGTGTAGAAAGTATTTAAGAGCATATGAAGTGTTTATAAGAGTGTGGAAAAGGTTTATATGAGAGGGGGAGGGTTTATAAAGCCATACACACACACACACACACACACACACACACACACACACACACACACACACACACACACACATATATATATATATATATATATATATATATATATATATATATATATGACTCTAGATCATGGATTTTCATCTCTTGAGGGAGTCCCTGGATGTATCTGTGATAGGTGAGGGATCACTGTATATCCTTTTTTTTCAGAAGTAAATAGCATGCTTTATCATTATTCTTCTAGTATCATTATTGCTAATTGCATTGATCATAGTTCTTAAGACTTTACAACTTTTTTCTTTAAAATAGTGTTTCTTTATAATTTTTTCTTCTTGTTTCTACTTCAAATCATTTCCCACATATCTTCCCAAGTTTCTCTGAAACCATTCTTTACATCTTTTCTTACATTAAATTAATATACATAATTCCTTCATCTGGGGAGCTAGATGGCCCAATGAATAGAATGTAGATCTTGCAGTCAGAATGACCCATCTTTCTGAGTTTAAATCAGACACTTACTAGCTGTGTGATCTTGAACAAGTCACTTAACCCTATTTGCCTCAGTTTTCTTATATGTCAAATGATCCAGTAAAAAGAATACTGCAAACCATTTCAATATCTTTGCCAAGAAAATCCAAAATATGGAGTTACAAAAGAGTTGGGCAGAACTTACAGAAGTCAATAACAAGAATTTCTTTGGCTATTTCACAATTCTTGAACATTCATATAGTTCAAATTCAACTTTTTGCTACCATAAAGCTAGTTAATATAATTCTTATTATATATATATATGTATATATATATATATATATATATATATTAGTCTTTTTCCTCTTTGTTTCATCTCTTTGGAATATAGCCATAATAGAGATATGTCTGGGTTAAAAGCTATTCACATTTTAGTGTATTTATGGTCATAGTTCCAAATTGCTTTCCTAAATGCTTGAACCAATTCACAACTCCACTAGGATTTCTTTAATATGTCAGTCCATCATTTTTAATATTTCTTTACTCAATTCTTTAAGTAAAACAAAAAAGAAGGTGAAATATTTTCCCCACACTCTCTAAGATCTGCTGATCTCTACTCTGACCCTGTCACATCACTCCCTTCTGCCCTTCCAACTCTGATTGAGTCACTAAGAATTGACTTTGGGTTTGACTTTACTGCTATGTGCCTGCTATTTAGGGATAAATATACCAGTAACTGTTTCATAAGTAACTCTTCAATACTGAAAAATGTGAACATGGCATTTTACAGTTTAATCTTCTACATCAACATTTTCTCCATCACTTTCTTAAGTCTAGACAAATAACAAAACAATAAATCAAGCCCATATACAATACGTTTCTTAATTCAATAATAACCATTCAATAATATATTCAATAATAAACATTCAAAAAATTCAAAAATAAAGAACATTTAACAATTAGCTATGAAAAACAACCATATGCTATTATCACCATGGACATTGATCATTTTAGATGGAAATTAAATATATGCTTTTTTGTTTTATTTTATCTGCTAGACTATTACATTCTGTAACCTAAGGATAGATTTTAATGTTGTGTCATGATATGCAAAGACAGACTATGCAGATGAATAAAACTCCTGGGAAACCACTGTTATATTTGGGGATTCTAGAACCTAGGAAAAATTCAATTAACATTTGTAAACAAATAGATTCTGGAATTCCCAAACTTCCCCTTTGGCACCATCATTGCTGATCCCAGATATCCAACCTATTGTAATTTGAAACCCCAAGTCAAGTGGGTCATTGGTGGCCATTTTGATTGGATATACTTGCATCAACTTGTATTTATGGAGGAAGGGAAGAAGGCAGGACCTTGGGGTTTTTGGCAAGGATAAAAAGAAGGTAAGGGAAAAAGTGTCAATCATTCCTTTCCCTAAGAATTTTGAAATCTAAGAGACTTTACCTACTCCTTACAGTAGAAGAGAATAATAAAATAATGGCAATGAATGTTGAATGTTCTTTTTTTTTTTTTTACTTTTAACCTTAGTTGTCTTCCATTTTTTGGTTTGTCTTTTTTATGGCCAAATATGCCCCCAAGCTTTCTACACTTATCTAAGTCTTTTTTTAGACAACTTCCCTTATTCTTCCTCATCACAATCACTTGTTCTGGGTCCTCGGCATTTCATATTTAAATACTTATGATCTCTCATGTCAACTAGCATTTTCCATATGTTATTGTTTTTTTCTTCTCTGAACTCTTTGAAATCCACTTACCCAAAATTTAAATTGTGGGTCACACTTTAATAATTGATTTTTTTTTCTTTTTCTTGATCTTAGAATTGGTTGATTTCTTCTAAAGTTCTGACAGTTCCTGCTTCAGAAAAAAAATTGGATTCAGAATAGTCATTATTTTTGTTTAATAAAGTATCAAACATATCTATAGTTTTTAGAAGAGAAAATGCTTCAGAGGAAGATTAGATAGTTCAAGTACATCATCACTACCATGCCAGCTAGGATTGTTTTCTATTTATTGAAATAATTATCTTTTTCATCATTCTTCCTGGGTTGCCTATAAAATAGTCCTATTATGACAAGGTTCTATTTATACTCCAACTAATATTAATCTTAAATGCTGTTCACCATGTTTTGAGCCTTTGTTTCTTGGGATTCCTCACATTTTTCTCTCTATGCTACTGCTCCCCTTTTTTAGAAATTCTTTCTTTTGAAAATGTTATACCATTCTAAAGCCTTATTTCTCAGATATGCTCCCACCATAAATTAAGTTTCAAACACTTTATCCTCAATATAATCAATTCACATCTTGTGGGAGAAGCTTCAAATTTGTGGTTTCACTTCCAGTTTTCATGAATTTTCTCTTTCATTCTTTCTTTTATATTCTTCAGTTCTAATTTCCTAACATAGTTTATAATTTTCAATCATCTTGCCTTATCTTTCTCCTTTTTCTTCTTAGAACCCTTCCATTATTTTAAGAATCTTCCTGATACCCTGGAGAGTAGAAGCACAATTCATTTTGCCTTTCACTTTGTCCATTAATAGGAAAACCAATTTGAACTTTAAGCACATATAGCTATTCTTTCATTGAATATCAACTTCTCCAGAATGTTTTAGAAATCTGTTGATTTTCCAATTTGCCAAAATGTGAAAAATATGAAAAATAAAGCATGGAATCAGAATTAAGTACACTATATTGACTAGGAAAGCAAAAGTGGAGATTTTATGTCAAATGATTGGATTTTTATTTAGAATATCATACCCAAAGACTTTTTTGTATCCTTCCCATTACCATTCCCTAGCATGTTACCTTGTAATTATCTACATATGTTTTGTTTCTATCTATATGTATAAATCTTATTTCCCCAATGTAATATTAATTATTTGATGCTAGTGAACATTTTTTGTGTGTTTATATTTCTAATTCTTAGCACACCATGTTATTCCAAGTTAGCATTTCTTAAATGAGTATTGATGGATGGATAGATGGATGGATGGATGAATGGATGAAAGAAATTCTCAAAAATTGTAAAACTGTAAAAACTGTAGAGTTTTCTATGGTGGTAGAACTTTTGAGAATTTCTATATACTAGTATATCCACAATAGTAGCAAATTCTGATTTCTAAGGACAAGATCTGTTAAGAACAGAGTAGCTAATCAATTATATATGCATATTTTGGCCATGGCAACCAGTAACTGAAAGAAAATATAAAGTGGACCTCAGTCCTACAATTGTAGTGCATTAATAGTCAGTCATTCAACTGACAATTATTAACTAAGGGCTTACTCTATTCTAGACACTAGGTTGAGAGATGAGGTTACAAAGAAAGGCAAGAAATAGTCCCTGCTTTTAATGAGCTCACAGTCCAAAGGGATATAGTGAATAAAGTGATGGTCCAGTGGTGATGGCAGAGTGGTGGAAAAATCAGCAGAGGTTACTAAAAATGACCATTTTTAGACAACCAATAAATTTTAACTTGACCTTTCATACTAAAAATGTGAAACTTATCTAAATTTGAAGTATTTTATTGATTTGTTAACTTTTCTAAAATATTTTATTTAATAGGTTAAACCTTAATAGATTTAAGTTATATTTGGTATTTCTGTAAATATGTCACCTTTTTACTATCAGAACTCCAATGACTTTAATGAGTTATCATTGGATATTGTTGAGTTATAAAATTAATCTTACATTTTAAAGTTTCTAACAAATATTTTCTACTTTATTTAATTTTATCCCTAAAGTGATATTGTTGAACAAGTAGTCTGTCGATCAACAATTGCTATATTCTTAGTCACTGCTAATGAGCATAAATACCAAGGCAGTATCATTCTGAAATGTAATCTATACTGCATTTCTATTAAGACATATTATAGCTAGTCCCTATTCCATTTTTATGATGCCCTAAGGCATCTCTAATTATCCCAAGGGATATATATATATATATATATACATGTATATATATTTTTTAAAAGAAAGCCATCTAAACAAAATTAATTTTAATAGATTTTAATTCAGTCTGAGAATAGGAAACATATATTAATGAAATGAAATAAATTCTGAAGGTCTTAGTTCTAGTTATCATATACATAATCAAGATTGCTTTTTTTTGGTTCGTTGAACTTAGACACAGAATATTCACAAATAGATATTGTATCATTGATTCATTAGTCCCTTGGCAAGACCTAGCATTATCTCCCAGAGTATGATAATTTAGGCAGAGGTTACAGACTGTAGTTTAGGGGCAGGAACATAGATATTTAAGGATTACTGAGAAACTGGTATTCTGTCCAATGCACTTATTCCTGGTTCTATTTCAACGGAACTTGACAAACATTTATTAAGTTGCATGCAATATGAAGAAAAATAAAATTATATTTCTAGGCTATGGGAATACAGAGGAAAAATGAGAAAAATTTTTCCTCAAGAATGTTATAATATATAGGAAAGATGCAACACATTTCACAAATAGAAGATGTCACCTCAGCAATGATTTGAGGGACCATAAACATTCTATGAGAAAGAGGTGAAAGGGACATACATTCTAGACATAACATGGCGATGTGGAGGGAGGGAGAGAGAGAGAGAGAGAGAGAGAGAGAGAGACAGAGAGAGAGAGAGACAGAGAGAGAGAGAGAGAGGGAAGAGGAGGGAGGGGAGGAAGGAATATAGTAGACATAACCATAGTTTGTTCATTTATTCTAACAACACTTTGCTCTACCTAGGGCAAAAGGACACAAAGCTCAGTTTATTGGCAATGGATTTATATCTATTTTTTAAGATACTCCATGATATGAAAAGGAACTATTTTTAATTTATACTAATTCTTCCATATCTTAATTTTAGAGATAGTGTTTTGTGTCATTTGGAATTGTTGCAAGCCCTGGGAGACTACAACTCCCAGGACTCTCTGCTACAACTTCTCCTGATAACTCCCACTTCCTTTGTGGGAGGTGTCAAAGAAAGTATAAAAGGGAAAGTTTGGTGACTTTTCTCTCTCTACCCTGGAGCTCGCTTTACCCTGGAGGTTCTGCTCTTGGGCCTAGAGGCTCTCAGATCCTGAGCTCACTCTCTCTCTCGGCACTTTTCCCCTTCTATCTACTTCCTAGTTTTTCCTATACCTTTCCCTTTCTAATTTAAATGAAACCTACCTATTCTAAACCCTAAAGTTGCTGTCAGATCTTTTATTTGAGCCCCTGAAAAGCTCTGGTAAATTTCCCCCTGTTGGGGCTGGGAACAGCTCCCTTCCTTTCCCTTCCTCTACCTTCCTCTCTCCTTTCTCCCATTCCTCCAATCTTCCTACCTTCATCCCTTCACCCCCTCACAGTTTGTAGGTTAAAATGAATATTTTTGTACTATTGATTCCCCTTAGCCATTTGCATATTAGGTCCCCTTTCCTTCACTAAAGAATCCTAAAACAATAGTGTCTAAATTTCTATCCTCCTTCCAGGTACAGAATCAATTCACATTTAGGATCAAAAATCTATATAAGTAAAAGATCTCTTTTCTTAAAAGTTGCTATTCCTCAATCTGAAGAAGACAACCTTTTTATTTTTTTTCCTTTCTCCCAAGTCTGACAAGATATTTGTAGCCTTTTTGCTTGGTCAACTGACCAGGATAGTCTGTATCACATGCAAATATCAGAGAAGTTCATGAATCTGGAAGAATTTGTTTAGCAGAGTGTGGCTCCCTAGGGAAGAACACAGCACATCTGTAATTCTAAGGAGACAGTAATGAGCAAAAACCGGCAGCATCCTGAACAGAGCACAGCTGTTCCAGATGCAGATAAATAAGAAGCACTACAGGAGATCTATAATAGAAGCCAGTTTTTCTTCCACCTATCTACAATAAGCTGAACTACTAGATGTTGGACACTTGATAGTATTGTTTGCCTACAACTCAGTTAAACTTGTAAACAATTTGGATTTCAAACATAAGAATCTTCCTTAGCCAAGACAGAGAAAATCACTACTCTAAAAAACATTCACATACTCATTAAAGACAGCTATATGGCACAGTGGATAGACTTCCAGCCCTGAAGTCAAGAAGACTCAACTTCTTGAACTCAAATCTGACCCGACACACTTACTGTTTGATTGTGGACAAGTCACTTCACCCTATTAGCCTCAGTTCCTTATCTGTAAATATCTAAAAAAGGAATTGGCTAAATAACTCCAGTATCTTTGTCAAGAAAAACCCAAATGGGGTCACAAAGAGTAAGACACTTAAAAATAGCAAACAAATCTCTAGCTTTGTCTAAATGGCACTGTTACAAGTAACTGATTCTGTTTCAGATGTTTCCCAAAATAAAAAAAAAAGATCTCTGCCTTTTCTCAGGCTTTTCTCTTGAGATTAGGAATAGATCTTTCTCTAGTGAAGGCTAGATACCTTGATATTCGGATGCAGGATTATATTTTGAAACTAAATAGAATATACACCCATGTGATTTTTTCTTAACTCCCCTTTTAATTTTTGTTGATAGCCACTGTGACATAATTGATAGAAAGTTCATCTTGATTTCAAAAAGACTTGAGTTCAAGTTCTGCCTGGGTTACATACTCGTTGTGGGACTCAGGCAAGTGACTTAAAATCTTATCAGCAGAAACCACTCATTTTGGTCAGTATGGAAATTCAGTGGGCACTCATGGACCAATCCCATTAGTGATCAATACAGGAGTTTTGTAAATGTTCTTAAGAATCTTTCATTCTTAGTGGTCTCACCACATAAATGCTAGACTAAGTGAGGACAACCAATTAGTTTTAGCTTCATACAGTTCAGAATCTCTGAACTCAGTCCATCCACCAGATTCAACCTTCCTCAGCTGCAGAAAATGTTTACACCAAGCATAGATGCTACTTTCTAATACTACATATTGCAGAGAAGATGATTCTATCCCTTGGTAGAGCAAATTCCTCACCAAGAATTAATTTCATTACTGAAATTATTTTGATTGCTGGTTTTGATCAATTCTATGTACATCAACTCTCCCACAAAATGTTTTTAATCCTCCCAGATCATTAAAGATCTTTCTCCTCAAACCTGGCACACTAATTTATACCTCTCTAGCTCACCTATCTTTTGATATTTTGATTCATATTAATCTTCCTTAGGTTTTGCATTATTTCCCAAATATATGGGAAGTTTCATGAGGAAAGATCCTTTATTCTTATGTAAACTTTGCATTATTTCATTTATCAGCACCATGTTCACCCACAATAAATGTTTTGTCTGTAATGTGCTTTTTTGTTTGTTTTACTAAAGAGATATTAAACTGCATCATTCTTTCCATTGCAATTGCACATAATAGCAGAGACAAGGAAGCTACCCACCATTTACTGAGGAAGCCTCAGTATATCAGACTTCCATGATTTGTGCTATAACCCAAGTTAATGGACTGAATTGGGAGGCATGTCTGATGAAAATTAAATAATTTTTACCCAAGAGAACTCAACAACATAGGAATCTTTCTGACCACAAGAAGACATACGTGACATTGATGGAAAGTCAGAGAAGTCTGATGCTGTGGAACATAGCTCACTGAGCAGAAGATAACTGCATCACAGCCAACACTTCAAGTGTTTGGACTTCAAGGATGTAGAAGGGGGAACCTAGGAGAATGGAGCTCCAAGGATGAAGCTGGCAACTCCTTTCCAAAGTGATGACAAATTTCTGCAATGAAAAGGAAATAATAGATCTTAATGCTGAAACCTAAAAAATAGGTTTTTAACACTGACCTCATGAATTTCCTTGGTAATTTAGTTATTAACTAAAACATAAATTTAGTTATTAACTAAAACATAAGCTCATGAGAGATAACATCCATTTCATATGGGGACAAGAGCGCTGAGAATGATTCTATTTCCCATGTAATTTCCTGTGTGTTACCTTACTATCCTTTTTTAATAAAGAATTTTGTGTTTTTGACTTGTAGATCATGCAAGGTCTATGACTGTACCCTGCACCAGAATGGATATTTTGTTATAGTTTCTGACAGATTCTTCTTAAATTTAGTATGAGATGCCTCCAGCTTTTAGCCCAACTAAATCCCTTGATTACTTCATCCTCAGGGAAGATCAAGTCCCATCCTGCTTTCCAAGGTTAGAGCCTATAATTTTTTTAAACTTTTACCTTCTATCGTAAAATCATTAGTAAGTATCATTAGTGAGTAATTACTTTTAACAGGGTATCTGTGAATGTTAACAAAATCATTAGCAAGTAATCAGAAGAGTGGTAAGGACTAGACAATTAAGATTAAGTGACTTGCTCAGACACAGCTAGAAAATAGCTGAGGCCACATTTGAACCCAGGTCCTTGCTACCTCAGGTCTGGTTCTCTACCTGCTATTCAACCCAGATGCCCTTTTAAATTCTGGAGGTTTTTTTTTTTTTTCAGGAAAAAGAAGCAATCACAACGACAACAATAACAAAAGCAACCTTGTTCAAATATGAACAAAATATTATCCTAGTCTAGGCTACTAATTTCCAAAACAAGAGGTTCCCATTTCTACACAGCAATATTTTGTGGACAACTAGGAAGCACAGTAGGTAGTATCTTGGGTCTGGAGTTAATAATTTATTTTGTAAATCCAGTCCCAGACTATGATTCCTAACTTTGTGATCCTAGACAAGACTCTGTAAAATAGAGAAAATAATAGGGAGCAGCTGGGTAGCTCAGTGAATTGAGAGTCAGGCCTAGAGATGGGAGGTTCTAGGTTCAAATCTGGTCTCAGATACTTCCCAGCTGTATGACCCCGGGCAAGTCACTTAACCCCCATTGCCTAGCCCTTACCACTCTTCTGCCTTGAATCCAATACATAGTATTGACTCCAAAACAGAAAGTAAGGGTTTAAAAAAAATAAAATAATAGTACTTCCCTTGGAAGGCTGTCTTGAAGAGACTATTTATAAAAAATACTTGGCATGTAGAGAGCATTATATCATTGTTACTAATAATAATAACCATAACATCATCTTTAAGACAGAGAACAATATACTCTTATTTAACATCACTGAACCCAGTTTTGTTTTGCATACCTCAGTAATTTTAGAATTATTAATCCTTAGAGATTTTACCTTAATGATAGACATCTCAGATGTTTTCCAATTTTCAATCACTGAAGGCTAAGCTACATTTTATACAATGGATAGTCAGTAAATAACTAGTAAACGACTCTAGTGCTCATGATTCCAATGTCCAAATGTTAAATTCTTTAATTATCCCCTTTAGATGAGTGGTTGAATAAAGGCACAGTGTGACACCAAGAAGCCTGCAACCTAACATCTTAAAGTGTAGGTTTAGAGACAAGAATAATTTCTTTAATTTATAGTCTTAATGAGAGGCCAGAGCACTAGTCATCAAGTGTCTCCCCAGGGTCACTCAATGTTAAAATCTATGCCCAAGTAGTTGTGATACATCATAAAATGGGACAAGAGCAAAAGAAAGGCCAATAAAAATCAGAGAAAAAAAGTGATTGTGGAGTGAGGGAATGGAGGAAAGAAAGCAGGAATCATTTCATAAAGGAGCATCCCCTGAGATAAGTTTTTTAATGAAATAGAGGATTTCAACAGAAATATGAAAGAAGTGTATATCAGGAATAGGGAATGAATTCCACAAATACAGAAAGGTCAGGGAGCATAGGCTCTGAAATTGAGGAACACATAGTAATCCAGCATGAAAAATATTTTGTCCTATCAGTCTACTATTTCCTTAGGTGTCATTTCTGAAATATTTCCTTTTTGGAGACACACAGGGAGAAAATCCCCTCATCAGTGCCTTCTTCCTGCCATAGAAGATTATACCTGCTGCTACATTATCTGGGCAACTGGCTAACCTACTGTCTTATTTTTGTGCAATGAGGCTTCTGTGATGAACCCTGTGGCTCTGGCTTTGTGGAAGGTAAAAGTCCCCAGGATACTATGCTCCAGTGTGCGCCATGGTATTTTGAAATCCCTTTCCTTGGGACCTTTGATTCACTAAAATAAATAGATGCATTATTAAAAGGGGTATGAACAAAGTATTTAAAATTAGCACACTACCAATTTGGCTTTTGATACTATCTGCCCAAATTAAAAATTAATTGATATAATTAATAATAAATGTACTTATGTTCTTGGTTTAATCCTTAAATCAGCATATTGTAATAGAAATAACCCTGACATTTGAGTCAAAAGGCCTGGGTTCAAATGCCAGCTCAATCTCTTTCTAGTTATATGGCTGAAAAAGTCACTTGGCTACTCTTGGTGTTCATTTTTTCTCTGTAAAATATGATTGCTGATATACATGCACGTGCACGCATAGATGAATATATGCATATATCAATAAATAGTAGTTTATTGATATATACATACATATATATTCACAGTAAAATGATACAATATTTTAAATTTCATTAAAACATAGTCATCATTTGTTTAATCTTTCTCATAAAAATAAGCTCAGTAATCAGGTAACACAGATTCTTCATACAGTAGCAAGAAGTAGTAGTATGATACTACAAAATCGGGGCTACACTTGGTTCCAGGGAATTTGAATTTGAATTTCAGTTCTGCTATCTAAGTGACTTTAAGAAAATATCTTAACCTCTCTGGTCCTTCACTTCCTCATCTGTTTAATGAGGAGATTGGGTTAAATGATTTAAATTTCCTTTCAGATCAAAATCATTAATTATAATATCAGTTAATATAAAAATGCTGATCATAAGTACCTTCTTTGAAAAGAATATTGTTTTCAACCCAAATATTGTTTTCTATCAAACACAAAAATGCAATATTATTTGCTCCCTATATAGCTGTATAGAAGGACTAGACTTAAAGGCAGATGGTCTCAGTTTAAAGCGTTATTCTCTTTATTATCTATATGACTAATGATGAATTCTTTATTCTATAGCCACATTATCCCCATATCCCAATCAACCATTTGCAAAGTACTGTCAAATCTAGGTCAACATTGATGACCTATAAAATAAATGCTTCTTTTGTTAACCAGAATTTTTATGATGGAAATGTTTTGTAATCTTTAAAGACCTATTGAAATTATTATGAAACTACTTAATTTTATGTACAAGGTTTTACTTGTGAAGATCCAAGTCTTACAGAAATTGTATATAAGTAGAAATAAATTATTCTGAGATTTGACATTCAGAAATGTATTTTTCAGTGATGGCACTGGAGACTCAATCTCTAACTTTTGAAGTCATGACTTTAATCATATATAGTAAATATCTAATCTTCAGATATCACTTTGCTAATTTCATCTCAAAGTCTAATATTTCTCTAGATTTTCTTCTTGATTAATTATGACAGAACTAAGTCATAGACTTTTTTCCAAGTCTCATGTTAAGGTTCAGTTCAATTTTATGTGACTCCAGTTCTGTTTCAAACCCCCTTCTATAGCCTGTATAGACTGTCAAATTCATCAGGGGGCATCTGCAATGGCCAGGATTCTTCTATCAGCATTAAATGTTACTCCAATTTCCTCACACCATCATAATCCTGTCTTCTCCTACTGTTTATGAGTCTCAGAGGATGAGGTGGTATTTCATTCATGCTAAGGCTAATCCTGTACCTATACTTTTCATCCCATCCTCTTTAATCAACAGTGGAGGCTTAACCCTTCAACCAGTCATTCATTCTCTGTCTGTAATTGTCATTTTTCTAAACTATTTGCTCCTTCACTATTTCCTAAAAACACATTCCACTTCTTAAAAGACAGTTTCTTGACTTCCATCTCTCAGGCCACCATCATAAAACCTCATACACCATCATATACACACACTACCTCCATTTCCTCACTGTCCAGTACTTAACCCTTTTTAACCTGGTTTCTGATCCCTCTATTAAAACTGTTTTTTAAAAGGTTAACAGTGGCTACTGTATTGATAAACACAATAGTCTGTTCTCACTCCTCATCATGCAAGATCTTTTTTACCTTTTAATACTGTCAAACATCACTTCCTAATTAACCCCCTCTCTGCCCTGGTTTCTATGACATTGGTAATTCCTGGTTCTCCTAACATCTTCTTAGGTTTATCTTAATATCTTACCTCAGACTCTTTTACTGAATCACTATTCTCCTTTTACACTCTAAGAATGTGTCCCACAAATCTCTGCATGATGATGTTGCAGTTTTTCTCTTTATTCTTTCTTTGGTTTCTCTCTCTCTCATCTTTTCCCCCTCTAGACCAAGAAATCCAACTAGATGTATGACTCCCAGATCTAACCTATATACTCATGCCTAGATTCTTCCTCTGAAAGGCGGTCATGAATCTCTAAATGCCTGCTAGATATCTACATCTGAATTACTACTTGTAACTTCAAGCCTACCATGTCCCAAACCAAACTCATTATCTTCCCTATAAATTAAACCATTTTCAAAAACTTCCCTATCTATGTCATAAGTACCACACTTTCCCCAATCATGCATGTTTGAAAGCTTTCAAATTATCTTTGAATCCTTTCTTTCCCTCACTTCCTATAATTGGCCAGGATGCCAGGTCCTGTGGATTCTATTTTTATCTCCTACAACTCTTGGGTTTTCTTGATTTTCCATGCACTTAACAAAGTTCAAAGACTTATTACCAATTTCATAAACAAGTATGACAGCATACTACTTGATCTCCCTCCCGATATACTCATTGACTACTAATATTTCTTTCTAATTCATCCTTCATATATTGGCCAAAATAATCTTCTGAAATCATAAGTCTACTGCCTCTCTTAAAAATCTCCCAGTGGTTATGAATTGCTGCAAAATTAAACTACAAACTCACTAGCCCAGAATTTAAAAATTAATTTAATAAGACACTAATTTTTATCTCCAGTCTTTTTTCATACTTCTTATACTCTATAATGCCACCAAACTCTATTAATTGCTTTTTTCTGAACTCAACAGTTCATCTCCTGGCTTCAAACTAACTGTTTCTTATGTCCCAAATGGATTCTTCCTGATAACTATCTCTCAGAACTTTCAGAATCTTATCTTTCTTTGAAGCTCAGGTCAGATGTTATCTCCCCCTTGAAGAATTTAGACTAATAATTTTAGATTAATATCCCTTCTTTCGTGGACTAGACTATTACAATAATTCCCTAAATTGATTCTGGATATTTAGTTACTTCCATCTCCAATCTATCAAATCATATATATCATATGCCAGAATCATCTTTATAAAGCACAGGTTTAACTTTATCTTTATCTTGCTCAAATATCTTCCCAATGGGTCCCTATATTTTCTAGCATAAAACACATCTTCCAGTTTTCATTTTCAATCTTTCACAATTTGGAACCAGGCTACTTTTCTAAAGTTATATCACATGATACTCCTTCATCTCCTCTCCATTTCAGCCAAAATGATCTACTTTCTCTTCTTTAAATTCAATAACCCATCTTCCATTTGTGTCCTTTTTTCCATAGGTGGTCTTTGAATATATTGCTTCCTTATTTCAGTTACTTAGAAGCTATGACTTCCTGTAAAGATTATCTCAGGTGCCTATTCTTATGGGAAGCATTTCCTGATCTCTTATTTGTTAATATATTCCCTTTTCTCAAATTATTTTGCATTTTTAAATTTTGAAAATTATATCTTCCTCAGGAAAATGTCAATCACTTAAGAGAAGAGACTGATTTTGATTACAGCATGATATTTCCAGTTCCTTGCACACTAAAACAGGTACTTAATAAAAAAGTATGAGTCTGATAACTCCTTATATCAATTCTAAAAAGAGGTGGGTTTTAGGAAGGCATATAACCATAGAAAAGCAAATTTTTTGGCTTTTTTGCTAGCCTGATTTCCCTCATGGACCTGCCTACACCATCACTTTAAGCCATAATTTTGGTATGTTTCCCCACTATTAGCAACAAGATGTTACAAATACTTACATCTTACCAATTACTATGAATTAACTTCTAACCAGTTTATTTTATTTAATGTTTTAGCAAGAACATAAAGTATAAATATGTCCATCCAACACTTTTGGGACAGATTGTGCCTTTTATCACCTTGCTTAGGAGCCTCAACTCATTCTTAGCATCATTTCTACATAGTACTGATTCCACCAAGTCCAAATTTAATGTGGCTTTACTGCCAGATGAATCCTATCTCAGTTACCTATTGAATAAGTCTGAAAATTAGCTCCTCACTCAAACAAGAAGCATTTATTAAAGACTTAATACATATCAGGCCCAGTGCTAAGTGGAAGTGATATAATAAAAGGCTTCTGTTTCCTCAGAGCAGCACTGGGCTGGCTACAAAGTTTATCATGAATTCAACTCCTATACTCCCAGGCAAAAAGGGAGCTTGTTCCCCTGACCTTTTGAAACTCAGAAGGTTGTAGCCTCAAACTTCCTTCACATAAAATGAATAAATGCCAACATAAAATATCCAAGGCCTATATTCATGAAATCAAATATCAACCTCAGAGAGAGAAGACCTGAGGCTTCTAGCCCTTACAACATTGTCTCTCAATGAATTAAAAAATCCAGAAATTCTTTCTTTAGAAAAATCTTATTTTTTTCCAGATTACAAGTCAATGAAATTTTTAATAATTGTTTTATGACATTTTGTATTCCACATTCTCTCTCTCCCAGTACTCTCCTCTGCCAAAAATGGCAGATAACCCAGAAATAAATTCTAAAAAGAACTCCACCAAAGAACAGATTCTGAAGCTGAATAATGCATTCAGAAAGCACCACCCAGATCTGATTTTTCAGCTCCAAGGAGACCATTCATTTTTCCCTAGACTACAATGAATTATAGAAGTCTAAGTATGCTATAGTCTCTCCAAGATAAAAATCCCTAATTATACGTCATTACAATTATCCCAAAGGTAGATTCCCCCAGGCTTTATCATATGAAAACTGTTATCATTAATACTTTGTGCCTCCTTATAAGGACCAAGCTCATTGGCAGAACCTCCACTAGACAAAAATACAGAAATTTTTTGGTCTCATCAGTAATTGGAAAATAAACCACTGGGGGCAGAGCTAGATCTGAAAACAAAATTTAAGAAGAACTAGAAATTGTGGGAAGAGGAAGAGGAGGAAGCAGAGAAAGGGAGATGCACAGAGATTTGAATCTAAGTAGAAAAACTGCAATGAATAAACTAAAATAGGGCTATCAAAATGAATCAAGATCATAAAAGGGGGTGAAAAGTCATAGAAATAAATTTAGGAATAACTTAGCTTAACATTAAAATGACAGTTTGCTATCCTCAACATATGAGTCAGTGCAACATTAATTTAACAGCCAGCATATGTTAATAATCCTCACTTCTCCTTCAAGGGGCTGGACTCTAAAAACAAAGAAAGTAGAGATTTCCCAAGGTAAAAAATTTCTGATCCTTCTTCTTATTGGAGAAAGCATAACAAGTATTTCTCCCAGAAGTTGTCTTATTGATGACTGAGATAGGAAGTCACTCCAACATCAGACAGGATACCCCTGATAGCAGTTATTTCAGCCAGATTTATAATCAAGTTGCCACAGCTGATGAGAAAACAGTTCAGCTCCTTTATTTCTCACAGTTTATATTCTTCTTCCTTCATGTACTTCTGTATTTATGATTTTTTTTCAGCCTTAGTATATTTGATAACCAGTTCTGTTGATTTTATGTCGCCTTGTTTACTACTAGTCTACCAACTCTTTCCAGTGCAAAACATTTTCCTGTTGTCAGACAAGATGTACTCATGGTGCTTTGGAATGCTAAATAAAATATTTAGCATTCCAAAGCTAAATTGAGCATTTAGCTTTTGGAGAGCTTTTAGAGAATAATGTAAAGTACTGAGCATGGAATTAGGAGTTGTAACTGTGTGACCATAGCCCAATCACATCACTTCCCTGAGCCTTGATTTCTTTACTCATAAAATGGAGCTACTAGTGCTTGTACTTTCTGTTTCAGGGTTTCTTTCACTTATATTCCCAACAACAAGGTTATTCTGAAGGGAAAAAAAACCAACAGAAAAACTTTCTATTCCTTAAAACAGCATATAGTTCAGTCAGTCAACTAGTATTTCTTAAGGTGCTATTATGTGCCAGTCCCTAGGGTAAGTGTTGTGATGTAAGCTATTACTATCACTAGCTAACATTGTTGGCATCATTATATTCCAGTATTATAAAAAAGTAAGTAAATACGGTAATCCGAGTGGGTCAACAAATGCAATTTGGGTGTGAGGAAGGATAAAGGGGATATTAGGTGATTATAAGGTGATTGGAGGAGGAATGAAGGTATGGAAAGGTATATAGGAGATAGAGGAAATGAGGTATGTAGGAGAGGCAGCTCAAACAGATTTATTCCCAGGGGCTTGAGACAGAGGATACAGGGAGGAAACTAGGGCCAGTAATAAATGTTTAGGTTTGGCTGGAGGGTTTCTCTTGTTAGTTTCTAAAGTCTCTTGAGAGAGGGGTCGAGAGGGCCCATCCCTGCCAGTCAAACTGATGGCTGAAGGAAATCTCGGGGAGATACTTCCTGCCAAGAGGGATGCCCCCAGTTCTTTCAAGAAATAAAAGAAAAATGATTCCTTCCCCTTGAGCCCTTGTCTTAATTTTCGACACAATGATTCACCAGAGGGTTTGAATAGGTAACAAGGGGATTTATTAATACCAGGATCAGTCAGAAGGGGAGAGGGGTTCAGGGTTTTCTAACTGCTGCTAGGGAGAGGGGTGAGGGTGGGGGATGGGTCTCGGAGAGGTTTAGACAGAGAGAGCCCAGCTCTCCCAGTCAGGAAGATTTGAATGACTTTTAAGTAAAGTCTTTACCAAATCATTAAAACTAGGGGTAACTTATTTGAGGATACTCTACTAGCCTATAGAAAGCTAAACTCACAATGTCTAATCACCAAGCCCTCCCTTCCACCAAGACCCAAAGGAAATTCAGGGAAAGGGAGGGATGGAGATGGGAGATCAGGGAGAGGTCCAGAGAAATGAGATAGGTCCAAATTTCCCAAAAACAAAATAAGCCCAGACCAAGGCCGAAGCAATTAGGCCAAAGGCAACAGGTTAAGCCAAAGCAAAAGCCTCCAGCCACAGCGAAAGCCAGAAAGCAAAAGCCCTGTCAGTTGGAACTTTACCTCTATTTATAGCTTTAAGTTCTAACTGACTTTCTGAAGATTCTAATATGTTTAACTGACTTTTTGTGACCATTAGAAATTATAGAAGCAAAAGGTTTCTATTAGCCACCTTGCATTACACCAGTCACTGTGCTAAGAGCTGCAGTATTATCTTATTTTTCATCTTTGTGGAATTTTATTTTTAATCTACTTATTTTTCACATTATATAATAATATAATTTTAAATAATCATTTTCTTACATTTTGCAATCCATGTTCTCTCCCTCCCACAGCCCTTCTCCTATCTAAGAAGGCAGGTGATATGACATAGATGGTACAAAAGTTACCACACAATACATATTTCCATGATCAGCATGTTGTGAAATGAGACAGATATTGCTGACACTAGAGAAAAATTTAAGAAGAAACAAAGTGAATAATGACATGCTTCAATCTGCATTTGGATTCTTTCAGTTCTAAATATGGTGGGGGAATAACCTTTTTGTACCTTGGAGTTGTCCTGGGTCCTTATCTTGTTGATAATAGTTAAATTGTTAGCAATTGATCATTGTGCATGAGTTTGTAAATGTGTACAATGTTCTCCTTATTCTGTGCTACATTGCTATCTTTATTATAATGATTGGTTGCTCTGTCTTCTGGTCTGCTCTTTCAGGAAAATCTTAGCAAGACTTCCCTTCCTTCTCTCTGATCATCTTCTTCATAGTCATGCCAACCTCCTTGCTCCTGACTAGTATAGTTTCTTCCATTTATCTATCATGTGAACCATGATCTGACCCAAACAGCTCTGGCATCACTCCTAGATAGATTGTACCAATTTTCCTCCTCTAAATTATTATTTTTTTTTGCCCAAAGTTCCCCTCCTTCAAGATTCCTTCCCTATTTTTATTGTCTCTATAATGAGATGTAAGCGGCTTCAGGAAAGAGATCACCTTTGCTTTTGAATATTATTCCCAGTGCTTAGCACAGTGCTTGATGTATAGAAAACAATATTTTAACTCAATATATGAAGTCAGCAAGTATTTATTAAGCACTTACTATGTGTCAAGTACTATGTCAAGTGCTAGGAATATAAGCACAAAGCAGAAAGCAACAGCCCCTAATCTCCAAAAGTTTTGGTAGTCAATTATCCTTGAACAATATTAAATGATGAAATATTGTCTGAAAATAGCCTGTCTTCCACTCTTATCAGTATGGATTGAAAAAATACATCTTCGGTGAAATTGACTGTTCACTGCAGTGTATCTCTTCCATCTTAGACTATCACTACACAACGAGTATTGGCATCATGCATTGGATAGCAGTCTGGCAAGCTAGTAGTTCATTGCTTTGTGGAAGAAGGGCACGTCTCAGTCAGACAACTCATTCACTTTGCAGATATGACAGAGGTTAGGCATCTAAATAAAAGGGAGGCTCATTTTAACTACGACTGTGGGGCTCAATTTCAGTATCATTTATTATTAGGAATCACATCTTGTCCTGAGTCCTTTATTCACACCACCAGATTATCTTCCATCCTGAGTTTAGGGAGAAAGGTTCCCTAAATATCTATAATAGGGGATACATCTTTGTATAGGAAGGGGATCAGTGGGCTTTGTTAAATACCCTACCAGGTGCAACAAAATGTAGGCTACCTCCAGAGTACAGGGAATAGCAAAGGTTAGTGAGGTAGAGGTGACTGTTTTGAAGAGTTGTTGCTTTAAAGAGCACAGTGAAGCCAGGAAATTATACATTTGGATCATTATCCTATGTGGGCTTTTGTGAACTAGCCCCTTGGTGGCTCACTGGTGTTTATAAGCCTTGAATTGACTTCAGACTCTCTGCTGTCCTTGAACTGCCCATCATTCTACCAAAGACCAAAGACAACAGATAAGCATTAACAGAAAAAAGAATTGAGCATTTGAAAAGATAAAATGTATCTCTTCTCTCCTGAATTATTATAAAAAAGTACTATAAAATTTTCTCTTTCCTAAAGCTTTCTGTCTTCATATGAGGTCAACATAAACAATGCAATAAAAAACCTTTGCAATATGCATATTTAGGTGCAGAAAGCATATTTAAACTCAGGGTTTAAAGATTCAGGACCTTTATTTTATTAAGTGTATTGTAAGCCTTACATTCTAAGAATTTGCATTTTTGTAGTCATTTTTGGTCCTTAGTCAGAATAACTGTATTGAAATATAACATTTTTTCTGTAGTATATTTTATTCAAGCATCTTCTTATATCTGTGTTCTATTCTATATGGAGAAGACAACAAACGACTATTTAAAACTATTTATCTGATTGCTACAGAGGCAAAATATAATTTTCTTTCGATGGTATCACCCAGTCACAATTCCAATTATCACACTGTTGGGAAGGTTTGCTTTCTTAAAAAAAGGCAGAGAAGGAGAATGCAACATAAAATTTTATGGTACAAATCATTATGAGGATAATTGTTCAAGGTTGTAGAGGTCTATATGTGTATCTGTATTCATAAACCAATGCCCTTTTACACTCAGCTTTATGACTAATGCAATGCCTCATTTAATAATTTAAAAAATAATTTATTATAGTTAAATTGCTTTCTCAGAAGGCACCATCTTATCTTTCTCATTTTTATAAGAATCTCATTTTAATTTGTTTGCCATGCCATCTCTAGCATGAATTTAGGAATTTAATGGAGTGAGAATGGAAGACTGACATCACTGAAATTATTAATTTCATATTTGAAGGTTTTATTTGGTTGATTCAGAAAGAAGTTTCAGTACTCAGTTATCCCTGAACTCTATTAAAAGAGGAAGCACTGAACAAATAACAGTTCTCACTCAACCCTTAGAAGTATGGATTGAAAAATACATCTTCATTTTTACTATTTATGTAATGATTTTAATATGTAAGATAAATACTGTTGCTCATATAGGAGAATTATTTCCTAAAAATGTTAGGACCCAAAATCTTTAAAAGTAACAGTAAGGGAAATCAAAGAAAATTTTGAACATCTCTGATTTTGCTATGGCCATCACTTATAGATTCATCTTTGTCTCAATTGATAAATTGATAATTTAACCTAATTAACTATGTGTTTTCTATGTATATGTATGCGCTGTTTGTTCAGGGAGGACTAAAACTTCTTGTGTGAGGACTTGCCAAATCCAAGATACCACCAATATTCTACTTTTGACTAGCCACTGGACTTTAATGTTTTTTGAAGAGAGAGTAAGACTTGTGACTTTATACAATATTACCTCACTTAAATCTACCTTACTCACTCCATGATGTCATCTGTCCTTTTTGAAAATGAAGGATGGACAAGATAGATAGATAGATAGATAGATAGATAGATAGATAGATAGATAGATAGATAGATAGATAGATAGATAGAAAGGCAGATAGATAGAAAGGCAGATAGATAGAAAGGCAGATAGATAGAAAGGCAGATAGATAGAAAGGCAGATAGAGAGGTAGGTAGACATACACATATATATTCTTATTTTTGCCAAGTAATATCAAAGGCAAAAATACAATCAGAAAAACAATAAAAACAGTATTTTTTAAATTTATGCTATATTATGGCAAGGGAGTACATTGAGAATTTTTAAAAATATATTTAATTAGTAACTACAAAGAAATTTGTTTATGAGAATTGCTAAGTGGGAACATCAGGAATTGCTTTTTGTAGAAGACAGTATATGCACTAAGCTTGCAATAAAGCTAGGGATTCCTGGAGGTAGCAATGAGGAGGGAGAGCATGTCAGGCACGGAATATAGCTTTTGTGAAAGCACAGAGATTGTAGATAATCATTTATGAAAAACTCTAGGAAAGTCAGTTTGATAAGAATACATGGTATTGAAAAGGAAGTTTTCAGTCAGTGTGAAATCATATGTTAGAATAAGACTGTGAATGGTTTAAGTTCCTAACAGAAGAGTTTGAATTTTATTCTAGGAGTAATTGAAGCGTCATAGGGGTAGAGGGTAAGAATAACCAGATTGGCAATTGTATATCAAATCAGTTGGAGAGGACAAACACACACACACACAGAGAGAGAGAGAGAGAGAGAGAGAGAGAGAGAGAGAGAGAGAGAGAGAGAGAGAGAGAGAGAGAAAGAGAGAGAGAGAGGAAGAGAGACATGGTGTGTCGGAATTGCAGCTACTTCAGCTAGAGAAGTATGAAATTATGAATGAATCTCAGAACAAATGTCATACATAAAAAGTTAATAGATGGTATTGTACAGTACACAAATGGACAACTTTTAAACCTGCATTGTATTATGGCAGTAAATAATAGTTAATAAACATTTATTAAATGCCTACTATATTCTAGGCCAGGGGTCGGCAACGTATGGCTCTCGAGCCATATCTGGCTCTTTTGAGGGCCAGATATGGCTCTTTCTGCAGGAGCCATAAAGTCAAATTTTTTCCAGGCGTTGTTACAGGAGCACACACTGTTACAGGAGCGTGCACTGTGAGCACTGCACAGCTCTCATGAAATTACATTTTTAAAAGTGTGGCGTTTATGGCTCTCACAGTCAAAAAGGTTGCTGATCCCTGTTCTAGGCACTATGCTAAGTGGGAGGTATAAAGAAAGGCAAAATTTAGTTCTTGTCCTTAAGAAGCTCACGGGGGAGACAACACATAAGAATAATCTGAAAATCAGAGTGCACTCAGAGGGAAAATGATAAAATAGCTGACTGAGGTGCCTCCTTAAATGGAAAATTTAGGAGAGACTATATACACTGTCCAACCTCTCCAATCCAGGGGATTGAGGAGGTGTGTTTTAATATTGCTGGCATTTTATAAGATGATGAGATCCCAAAGAGTGTGATAAAGCAGCTCTAGGATGAAATGAAACAGCTCAGATAATAGATGGAGAGTTGGAAGGAGCCTGAGTCCATTTAATCCTACTTAGTTTTTATAGATGAAGAACTTGAATCCAGTGATCCTAAGAGACTTCCCAAGATCACACAGATAGTTTCAGTGGCAAGAATCAGACCAGAGTCTTCTAACACCAGAGCTTCTAACAAAGGGGGTCCTTTCTCTTTGCCACACTCTTCTTTCTTTACATCATCATTTGTTAGATCAATAAAGCAAGTATTTATTTTGATTATTATCAAGTGAACTCAGACTCAAGTTGAATGACTTGACTCTCGGCATAAAGCTATTAAATGTGTCAAGATGAGGATTCAAACCCAAGTCCTTCTCTATCCCAAAGCCAGAAACCTTGACACTGTATAGTTTCATTTTTGAATTACATTAATGTGCCAGCATTACACACACACTAAATTTAACATGAAAGACTTAGTAATCCTCCCCAAACCATAGAACAGTGTCTAACAGTCTCAATTTATAGTTAAGAAGACAAACCAAGTTCTCAGAAAAGGAAAAAGTTGAACTTCATGATTTTAAAGAACCCCTCATGTTTGAACTTTCTATGACAGCAGATTTATCATAATTCATTTAACAAAAAGTATTTATTAAGTATACTTTTAGGGCAAAACACTTGGAAGACATTGCAAAAATAATTGATCCATTACCTTTGTCCTAATGGATTTTATAATCTTGCAAGAGGATAAAGCATATCACAATGCTTTATGAATTGAATTATGAATGAATATAAGGATAAGGAATAGAACTCTTATGTCACTAGTATAGAGAATTCTCATATGAAGGGAAAGCCTTTACAAATGGAGGTGGGCACATTCTGTGATTCTGAGAAGTTATGACTTGTCCAGCATCACATAGTCAGTAGATGTCGGAGGCAATATTTGAACCCAGTTGTCTCCAACACCAATTTTCTATCTACTCTGCAACACTGCCTCTCACCATAAATATCCATGCATAGTAAAATATAAGAAAAACAGGGACATCAGAGGAAGGCAATGATATTTATGGTTTGGGGAATTAGTGAATACTTTGTAAAACAGTATGTATTTGATAGTAACATAATACAACAAAAAATGAAAATACTTAAGGCATCACAACAATTTCTTCAACTCCCACATCAGGCTGTAGCAGGTAGACCTAAACCTCCATAGATCATATATTTCAGCATCAATAACTTTTTCTTTCTTCACTTTTTATCTATTCATGTTCTAGCAGCTGTATTCTTATTTTGTATAATGTGACTACATGCTATACTATGATCTTAATAACTGGGACCCTTATGTTCTGGTTCTGCATGTGCTTCATACCTCTATATTCCTAAAGAACAGAATTCCTCCTTATCCTCACAATTTTCCCTTTCCATTTTTCGTCTCTCAAAGTTGAGTCCCTACTATGTCCTGGATGGATGTTTCAAAGAGATTAAATCCAGAATTGGCATGAAGGATCCATCAGAGCTACATAGAGTTTTAAGTTCTCTCTGCCAGTATATAAATTTGGGTAATGCTCTAGGTCAGCTTTAAGAGCTCAATCTGGAACGAAGTATTTTCAAGGAAGCAAGATAGTTATTACAACTTATACTAGAAATATAAAACTATAAATATTGACACTTTTATTATTTTGAATTTAGGTATTCAAAGTGCAATATAACTATAAACTGGGAAGAAGCATGGAAAAAGTGCTGGCTTTAAAGTGAAAAATGAATTAAATTCAAATTCTACTTTAGACATTTACTTTTGGAGCCTCTCTCTGTGTCAATTTCTTTATCTGCAAAATAGTGAGAGTATTAGCCTCTACCTCCCAGTATTCTAAGGATCAAGATATGTATAAAATATGTACAGTTATATATTTATCTTTTAAAAATTTGACAGTTTACAAATCTAAAATAATGATATAAATGCTAGAAAATAACAACCATAGCAACAACAACAACAACAACATCACCATTTCCATGAAACCGTCAGTGATTCCCATCAGAAAGTATATTTCCTATGTTTACAAATATCTCTGTAATCATGCCAGTCCATGCCCTATTTATTGCCCTTAATCATCTCCAGAAAACTACTGTGCTGGTAACTCCAAAAAAGTTGATTGTAAAATTTTCATTGTGAACTTATATCCAATAACTTGGAAATCAGCAAATAATTCAAGTCAAGGCTTAATCTGTTGTTTTGTTTTTTTTTTCTAGAATGTATATAATTATTTAAGTTTTCTGGAGTGCTAAGTTTTATAAAAGATGCTATATCTTTTGACTCTTACAACATATCCTATCACTGTCAAACTAAACCTAAAAATGTCTTGTGCACATTTTTAGAGGACATTTGTTTGCCAGTAAATCCCTGATCCTCTCTCTTACACTATTAGGCTCACCTCATGACTGCTACCATTAGGGACAATATGGCAGTGGACAAAGAACTAGTCATAGAAATAGGAGGATTTGGGTTCAAGACCTGTCTCTAAAATTGACTATATGACCCTGGTCAAACCACTGAAGCTCTTCTTGCCATAGTAACTCTCTAAGACTATAATTAGCAGAGAAGGTACTTTCTTGCATTTGTTAAAGGTCTTATTCTCATTTGGGAATTCCCTATAACAATTAAATAAAAGGTAAAAAAAATCTATTCCCTATTGCCCTAATCACTATGTAGATTTTAAGCTTCTTGAATACAAGGACTATTTTTTGTTTATTTTTATTGTTTTAATCTCAGAACTACTTAGTAACTGTAGAATTTTTTTAAATGTTCTACATACTTCTCCATTGCTGGCTATTTCTAGAAATTCCCAGGATAAAATTTACTTCCTTGGTAGTCTATGTAGTTTATAGGACTGAGCCATGTCAGGTTTGGCCCATTCAATTGTTCACCATCAGAAGTCTCTTTATCCCTAGATGTGGGTGCTATCCAATAAAGTTAAGTAAGGGAGAGAAAAGAAGGAAGCCACATTTGGTGTTAGAATTGGTTGATTTTCCTGACCCGGATCTGTTTTGTTACATGACCTTTCATCATAATCTATTTTGTATTTAGAGTAGAATAAACAATTGATTTCTGCAGTTCATTCAATTGACCTTGTGGCAATCCAGACGAGCCATTAAAATGGATATATAATCTGGATCTTCAATTATCTATGGTTATTGTTGCTTAAAATACACTGACAGAAACCATTCAAAAAATAAAATAAACCATATACTGAATCATATATTTGAAATTGGCATTTTATATTGTACATATTTTCAAAGAGTTTTAGGATGTATGTCCTAGAGTGGTTTACTTAGTACTCATTTTAAATGATCAAAAATGGGCTGTGTCCCTGTACAATTCAGATTATACATAATAACTTTGGCTTGGTACTTGTGATTCTGAGAAGGCTTGAATAACTCAGGTTAGCATTTCACCATTTGTCAGTCTGCCAAATCCTGTCCATGAATAAGATATTTTCTGGCAAGATAGAAGGCACTTGGACTGAACACTGACTTTTAAGGTTTCTAAAATGCCAATTGCTCTGGCAGATTTTTATGGTAAAAATATGTTTAATGCTTTTCTCACATTTCAAAAACAAATCTATACATCCTATGTATTTTGAACTTGTAACTGAAAGAGTTAACTTATAGCTAAAAGAGTCTCTAATCTTGAATCAGGAGGCATGGATTGAAACCCTATCTCTGGCATTTACTAGATGAGTAGCCATAAGCCATTTGCTACTACAAATCAGGATTTTATGGAGTTTTGAGGTTTTCAAAGTGCTTTCTTTACAATAACTCTCTTAAAAACTGAAAGTTGTGGTTTTTTTCCTGTTTTATAGATGAGGAAAATCAAGTTCAGAGAGTTTAAATATCTTGTCCAACATCACACAAGTAGACAGTATCAGACATTTGATTCTAAAATAAGTCTCTCCTGAATCCAAGCCTAATACTTTTATGACCTAATGTAAACACACCTGACTTTTCTAAACCATAGCAATAGGAAGGAAGGAAGAAGGGAGGAAGGAAGGAAGGAAGGAAAATCAATTTGTTAGACAAAGGTTAGTGCAGAACTGAAAGAAGTGGGTTGGGAGCTGGAAATGTACATCAATAATATCTTAAAATATGAACTGTGAATAAGATAAGGACATGTTTAATAAGGATGATTTTTGAAGATGCCAAGATATATATGTATTTCTATTTATATATATATATATATATATATACAAAGCATTTGCATTGATCAAATTGAACTTGAAAAGGACTGAAGAGAAGGACCTATTAGATTTACGTGGGTAATATTTCCTTAAATTATTTCAACTTCTTGTCTAAAACATAAGACGGATAATCTTTATTCAAAAAGTCACAAAAGAAAATTAATGGAATTTAAATAGAATGATATTTAAGAAATAGATGAAACTTCAAAAGCAATCTTCTCCAAACCATACAAACAAAAAATAACCCCCACTACAATAGTACACTGACTAGAGTCTAGATCCTGCTTGAATCTCTCCAGTTTTATATAATTTTAAAATTAATTTTCTTCCTCCCTTTCCTTATCCCTGTCCTGATTTCAACTCTCTTTATTTATTTCCAACTTCCACCTGTTGTGTGCAGATACAAAGCATGGAATCCCTGCAAAGGTACAGGGATAGCCTCACCCAGAATTCCAGGGGCCCCCCTGGAGAACTTTGGGTGAGGGGGCAGTTGAGAAGGGTTGGAGACAATTAATTTAGTGGGAGTGGATGTGAGCAGACACTCTGCTTGCTACTCCTGACTTGAGGTTTCTCCTGAGGTGGCCATTGTAGCATAAGCTAGTGATTTCTACTCATAGGGTTAGCCTATTTGTTATTACTATTCTTCATTAATATAATTATATAATTACTTAGTGATTAGAGAGTAAGATATTTATCAATAGCAAGACAGCCAGTTTTAGTTAAGTGCTTCATCCCTCAAGTGAGGAGGGGGGAAGGGGGCATCAATTTAACAGTTCAGGGTCACCTTTCCTTTATCCTAAAACCTTCATTAACTTCTCTAATTTTCCTTGTTAATTCCTAATATAACTTTTTACCTTCAAATCTGTGCCTGATAATTATTTGGGAAGATACTTACAATTCAGTCTGTACATGTAGTTTGAATCCTGTTGGCTGCCGGTTTAAGAAGATCTCCTTTGTCCTCAACTGTTAGATAACTAATTTCTATATACTCATCATACTGACCTGTGAGGAATATAAATTTAAGAAAAGGAACATCAATTGGGGTTTCAGCCATAACTGAAACTTACCAGAGGAATCTTATTCCTGTCTTCATTACCAACTGAAGCAGAAGCAGTTAGAGGGGGAGGGGTTTGAGAATCAGGAGTGTTTTACCCCCTCCTTTCCTCACTGTAGCCTGTCAATCTCTGGCTCTTGACTTAAAGCTCTATTTGGCCCTGACACACTTATCTGCTTCTCCAAACTATCTGTTATTATCATCATAACACACCTAATTGTTCCTTTTTTGTCCATAGAAATAAAAAAGAATACCACATTCCTCTTTCATGAGAAGAAAAATTTGGATTGAAAAGTCTTGGATTTGATTTTTTTTAATCACATTCTGGTAAACAATTGAAATGTGGAATATAGATAATTTAGAAAATCTAAGTCAATGAGCTTGATTTGGATTCCTGATTATTTATGAACAGAAATCAGTAATCAATAAAAATCATCATAAATTTACCAAGATCTTGTAATTCCAAACAAAGGTCAATTTTCTTCATTATAGAATCACTAGACTGGTAGAGCTGCCATGGATATAATGTACTTGATTTCAGTGAGAGATTTGATTCGTCTCTTCTATGGTATTATGAGGAACAAGATAAACTATTACCTGTTAAACAGAAGAGTTTTAAGAATTTGAATGTTTTGAAAAAATTTATCAAAATGCCAGTGATTGATTGATTGATTGATTGATGCATCACTGTCAACCAGTATCAAACAGATTTCCCTAAAGATCGTTCCTCGTCCCTTTGTTGTTAGATATGTTTATTAATGACTTAAAAGAAGTAATAAATGATATGTTTTTGTTTTCAAAGTTGGTGCTAATATAAAATTAAAAGGATCAGAGAACATGTTGGATATTCAGAGTAGTATTGAAAAGGAGCTCTTTATAAACTAGAACAAAAGATCAAACATAATGAGATTAAATTTAATTATAAATGAATGGAAAATCCTTCTTTTGCTTTCAAGAAATCAACTACACATATGTAGGATGAAAGAGTTATCCATAAAGAGTTTATGTGAAAAACTCATGACTGTTATATAAATGATAACTTAATAATACTTAATATATGACCTGCCAATTCAAAAATCAATGCAATCACAAATCATTCAGGAAATGAATGAGTGTAAAAATTCATTAACAGATTACTAATAGATAACAGCTATATAGGAGAAGGTTTGTACTCATACCCACATAATGTTAAAAGATGTAGCAACTCCCTTAGAACACTGGATGTATCATAATCTCATGCCACAAATTCAGAGCTGTAATGAAAATCAGAGGCTAGGTTGTCTAATTTAATTTTAAAACTAAGAAATCTAAGATAAAGTGGCTTAGTTTATATCAGACCAATGTATCAGAGTCAGGATTTGATCTTAACTCCATGTGTTGTGACTTCAAATATAGTAACCCTTTTTGTCATAAGATGTAGCATTGATAAAGAATTTATGGGAGAACATAAACATTGAAAATGTTGGAAAGATGTAACTTCATTGTGATCTGCACCACTAGGGGGAGGAACAATATTAATACCATCACGTTTCGTTGATGTACTGAAATAATGTACTTTTACAGACAGTGAAGAACTAACAATTTCACTATTCTACAGTCGGGATACAACTTATACACTAGCTTTTGGTGCATCACATTTTAAGACTGACATCTACACATTGACAAATCAAAAAAAAAAAAAAAGGGAAATCAGGAGATCAAGGCATTTTGTTGTTGTGATGTCATGTCACCCTTTTTGACCCCATTTAAAAAAAATTTTGCAAAGATTGAGTAGTTTGCCATTTCCTTCTCTAGTTCATTCTAAAGAGCAGGAAACTGAGGCAAAAAGAGCATTAATTGCATAGAGGATAATCAATAGAAACAGGAGATGAAACGCTGTGTCTGAGGAACAGTCAGTAGATCACTATCATCAGATTATAAAAAGTGTGGAAGAAAGTAATATGAAAGAAGACTGGAGAGATGGGAAAAAACAAGGTTGTAAAGAGGTTAAGTGCCTACTAGAGAAGTTTTCATTTAATCCTAATGGTAATAAGGAGCCACTGTAGTTTTTATAAGTTGAGAGTGGTATGCTCAGTCATATATTTTAGGAAAATAAGGATGCCAGTTATGAGGCAGAGAGATTAGAGGAGGGAGACATTGAAGCAGAAACAGTCTTGATTCAGAGAAAGAAATTGGGAGGCTGTTGAAATAGCCCAGGCAGAAGTGATGAGGGTAGGAACAAGAGCAGTTGCTAAAGGA
This sequence comes from Gracilinanus agilis, assembly GCF_016433145.1. Taxonomy (NCBI): domain Eukaryota; kingdom Metazoa; phylum Chordata; class Mammalia; order Didelphimorphia; family Didelphidae; genus Gracilinanus; species Gracilinanus agilis. Next base: position 75,986,509 of record NC_058131.1, read on the forward strand.
ATAGAGAAAAGGGAATTTATTGGAGAGCTGTTATGGAAGAAGAAACAAGATCTGGCAAATGATTTACTCTCTCTCTCTTTTCACAGTCAGTGAACATATAAGCACCCAATTCCAGGGACACCTTTATACATTAGTAGCAACAACAGACCACCTATCTTTTCAACACAGCTTTCATTTAAAGGCTATCCTGTGGTTTTGGCTACAGCATCTCTTTACAAATACTGCGCTCATCAAAGATGCTTCTAGGACTCAAAAGCCTTCTGATGTCTTTCCTTAAAAGAAGGCACCCTGTCTCAGATTGCTGCTGCACTCTGGACTTGTCTCTCTGCTGCTGTTTCTCAGTATACCCTAGTGATATTCTTTGTATGGGGGACACCTAGAGTGAAGGGAGTATAAAGACTGAATTGCTCTCCTTTTATTTTGTTCCTAGAGTGAAAGCCACTGAGATCAAAGAGAGAATCATTTCCAAGGTAGTGGGAGGATAGCTTACCCACAAAATAGAATGTCTATATCATAACTGACCTTTTTTTAAAATAAAAGCCTTCAATTCTTAGCTATTCCACTCAATCAAATTTCTCAGGAAGAGGAAAATCATACAATCTACTGACCAAAATTAAAGACAAAAATCTAAAATTAAATAACTTGAAAATATTAAAGTTCATTTTCCACTCATACTTTTGTGACATTATTATCTTTCAGTACAATGTAAGTTAATGATGAATTCTCTAGCCTTTGTGAGTTATAAAAAGGTTTTCTGTTTGGAATAAAGAAGCAATTCCCACTCTTTATTCTATCAAATGTTTTTCCTTTCATATTAGACCAAATAATTTTGAAGTCTATAAATCAATTACAAAATTATTTAACTCCACAATTAGTGAAATATTCTGGTGTTAAAAAGAAATGCTCTGAAAAATCTTATTCTAAATAAAACCTACATAATTACAATTAAATGAAGCGATTCTCACTACTTAAAATATCACAACACATTGATAATTAGATCATTAAACTATTAAATAATAATAATTATTAACAGGAGAGTGAAATGATAAAGGGAGATATTAACATATCATATACTTAAATATTTTGGAAATCTTTGAATGATTATTAAAGTGTCATATAGGAATGAAATAATTGCTTAAACAGAACTACTTTTTATCTTAGATAAAACATACCAAAGAATAATATAAAATAACAGGGAACAATTTACAATTTTAACCAAGTTTTACCAATGAGAATATCTTTCATAATAACTACAATAAATAGAAATTGAAAGAATCCACTGTACCTCCTTAAAAAATACCAAAATGAAAACTCCTAGGAATATCATAACTAAATTCTAGAGCACCCAGATCGAAAAGAAAACGTTTCTAGCAAGCAGAAAAAAATCAAATATTTGGTTGGGGTTGCAAAAGAGTAAGTGGCTACTATTTTTAAAAAGCAGAGAATTTTAAATATAATATTCCAGAAGATGAAGGAGCTGAGATTACATCTTACATGTATGACTTTCAAGATATAACTTAATATCATGAACTCAACTTGTATTCCTGGAAAAATTATAGATAGCAAAAGTAAAAGGATAAGTTGTGAGCTCTTAGAAAGGGAAATGATAAAAATCAAAAAGCCAGAAAGCTCAATTAAGAACAATTCAAGAAAAATTTTATTGGTAATGTGGTAAAATTTAGGATAAAAATAGTTCAACCTCACCTCCTCTCTAACCAATTCAACTCAATAAAAAATGTGCTGTGACTCAATAAAACCATCAAGATTGGAAAAAAAATAGCAGAAGTAATTATTATAGAAAATAATGGCAGACACTCCATCCCAACCTGACATTACTTTTGATACTTTCCTTACATAGTTTACTGGTATGATGGATGACCCAGTGCATATATCCAGTGTCCTTCATAGTTGTGACAATGTATGGCATCATCATTTCAAGTCAGCTCCATAGAAAAGTCTAAGAATGATCATCTCTCTGCTCAGAGGATCAAGACTCCTAAATCAGATAAATCTTGAGCATCATTTCAGAAGAACATGGTGACTGCAGAGAATGTTCAGACCCCTCTGTGTTGAGCTTGATAAAGATTATCTATACATAAATAATAATAAGAATATCATTTATAGAGCATTTATGTACTTTTGAACTAAGAACTTTAAAATTCTTATTTCACTTAATCTGCAAAGAAATCCTGATAGGTAAAAGCTATTATTATCCCTATTTTACAAAAAGGGAAAGTGAGGAATACAGAGGTTAAGTGACTTTCCCAGAGTCACAAAGATAAATTTCTGAGGTTAGAGCTGAACTTTAGGTCCAGTGTTCTATTCTCTGTGCCACCAAACAGCCTATCCAAAAGAAGAGATTTTCAGCAGGTAGTTTTCAAATAAAGAAATGCAAGTTATCTGCTACCAGATAAAAGTACCCTAGATCAGTCTAGAAATCAATTTGGAAATGCAACAAAAAGTTACTAAACTGTACATAAACTTTATACTAAAGTATTATATCCAGATATTAGAGTTCTGTGCAAGTAAATTGGTTTCCCACTCCATCAAAGTACATTTATCTGTTTCTTGGATAATTTTTTTAATTTTTCTGGGTATACAACATAGTATTATGTTGTGTTGTACACAAATTTATGTTACAATTGTCTGTTTTCCTTTGGGAATTTCTATACTTCCAAGACAATAATGCATCTTGACATATCAATATATTTATCAGTGTTAATAATTCCCTCAATGGGGAATGTGAATTGGGTGATTCAGTGGGTTAAGAGCCAGGCCTACAGACGGGAGGTCCTAGGTTCAAATCTGGCCTCAGACACTTCCTATCTGTGTGACTTTGGGCAAGTCATTTGACCCCTATTGCCTTGCCGTTACCACTCTTCTGCCTTGGAACCAATACATAGTATTGATTCCAAGATGGAAGGTAAGGGTTTTAAAAAATAAAAAAATAATTAAAAATAAAGGACAAGAGGAAATAAAAAGCCACCAATAACTTTTAGAGGAGGATACATATTCTAAGCTTTCATAAGATGACTATGTCTTCTTGACTACCTAGAAATCTGAGAAGTGCTGATTTCATCAGTAAAAATCATATTCCAATCATAATCCAATATTCACTGTTTTAGTCTTTGTATCATCTCTCCCATGGCAAGTTGTTTTTTTTCTTCATATCACTGTTAATAAGCTCCTTTTTGATGGTCTTCTGACTGTTCTTCCAACATTAAGAAGTATACATAGAAGTAAAAAAAAAGCCAGTAATAATCCGTTAGAATGCCAGATCCATGTGAAGAATGCTTTAAGCTGTTTTGTAGCAATTGTTTGTTATTTTTTGTCTGTTTTTGAACCATTTCCCTTCTGTTTCATTGTATTTCATTGTCAGCTTGAATGAGTATTAAAATGCTTGATTTTCCCATGAAACCACTAAAATATCTCTGAGTTGTTACAGCCTGCTCTTTAAAAGCTAAGTATTTTCATGCCCCTTTAAAATAATATACACTTTCAGAAGCTACAGAATCAAATTTACAACAAAAGAGAACATTGAAGTAAGTTTGTAAGAGGCATGAAGAGTAGCACTCAGCTGAAAGGTAAAGAAACCAGTTCAATATAGTTTCACCTGGTCATGGTCATATACATTCAAGTCTGCTATAACTATCATATTCATTCCTAAAAATCACTATACCATGCAAAATGATGGAGTAAAAAACATATGACTTTTGTAGAAAGTGGAAAAACTTGTCAGTTTTGCATTTTTTAAAAAAGAAAAATGAACCTAATAAAATTTTAACTACACTTTTATACATGTTAAATGATAAAGAAATATATAAAGACTTCAATAAATAATGACAATATTGTCGGCTGCTCTCCTTGGCCTATATTCTGGGATCCTCAGCTTACAAAGTTTGTCTACAGGTAAGAAGAAAGTTTAAGTGATTAGCAACCAGTAAAATGGTGAGGGTGGACCCTCTTCTGCCCACATTTCCTACCACACTAAAAGAGGGAAGCTGAATATCACTCTTTTCTTTGAAAAAAACCTGAAGTTTGCTTGTGGAAATGGGCATCAAATGGGTTGCAATTTCTTGTGAAGTTATTGAGAAGTGGTATTATCCAATCTTACCAATGAAATCACACATAGGTAAGTATGAAATTCACACTACAACAAATTATTTTCAAAAGGTGTCATAGAAGAATTGACTATATTCTGAATCCATTTAGAATCAGTGGAAACACACCTACCTGACTACTGCTATCACAAAATCATACCTCATAAAAAGTTTTTTTGCCTAACTTATAGTTCACTTGTCAAATGAAGACAAAAATTTCCTACAATATGCACTAATCCTCAAGATTCCTCAGAGTAGAATTACGAATTAGGAGAATATCATCTATATTCAAAGCCAAGACACCAAGGAGCCTAATAAAATAATGCCCTTACAAAATAATAGAATAGAGTGGTATCTCTAACTCTTGCACTAAGCTCTCCCTATTAACATCTCCTCATGACTTATCAGGATGTTCATCTCAACCCACCTGCTGATGCTCAGAAATCTCAATGATATTGCTTTTATTCTTGAATCTTTGTCCACTTATGAGCACCATTAAGGGTTAAGAAGCAGAAGAATGAGATTCTACTAAATACCTTGTGGAGCATGGGAAGGTATAGCAGTTCAAGAAAATGTTTTCCTTGTGTAATATGGCAGTGTTCAAAAGGAGAACTAAATAATGAATGAAAATATTTTTATTGGACTGGGCGAGATCTGAAGGAAAGGATACTGTACTGCCTTTCAGGTAGATGAGTTCTGCCTCATCTCCCCATCCCGTAAGAGACTAATGCCAAATAAAAAGAGAATGCATTCTAAGTTTGCACCTGTATCATTGCAAGAATGTAAAATAAAATAAAATGAACTCTAAGTTCAGAAAATAGTAAATATTCCCATTTTTGGTTTAACAGTAAAATATGTGAATGGAAGTAGTATCAAAAATGACCTGAAAGTTAAGTTGTACTTAAAGTTCAGAGGGCCTTAGATGCTAAGCAAAGAGATATTTTATAGGTAACAGGAGGCATTGAAATTTTTGAGTATGGATATGACATGGTCAGATTTACAAAATATTTTTGGCAGCTTTGTGAAAAATGAAGCAATAAGAAGAGTAGTAAAATAGTGTAATTGAGCATTAATGAGAGCTAGAACTAGGGTGGTAATTGAAGGAATGAAGGGAGAGCAACGGATATGAACGGATTTGACAAATGAATAAATGTGGAAGATGATGGAGATGTCGGTTAAAAATGATTCCAAAGTTATGTCTTGGTGACAGTATATAAGTAGTGGGACTAAGCTATACTATCTCCATAATTTTATAATTCAAAGCTTCCATATTGTTTGTCCTCCATAGATAAAACTCAGTGCTAATAAGGCCAAGGAACCAGTTATGTTCGCCTTTTTCTGTGGTCATAGAAGGCTTCTTAAAACTATTTCTCACATTCACAAATACATGTCATTGGTAAAAAATAGAAATTGAAGGAATAAGATAGTGAAGTTTTTATTGATTTCATGTAAGTGACAGAATCACAGTTAGAAGGAGCCCCAGGAAATATCTGGAGCAATCATTTCCTAAGCAAAAATCCCTTCTATCACTAATATGAAATGACCAGTTGCCACTTGAAATACATCAGTAATAGGAATCATTATTGCCTGATTTGAATTGTACTAAATGGATATATCTAAGTGACATGGTGAATAAGGGACTGAACTTAAAGTCAGGAAAGGTCCCAGTTTAAATCCTACCTCAAGTACTATCTGTATTACCTCAGGTACACTTAGGCTTTTTTGTGTTGCCATTTCTTTGAGTCCTGGACTCAATGGCTTCTAAATTCCCTTCTAATTCTTCTGATAATTGTCAGTTTCCTTATATTGCATCAAAATCTGCCATTATTTTCAATGGTTTTTCCTAGTTATGTAAGTAGGTGGTACAATACATAGAGTGTCTTATCTGGAGTCAGGAAGATCTGAGTTCAAATATTGGATCAGATACTCATTAGTTGGGTGCAAGTCACTTAACCCCTATTTGACTCAGTTTCCTCATTTGTAAAATGATGTAATAATAACTCTTAACTCCCAAGGTTGTTGTGAGGATTAAAAGAAATAATTGTAAAGCAATAATCAAATTGCCTAGCATAAAGTAAGCCCTATATAGCATACTTATGTGAAACAACATAATACTAGTGACATAAAAACAGAAATGGAAATTTCTATACCCTCTTCTAAATCATAAATAATTCGATATATTAAATACTATTTGCATCATTATCCTCATTACTGGCAAAGATTGGATTTTATCCCAAATCTCTTATAAGGAAAGTCAGGAATTTTTTATGTCCCCTTTCTTTATCCCCCCTTTTATGCCCCCTTATGATATGAATAGTCATTATCCTAGTTCAGGTTCTCACCTGGACTATAGAAACAGCCAATTAATTGTTCCTTCCTAACAAGAGTCTTTCCAATCCATCTCTATACATATGCAGATGTGATTATTCATAAAATGTTAGTCTCACTTTGTCTCCTTTATTAAGAAGTTTTAATGTGTCCCCAGATCAGAAAAGGAAAAATCTAAAAATCCAAGAGTGAGGTCATCAGTCATAGAAAGTTAGAACTACAAAGGGTCTTAAAGAATAGAATAGAAAGCATTTTAAAGAAACCTTTTGAAGCTCAGAGAAATTAATTTAATTAAAGACCTTCAAAATCTTGCTCTAGGTGATCTTTCTAAACTTCTGTCACATTACTCTTCTTAATACATTATTTGCAATTCTAGTCAAACCAGTCATACCAACCAAAATGGATTATTTCCTGTTTCCTGTACTTAGCATCATATATCCTTCCATGCCTTTGGAGATGTTATCTTGTGTGTTTAGAGTGTATTCCCTCCTAAATTCTCCCCCTTAGGATCTCTGGCATCCTTTAAGTTTATCTCATCCATGCTACCTCCACTATGAAATGATTCCTTCTTAGACTAATTATTGGAAATTTCCCTACTAAAATTCATTTGTAGTTATCTCCTTATTCATTGTATTCCCTAGTCCAGTGATGACAAACCGAATGGCACATTTGCCAAAAAAAGGCACACAGAGCCCTCTCTGTGGGCACGCTTGCAGTCACCCACCAGAGTTCATTACGAGAAAACCAGAGGGACTTGGGGTGGAGCTGTTCCCCTCCCCCTCTCCACATGTGCCTAAGGATATTCCTCACTTCACCAGCCACTCTACCCAGGAGCCCAATGGGAGAGCTTCCTCCCTCCTCTGTCTGGTGTAAGAAGTAGGGCTGAGGGGAAATTTGGGAGGGGCAGGACATGGCACTACCTCGGGGTAGGCACAACACTAGGTATGGGGTGTGAGGCCCATCACTCTGTCTCTAAAATGTTTGCCATCACTGCCCTAGTTAGAAACAATTCCTTAACTGATCACTGTCCTTTCTTACTGTGCCTTGATTTTCCCAAAGACCTAACATAAAGCTTTTCACACAAAAGTCATTTAATACACATTTATAGAACTGAATGACACTTTTGCTCAAGCACATATATGTAAAAAACAGCAGAAAATGGACAGTCCAAATTCAAGTTTCAAAAAGGTTATGCCAGTTTTCTGGAATAAGTAATAGTACTATTTAGTAACCTAAGTTCATCTTCATCTGACTTATGTTGTTAATTATATTGCTTGTGTTATAAAAAATCATTCTTCTGGTCCTGATTATTTCATTGCAGTTCATAGAAGTCTTCCTATGTTTCACAAATATTCTCACATGTGGTGCTTCTTTCTGTCCAATAAGGTCTCATTACATTCATTTGCCAGATTGAAAGAAATCCCCCCCAAAATAGGTACCCACATAGTTTCTAGTTCTTTGATCGCACACAAGTACAACACACACACACACACACACACACACACACACACACACACGCACGCACAATGCTTCTAATAATATTCTGTAAATATTGGAACTTTGTCTTATCTTTGACCTCTGGGGAATTTACCCAAGAATGGGTTTTCTATGACAAATACTATGAGCAATTTTGTTAATTTTCTTGTATAATTCCAAATTGTTTATCAAAATGGAAATTTCTAAAACAGTGTATGGGTTGTGTGAGAGTCTTTCCAAAGCTCCTCTGATATCTGCTTTTCCCATTTTTTGTCATCTTTGCCAAATTGTATGTCAGTTAAAATCTCAGAGTTTTTTAAATTTGCATTTCTCTTCTTTCTCGAACAAACCCAGTCTCTTCCAACTCCTCCTTTCCTCCTCCACCATAGAACAACCTCTTTTGTTTACATAAGAATATTTACACAGGTAAATTTTTTGCAATGTGAAGGAAAAGTCAACTTTAGAACTCAGACCTTTTGACAGATAGGGTGATATATTTTTATAGGTTTCTGAGTCATAAACCAGAAGTGAAAATAGCAAATAAAATAAATATTGTAAATTATTTGTTAAGTGTTTTGGAGTAGGAATGGATCATAATTAAGGATCCCTCTTTGTAATATTTTGTTTTATAACAACATTTAGCTTGGCATTTGAGCTGCATCATTATGTTTAGGATGACTTCAATTTTTATGAATTAGATTGACTAGAACTCTCCTGTGGAGTCAATTCTGTCATTTGGCTGATTAGTTAATTAAATGTCATTTAATACCTAATATTATGAATCCAAGAAAACAACAGAATTTACCATGGACCTTTCTAGTCTGACAGGTAGCTGCATAATTAGTACCCTTTTATAGCACATGTGATCCAATACACAATACAACTAAACGATTAATTTGGACCTCATGCAATTACATTGAAAGGTCATGTGCTCTTCGTAATAAAAATCTGTTCCAAAACTTGTTTGGGATAAAAACTGATAGGGTTATGCTTGAGAAATTTTATGGGGTAAAAACCCTAAAGGCAATTAAAAGTGCTACAAACTAATCACTTGCCATTTTTCATTTATAAAGTCAGAAACTTTTTGCCTTGAGATTTTCATATTCTAAAGTGACAAATTCATTTTCTTAGAGGTGGCTTTACATCATTGAGACATTGTCTATGCCAGGTTCCAGAGTAGGAAAAAACTTTTATGGCCAGGCCATTAGGAACCCCTGAAAAAGAGTTAATAATGAAAGTGCTGACATTATCTAGAGGCAAAACTCAAACTTTGTAGTGATAAAAATTGCAGTGAAAGCTAGGGATGTGTGGATAGTAAAGTGTCCCCAGTACCTGAATGGGCATGAATTTATAATTCTGTATTTCTCAACAATATGAAGTTTGCCTCTTAAATGCAAATTAGTGGAATAGATTTGACTCTGGAGGAAGTTACAAGCATACCTCTGTCAGTATTAAAGGGTATAAAATATTTTAAACAGCCCAAGGCATGTTTATGAGTTACATATTGTTTTCACCATTCAAGAGCTATAGTTGTGATTAAATACCACAGGGGGAAACAGAAAGCATTAGAGATGGAAAAAAACCAGCTAAAATAATCACAAATCCCTCATTATTGTGTAAACAACACATAACCAATGTCTATGCAAAGGCAACATTTCAGTTTAGAGAAACAAAAGAAAGTAGATAATGTATCTAGATGAAGAAGGTGGATTTCTTTTTGCAGGCTGATACATTTGATTATTTCTATAGAAATAGAATGAGAGAGAGAGAGAGAGAGAGAGAGAGAGAGAGAGAGAGAGAGAGAGAGAGAGAAACAGTTTTCTTCATTGGAAGTCTTCAAGCAGAGGTTGAAAATTCACTTGTCCAGTCTGTCCCTTTAATGTTTTTGACCAAATAGCCTCTAGATTCCCTTACAGTACTCAAACATAGTAACATAAATAGACTCGTGCCTAGATGATAGGCAGGCGTGAATGTATAGTGGCACATTCATCAAGTTAAATATTTACAAAGCATTAAAACCCAAATGATGTAGGTAGTACAAATGCCTTTACCCCCATTTTATATACAAACAAACCTGTATTCAATGCTGATATAAAACTTGCCAGCTCATCCTGCTAACTAGATGTGTGCTCAAGGATCTCTTTAAGTTCTCTTCTCCTTGCCACATTATTTTGCTTTGTGATCTTGTGATCTCAGCAGCCTCATGTATTTAATTATGATATTTTTGAATATGATTCTCAGGTTTATTTATCCAGCCCAACTTCTCTCCTCACCTCTAGAATTCCATGTCCAACTTTTAAATATTTTTTAATCTCAGTCACACCCTGGCTGAGATGTTTCTTGGATATCTTAAATCATCATGTCCAGAACTGAGCCCCATCTTTTCCCTCAAACTCACCATTTTAAAAATTCCCCTATTTTGGTCGAGTGCCACCTAGGCTTCCAGGCTCAAAATGTAGTTGTTATTCTCAGCTCCTCACCATTTATCATTTCCTGTATCCAGTCTGTTTCCAAGTATTGTCAATTCTCTCTTCACAACACTTCTTGTATAGACCCCTTACACTTGTCAGATCCCGAAACCATCATGGTACAGGCTCTCATCACTTCATTCCTGAACTATTGCAGAAGCCTACTTGTTGTTCCCTCTGCTTCAGCTCTTTTTCTGCTTTAGCCATCCGCCATCCACATCCAAAATGATCTTCCTAAAATTCAGTTGTGACTTTATTGGCCAATATTTGTCTAGCAATGTCCAGGGGATAGAGTACTCTAATTCTAAATATTAATATTAATTTAATTAATTATATTATAATTATAAATTATAAATTATATTTATATATAAAAATATATAATATATATTATAAATATTAATATTAATTAATTAAAATTAATATATTGTTTAGACAGAAATAACTTTTAAAAACAGAAAGATAAGCCATATATTCACTCAAAAAATATTTATCGGACTAAGGGAAACATCGAGAAAAATAAGATATCTTTTTCCTCAAGTTCATAATCAATAGAGTTGTGGTAATAAGACTTGTACGCAGATAAATGTGATACAGATCATAATATAGGTTGAGAGAAAAACACTTTCTAAAATGTCATGAAAGCAGATGAGGAAGTCATTTCAAACCAGCATAATCACAGAAGTTTCATTTAGGAGGTGGCATCTGGGATGAGCATTGAAAGATGGTTGATATTTGATAGGCATAGATGAGAAAGAAAGCAAGTAGTCTAAATTGCCTGAACTGTACCTTGAATGAAAGACGAAGAGCAAAAACTATTGGAGAGTTTTTAAATAATAATAAAGTCAGACCTATATTGTGGAAATAATTTGGGAATAGAATATGGGTTGAAAAGGAGAGGGAAAAGGCAGAAGACTGAAAGATGTCTTCTGAGTCTTCGATATCTTACAAATCAGAGAATCAGAGGTGACAGTGATCAGAATATACAACGTAGCAGCAAAACTAATGAAGTGATCAATGTGGGAGATTTTGAAAAGCAGTATTTCCTACTCAATTAACATTGATAGCTGCCTTTTGACTCTGTTATAAAAGTCTTTTCTGTTTGGCAAACTATATTGACTACAATCTACTTTTCAGAATATATTATTTTATAGCTCATCCCTTTGCACACATTCCTGATTAGTTCAATGACAAACTATTCCCTAAATTTGAAATGCTTTCTCCTACCACCATGTAGAAGTTAAATAACTTGTGTTAGGTCACATACAAAAGCCAAATTTGAACCCAGGATTTCTGACATTAGAGCCACTATTCATACCACTGAACCTCCTTACAACATGAGCTATCTCTGATTCCTGGCATGATCTTCTTCCTCAACTCCATTTCTCAGGAACTTTTATCTTCTTTCAAGGTCTGGCAAAGATTCTACTTCCTAGGTGATCCCCCCCCCCAATTTCTGAAGTTGTATATAATACTCTCTCCCTCCTCAAATTAGCGTTCATTTACTTCTCTGTGTACATGTTGTACCCTCCTTACTAATGAGAGTGGAATAAAACTACAATGAGCATTGAAATAATTCCTTTTTTTCCCCTTGAATCCCTGGTGCAGCCACAGTTCCTTGCTTATTAACTCAAAATATGTGTTGTGTTGAATCAAGTCTCTGGATAATATATTGGAGCCAGATTTCAAAGGACCATGCTTGCCAGACTAAAAGAATTTGGAATATTTTATGTAGACAAATGAGGAGCCATTGAACTGTTTAAAGCACCAGAATGATATGTTCAGATCCATGCATTAATAAAATTAATCTGGCAGTAGAATGTGTGTGAAAGACTGAAGATGACAAAAAAAGACCAGGAGCAAAGAGAGTTGTTGGGGATAGGGTGGAGAAAAGGGCAATTTTAATAATCTAGATGAAAAGGTGATGAGGTTCTGATCTATGGTAGTAGAATTTTGAATGGTGGATGGATGTAGAAAGTATTATAGTAGTAAAATTGAGTATGAAAGGTGAATGAAAAGATAGATTGGAGATAAATACCCAGAAGAATTTTTATAGATTAGGCAATGGATAAAGCACTAGGCCTAGAATTAGGAAGACCTGAGTTCAAATCCATTCTCAGACACTTTTAGATATGATCCTGAGCAATCATTTTAATCTATCTGCCTCAGTTTCCTTGGCTGTCAAATGAGCTAGAGATAGAGTTATAAGGTCCAGGAGAAAGAAGAGTTAATATTACCAGTTTAAGAGGCATAAGCACAGATGATCAAAACTTTAGCAACTGAATCAGCATGAGTGGCAGTATGGTTTTGTAGATACATGATTAGCCTTCTAATGGAAAGTGATAGGGGGAAATCCAGCCTCTGACAAGGAGTAACTAGTAAACATGTGACCATTCACAAGTCATTTAGTTTTTTAGTTCCTCTTAGAAATACTCCAAAAAATTAAATTATACCCAAAATGCTAAGTTGCATTGCCAGAGAGATGAAATTAGATGTATGACTTAGAACAATCAATCATTCATGAAATAGATGGATAAAAATGAAAAGAATGATTAAGGATTTGAATTAATAGATAGATAAAAACTAATTAACCAACTAATTAACGAGCATATGAATGAATGAATAGATTAATCAACCTAATACAAGATATTAAAACTAGAAGGAGTCCTAGAGATTACCTAGTCCAACCTCCACATTTGACAAAATAAGTTCTCAAAATGGACACCCAAGGAATTTGAGTGACCTGCCTAATGTCAAACAGTTAATAAGTGATAGAGCTAAGAAAACTCAGGCTTTGGAAATCCAGTTCAGGGTTCTAGTCCCAGAACTATACAATATCCATATTTTTAATGTCTCCAAAAGTTTTCTTAAATTGGCTACTCCTTTTCCACTTTTCACACAGATAAGTTTCTCAAGTATAAAATTAATACTTTTCTAGGAATTTTATTAGTTTCATAAAAAGAGGTAACTGTTTTACACAGATGTTTCCCATCTTCCTTTGACACTTAATCTGCTCAGAATACCTTGTGTCAACTCAGAAGGGAAATTGAATTCACAAACACATTGCTGTTTTCATTTGTATTTTAACATACAGTATTTGGCACAATTCCAGAGCAGAATGGTATAAAAAATAAAACAGGGAATAAAGGCCTTCAGGCCTGCAGACCTTTTCCAAAACTTTAAAGAAAACCAAGAACTGAAAACTCCTTGTGGAATAAGACTACCCTGTGCACTGTGAAAAGCAAATTCAAAAGACTGTCTCTGCCCCATAGGAACTTAAATGATCCAGTGATGTGAGCATAACAGGAGTCTCTGTAGGTCACTTTCACATGAATTGAAAGTCAATGAAAGGAGTAGATATGGGAAGCATAACTAACAATCTCCATATATGGAGCATCCAACTTCTGAAATAAGAGAAGATAAAATGTGCAAGTAAGTACATTTTCAGGACTTTGCTTCATTTTCTTTTTATTATTTGGAAGAGGGAAGGGAGAGGAATAGGACTATAGCGAAATGAATTATACTCGCAGTAATTTTACTGACCTGTCATCTGTGAGAGGATCCCAAATCAGTGTCAGCTTGTCCTCTCCCTTTGGGAGACTGGCTGGCAGCTTTTCCCTTCACTCTGCTGTTAGCATCTGGTAGAGAGCTAACCATGATAATAAACATTAAGTATTTCTCATGAGTTACATTTAGCAATTTTTCCCAATTCCCAGTAGTGGACAGGTCATTGGACTTAAATCTATCTATAAAAACCTGGGTTCAAATCCTAACTCAGAAACTCATTTAATATGTGATGCTCCTCAAGTCATTTAATTTCTCTCTTCCTCAGTGTCCTCATCTGTTAAATTAGAGGGCTGGGATGGATGGCATCTAAAGTCCCTTTAAGTACTAAATCTGTGATCCTATTATAATATTAGGAATTATCCATTACCCCATTTAATTAATCAGTCAAAGGACATAATTAAATATCACCTTTTTCCATGCGATCTTTTTAAGGTACATTTTTTAATTGGATAAAGAAAGTGATTGATTGAAGGAATAACACTCATTGAGCCAATGTATAAAATAGTTCAATTCAATGGAGTATAACCAAGTAGTAAATTATTTCAGTTCTGCAGTTGAAAGGGAACCACTTTGGTTTTTCTCATCCCCTTTATGCCTTTGGACAGAAGATTCCAAGAGAAGATAACATATCTTACCCAGAATAGAAAGAAATATACCCAGACTAATATGAACAAACATAACCATAAAAGGGAAGAAAGACTTTTAAGGCATATAACTCCTTAACTAAAAAAATAATGTTGACTATGGACTCAAGAAAGGGTACCTAATAACAGGAATTATGAGTTATCTTTTGGCCACACAGGTTATCTATACATGTTCCTCATTACCATTGTCTCTAAGCTTAATCCTTCTTGTGGGAGTGAATTACACGGCCTTTTGAGGAGAAATGCTTTCTAAAGAATGTTCAGGGAAGTCTTAGTACCTCTTGTGTGGGATCTTACCAAACCCTTTTCAGAGCTGCTTTCCTCTTCTCGTGTCTACCTGCCACCCAACTCTCACCTATGACTCCAAGAAGCTATAACATTCACAGTTGCCACTTTCTAGTAAATCATTTCTGCAGGCAGGCTAAACCAGGTTGAGGGTAAGTGATCAGTGAAATAAAATAGGAGAGGTCCTGTCCCAGGCACATGAAGACTTCCTCCTGTTAGAAGGGATAGATAAGAAGAATTTGTTCCAAGAGCCACGAAGACTGTGGAAGTAGGCCAGAGTGTTTAGAACTTAGTGAGATATTGAAGAAGCCAAGATCACCCATTGCAACCCAAGCCACTGTCAGTCATCTTGACATTTATCTTGTCATTGGACTTTGATGAATGAGACCAATGACTGTGCAACTCTGTCTCACTTAAATTCAATTTATGAATGTGTATAAGCAAACATCACCAGTGATGTCATTTTGGTCTTCTCTAATTATGAAGGACAATACCCAACCAACCAACTGCACCAATTCAGCAAGAGGTTAATGTCCATCCCCATAGAACTGAATTTAATTCAATTATAATTAAACAGTAATTAAGTGCCTTCTATGTGTTAGTATTGGTGATACAAATAAGAAAAATAAAGGTAGTCTCCAACCTCAAAGAGCATACAATCTATTGGGAGAAGATGATATATAAAAGGAAACTGAAAGGGATGGGGATGATCCACCAGACGATAACGTGGTGTGGAACATGTTCTGTGGAGTTTTAAAAAAAAAGCTACCTGAAATGTTTGAAAGTTCAGAGACCTCTATAAAGGAAAGCTTTGAGAGTTGTGTTCAATTCTCCAGACCTCTAGACAGAGGTGAGAGGAACCAGAGGGAGTTGAGAAGGCACTATCAAAAACTGAGTCAGTCATTATGGTAATAAGATTTCAAACAATCAGCTCATCCTAACTATTATAAGAGAATTAGAGAAAGTTTAGCAAGAGGCATAAGTTAGCTGGATGGCTGACAGAGAAGGTTCCAAGCATGGAGACTTTTTTTTCTGAGAGATTCTCTGCATGCAACTATTGGCAGGCAGGGTTTTTTTCCTTAGGTGCTGAAGGTGAAGAGTCCAGAAAAATATCTGTCTCCTGTAAAACCATCTACCCTGGGAAAGATCAAGTAAAGCAGTGAATATGGTTTAATTGGTGGACATATCAAATCAGTTCAGCTCCTTGATTTTACCCCTTTTGTGGATTTACTTGCTGTGACTGCTGGTGACTGTGAACATTGCTGGAACATAAGTAGACCCAGTAGTGAAACATCCAAATTCCTCCTAACCTGTCAAGCTTGACCTGACAGCCTGTTTTAAGTGACAGAGTAGATTTTACCCAACTTTCCAGTCCCTGGAGTGTGTCCTTAGATATCTAGTCTTAGTGTGACATCTCCCTACATTTCTTACACTTAAACTCATTATTAGACTGTGTTTTATAACTTTCTTTTGTTCCTTCTCCAGGACTCAGAGGGCCCACTATATTTTAATATGAATCCCTGGCAGAGTAGGTCTGGATGACAATTGGTCTCAACTGTCACCACTCATTCCCCAAGTCCTGTGTTTGTGGGGTTGGGTGAGATTTTCCAGTGTGTTATTTTGGGTGAGACAGTTAACCTACTTTAACCCTTCATTCCTCCTTCATTCCCTTCTCCCTCTACTAACTCTCCTGTGTTATTATTTACCTACTACATTTGGCACCCCAAGTGAGTTCCCTGGATTTAGAACCAAGAACTGCAGAGAGAAAATAGATAGTCTCCAAGTACATACTTCCCTACACAGTGATGGTGAAACTTTTAGAGAACAAGTGCCCAAATTACAACCCTCACACCACATGAGAGCCCCCTGCCTTATCCCAAAGAGGGGAGAGAGGAAGTCCTCCCATTGGATTGTTCAGCAGAGGAATGGGTCATGTGAGAAATGTCCTCATGCATGAGTATAGAAGGAGAAGTGAGCAGCCCCTTCTGGCAAACATGCCATAGGTTCACCAACATGGTCCCTGAATCAACTCTGATACTCCTACCTCTTCAGTACCCCCTGGCTCTGCAACTCCTTCTTCCTTCTGACTGACAACAATGGAGGGTGAACATCTATTGAGCTCTTTCCAGCTCTTCCATTTAAGGGGGAAGGCATCTCTTTATTTCCCAAGATACTACAGATATTCCTCATGCCCCTGTGCTGGATACTGTAAGGGGGAAAAAGGGATTTTTGGGGTTCGGTATATTAAAAGATGGTCGCCAGAGGATTGAACTATTATCAATCCTCAATTAAGAATAATCTCAAGTCAAAATTGACTTTTAAAGAAGTTTATTTACAATTAAGAAGAGAGAGAGAGGAAATAAGGAAATAAGAATCTAACTCAGTAGGTAATTTACTACGATCCTCTAATTAATCCAGGTAGATCTAATTAACCCACAGCGGAGAGTCAGAGGACCAGAGGCCCAGAGGTGAATGAAGCAAAAATTCATTCACAAAGTCTATTAAAAGAAGTTTCTTAAGAGAAGTTCAGGAAGATTCAGTCTTTAAATTCACCACGTGGAATTCAAAAGAAGATATTTAAAGTAGTCTCACCAAGGTCTCAACACTCCTTCACAGACCAGAAGAGCTCCTTCATCAGCTGAGCTCTTCACCAGAAGCTTCCAGCTGACTGAGGACCTTCTCCTTTTAAAGGGGTCACTTCCTGTGCCTCCCTCCTAATTTTCATGTCCAATCACAATAGATGCTTCTCATAGACCACTAGGGGGTGGTCAGTCAATTCTGATTCCTCACTCACTCTAGCACACTTGGGTTAAGTACCTCTCAGAATTGAAGGTGCTCTCATCTTTGGTGATTAAATCTAAAGATGGGCAGTGTAGACAATCTAATTATCACAATACCCTCATCACTTTTTTCAGATTCATCTTGAGGTTTATTTCTCCAATTAGACTGTGAATTCCTTGAAGGCCGAAACTATTTTTCTTTTCTTTGTATCCTCAGCATTTAGCATATAGTTGGTACTAAGAAAATGTCTACTGACAGAACCAAAGCACATGCTTCTTAGGACTACCCTTGAGATACTCATCACCAGGGCTTGTCATACTCCAGATAGAGCAATTTCTTTCTCCTCCTATGTCTGTTGACACATTTTCTTCACATCTGTTTTCAAAAATGCTTCCCAATACTGAGAAGAGCTCTGGGCACTTACCTATGTCTTGTTGTTAGTCTTTCTAAGTGGGGAAGACTAGGTTTGGGAACACTCAGAGACAGGGAAAGACAGAGGCAGACAGTGAGAGAGGAGCATACACCATTTGAGCACCCAGAATGTGAGTTCCTTAGCAATGATAATCCTGTCACAGCTGTTAGAATTTACTCCTCTTATCCATGTGACATTTTAACAGGATATAAAGCCAAGTTATTCTAAACAGATATAAAACACTCTGGCTCCAAAATTACTAACATCAGCTGCTTCACACAGGCAGCTCGCTGTTTACAAATTTCTGAAACAAGGCCTGTCAACCATGAGATTTTTCTCTAGATATTTTACTCTGCTTTAGTGTTTTATTCTGCAAAACTTAAAGCAGCTAGTTAAAAATGTTAATTTAATTGCCACTTAACATGTTCGAGTAGGAAATTTATAGCTCCTGAATTGGTTAGTGGCAGAGGAGATGATGCATGGATGTCATTTGCTTGACTGTCCTGGGCTCCCTATGTGCATATTGTAATAGAGGGGAAAGGAAGCAATGGAAAGGGAAGAGAAAATTAAACATACCAATGAAAAAGACATTTTGAAGAGATGACAGGGATTTTTAAGTACTTTGATGAGAACCGCATGGATGTATATATGTGTATGTGAATGTGCTTCATTGCCAGCTAACTTTAGCTAATTTATTTTACCAGGCATGAGACGAACAAATGGGCTAAACTTTCCTCTTTCTCCACTACAGTGAATTCAGACTCTTATTCATGTGAGTAGTTCCTCTAAAAGTGAAGACTGTAACCTCTATCCTATGGAGTTACTTTTCTGCTACCTTCTGAAAAACAAACACAAAAGATAAAGAAGATAAGATAGTATTGACTATTTCCTATTAAAAATAAGAGACGTATCTTATGAATTTGATTTTTCTCAGGATATAATGTTATTCTGAACTTTCCATGAGTACAGTCTACAAACAATAAAATACTAGCATTTGGTTGAAATGTTAATGAGAGTGTTCATTATTTGGAAAGTTGCTGAGATTATTCATTTCAACAGAGATTTGCCACATGGTATAGGGAGAATGCAAAATGTTGTGGTGTATGTAAGGCTGACCAAGTGAGGAAAACATGGATTCATGTATTGCTTCAGATAACCTTGAGCTATGTAATTATGGGCTAGATACTTAATCTCGTAGTGCCTCACATAGTTGTACAAGATTATAAATTAATGAGGAATTTCTAATCTTTATGAGTGGAGGGAATTTCCACACTGGATTTCCAGTTATGCCAAGACTCCTTTTGCTGGACTTCTAGACTCTGATCACCTTATCTTTCCTACTCTCCAGACCATCACGCCACTCCTGTTAATCTGGCCTCTGCTTCCTGGAAGTTAGACTCCCATCCAAAAGACCCTAGGATCTGATTGGTGATCTTTCATCTTATCTTGACCAGTTCCCACCCTTGGGACTATATCCTTACCTTTTCTAGGATGTACTGTTTCTCAGTTTTATTTTTTTTTAATTTTTTTTTTATAAAAACCCTTACCTTCTGTCTTGGAGACAATACTGTGTACTGGCTCCAAGGCAGAAGAGTGGTAAGGGTGGGCAATGGGGGTCAAGTGACTTGCCCAGGGTCACACAGCTGGGAAGTGTCTGAGGTCAGATTTGAACCTAGGACATCCTGTCTCTAGGCCTGGCTCTCAATCCACTTAGCTACCCAGTTGACCCCTGCTTCTCAGTTTTAGGTTCCACTTTATGCATTGTTGTCTTCTCCTGTACACTCCATGAGGGTAGGGACTAGCTTGTTTTCATGTACTTCATGATTAGCATAGTTCCTAAAATATGATAAATTCCTAATAAATATTGTTTTTCATTCCAGTTTTCCTAGTTAGATAAAATTAGAGATCTAGATATGGTATGCCCATGGCATCAACCCACTATACTACACAAATTAAAATGATATTATACCTCAAACAATTTTTTACAGTTAAATTGTCTAATAAGAGTATCACCATTGTGATATTCCCTTGTAACCTTTAGACATATTTTGTTGTTATTCAAGTCCTCAGTCATGTCTGACTCTTTATGACCCTATATAGAGTTTTCTTTTCAAAGATACTGTAGTGGTTTGCCATCTTTTTCTTCCATGGATTAGGAAAAAAAGACTAAGTTTCTCAAGGTCACACAGTTACTGAGTGTCTGAGGCCAAATTTGAACCAAGTTTTCCTGATTCCAGACCCAATCTTCTATCCACTGAGTTGCCTACCTGCCTTTAAGTAAAATAGAAACTAAGTGACTTGCTCATAATACATTAATTTTCTTTTAAATAAATGTTTCCTAAATACCTAGCATATACGAAGTATGGCATTAGTTTCTAAAGATAGTCAAATGTTCAGATGGAACTGTGATCTCATTGATCTGGAAGGAAATTGCTTCTAATGATACAGGTTGTCACATATCAACACCAATGACTATTAGTTTTGAGCAATTCCTGTCTACATGCTCTCAAAAATTTGCCACTAGAATTCTTTAATGTGTTGCTTATTTTCTCCTAACACTATAGGCTATTAGTGAAGTATATTATCTATATACTAATTGCCTCTAGTCCTAACCAAGCGATGATCTCAACTTTTCTCCTGTAATATATTTGCTGAATCAGCTAATTTGCTTCTGACCTTCTTTGGAGTTAATTGTTCTTATATGTCAGTAAACGGTTCATAACCTACTATGCATATCGATATGATATTCGTATTTAATTCTTTAAAGACAGTATTGGCAATAGAGACAAATAAAAGACACAAACAATGCTTTCCCTCAAGAAGATTATATTTTATAGGTGAGTATGGTACATTGAATCATAGGATTATAACTTTAGGGATTAAAAGATTCTTAAAAGTCACTGAATCCAATTGCTCATTTTTTCAGATGAGGAAAGTGATGATCTCAAAAGGATAAATTATGTGCTCAAGGTTACTCATGAAGAAAATAACAGCATTTAAACAAGTCCCTCTTAAACTCTGCTCATATTTACAGGAAATAATAATAAAAGATAATATCAAAGAGCAAAGGGGAAATACAGAAAATACACTTTAGGAAAATTTGAGGAATAAGTAAAGACTTTCAAAACACTACCTAGTCAAGTCTTGTTTTGTTTTGTTAACATTTTTGTGTCAGGAAACACTTTCAAAGTCTATTGAAGTTTGTAGGTCTCTTTTCAAAAGAATATTTTTAAAGAATTGAAATTGTAGATTTCAATTTAGAAGTTAGTGAAAATAAAAATGTAATTTTTCTTTAATCCAAGTTCACAGACCTTCTGAAATCTATCCGTATGCCCCCAAATTACCTAGAAGATGTTTTCTGATTTGTAGTTTGAGTCTTATGATTCTGCCCACTCAACCTCGTCTTCAACTATTCAATCTCAGCTAAAATGTTGGTTTGCTCACTGAAGTAAAGGCAAAAACACATCACAAATCAACAACATTTTTAAAACTGGAAAGGGATATAAACTTAATTTTGTACAACCTCTCTCATATCATGTAAAAAGGAATTGAAATTAAAGCAAGTGAGTTGGCCAATTGTCACATAATTAAGTAGCAAAACAGAATTAGAAACCAAGACTGGCCTGCTTTTAAATCCATATACTTTTTGCTCCAGAGCTTCCTCTCCTGAGGTGATAACATATCTTCAGAATTTATCTAACTAATCTCCACCAAAGAAAACCATAATAAAACTATTCCAACTGAAAAATAAATCATTCAGTCAAAGACCATAGAGACAGAGCTAGAAGAGTACTTAGAAGTGATACAAAAAAATGAGAAATCTGAAGTCCAGAGTGGTTAAGAATGAAAGAGTTTTAAGTCTGGATCATGGCAGGAAATAATGGCCTCATCAATCCATCAAAATATTCAGCATTCAGAGGGCAGCTGGGTAGCTCAGTGGAGTGAGAGCCAGGCCTAGAGACAGGAGGTCCTAGGTTCAAATCCGGCCTCAGACACTTCCCAGCTGTGTGACCCTGGGCAAGTCACTTGACCCCCATTGCCTACCCTTACCAATCTTCCACCAAGGAACTAATACACAGAAGTTAAGGGTTTAAAAAAAAATATTCAGCATTCCCCAACCCTTTTCCATTTCTCTGTATAATACAATAAAAAACTATGCATATAAATATATATTTATATATACAGATACATGCATATGCATATATACATTCATATATATATGTATATTGACAAACATATACACACATTGGTACATCTATATCTATAATATATACTGTGTATTTACAGATATATAGCACTAAGAAAAAAAAGTATATGCTATTTTCAGTGAATAGGAAAAAAGAAAATCACTGTCCTCTCTCACAACCTAAG
Organism: Gracilinanus agilis; assembly: GCF_016433145.1. Taxonomy (NCBI): domain Eukaryota; kingdom Metazoa; phylum Chordata; class Mammalia; order Didelphimorphia; family Didelphidae; genus Gracilinanus; species Gracilinanus agilis. The sequence goes on from NC_058131.1 coordinate 76,008,938, forward strand.
GTGAATTTATTTTAGAGAATTTATTTTAGAGAAAAACCCAATATGAATATGATTTAAATAACTCATTATGGTCAGATTCACTAACAAAGTTGAAAATAGAATTTATTTTAGAGAAGAAAGCAGTGACTCCAAGTTAATGATGGATTTAATTCACCATTAGATACCTCCTCTAAGACCTGAAGGCTTTATCACCATTAGAACATTTCTCATGGCTCTGCTTCCTGTGGACTCCTTGAAACAATCCCCAAACATACCTTGCCAGTTTGGCTCTAATCTTCCACCAGGGTGGCTATTTCTCTCTGGCTCTAATTCCATTGGTTGCTGCTTTTTGGTCAATGTGTTATTTGCATTTCCTGATGATCTTCCTCACTGCTCATAGGCTCACAAGTTCTGGACTCCTCTTTCAACTTGTCTTTCAGCCTGTCACCGAAGTTGCCAAATGATCTGATTTACTCAGTTGCTTCTATTATGTATGAAGTTGTCATTTGTTACTACATTACTTCTTTTGAGGGAGCACCATCTCTGTGATGACTAACTTGCCCAGGGGTTAATGAATCCATTTCCCCACCCACCATGCTCAGTTTACAGAAGAAAGGAAATTTCAGGTGAGTATCAAGATGTTTCTTACTCACTTTATCCCCTCATAGAAAGTCCCAATTAATCCATGTTTTATATGAATAAGAAATTATAGAATTTCAGGATCAAGACACACCTCAACAAGACAGCTGTGCCAATCATTCCCCACATATGCTACCTTAGTAATCATAGGCTGGTTTAGTAATGCTGATTTTTCAAACATTTGAAAATTCATTAATTCATTACAACAGCTATACATGCTCTTAGAATAGTCTCCACTATAATTGTGCAACAGGAAAATTCAGGATTAGGAAATTGATCGTTCTGAAAAATTGTATCTACTTTGGTATTCATACCTCATCACTACTCCCAGTACCCCTTCCCTCTAATTGGAGGACTGAAGGCCAAACAAATAATTCTTCCCAAAGCCTCCATTTAAAGAGGGCTCCCAGAAAACCAAGTCTTCATTCCCCACCAGCTGATCCCCTTACCCTGGATTCCACAGAGACCCCAGTTCTGAGTTCCATGCTGCCTTTTTCATTAGTCCTTCTTCCCCACTTTTCACCTTCCTTTTGTGTGTCTTCCCTCATTAGAATGCAACCTCTTTGAAGACAAGGACTATTTTCTTTTTCTTTTTTTATCCCCTTCTTTTAGCATATTGCATGGCGCACAATAACCTCTTAATAAATATTTATTGATGGACAATGACTTAGCCTAGATCAAGCCCTCATCACTTATTATTCATGTGACATATGAGCAGATCCTTTAACATCTGTGATTCTCAAATAATCCATGGGTAAAACAAAGATGCTAATACTTTCATTTTCACTCACAGAGTTGTGGGAAAGGTACTTTAAAAACTTAAAGCAATATAAGTGAATTATTAGTATTACAGCCTGATTCATGTCAGTAGAGTCCAAGACCAAGGTGGCTTTGAGATAAAGCAGCTAGGAAGTTCTATAAGTGTGTTTAGTCATTATTATATAATATTTTCATACTAAATGAAAGTAAATAGAGAAATTTAAAGAAAATATGCTTTTTGAGTTTAAGTTTCCCCAGGACAGTATATTAAAAATATCCTTCATTTTATCTATTAGAAATTCATGAAGAATTTCTTTTTGCAATTTAAAATGGAAACTTCTGAAAAAAAAATGATTTTCTATCCTGGCAGAGTTTCTTACAAACAACAGAGAGTGAGAAATTAAAATACTTTAAATATATCTAATAGTTTTTTGTAATAAAAAGGCATTTACATTCAGATAATTTCTCCAGTCTTTTTTCTTTAAATATTACTGTTAGGAAAAACCCAATATGGATATGATTTAAATAACTCATTATGGTCAGATTCACTAACAAAGTTGAAAATAGAGTTAATTATCTAAGTAATTAAGGTCAAAAACTTTTGCCTCAATATATGGATTTCTACATAAAAAAGCTGTTGGTTTAAATTACTTCATTTTTCCATTTTACTTTGTTAGCTATACTTGGCTTGCAGTTCAGAGCCTTTTAATAAAGTTTGTTAAAAACCATTTAAATCATGTCAATAAAAGTTTTAAAATGATCTCCTATAACAATAATAGTTCACATTTAAATGATGCTTTTCAGTTTCCAAGGTGATTTTACTCACATCAACTGTGTGAAATGAGTAGTGCAAGTACTGGTATACCAATTTTACAGATGAGGAAAATGAGGCTCAATAAATAAATTTTGTCATAGTCACATTATTAAGACTCGGCTAACAAGTCTTCTGATTGCAAGGACATTATTCTTTGTACCATCCAACTCTTATATTGAGAATATTTCGACTTAAAACTCAAAACTAGTGTACATTTTGTAGCTTAGGGAAAATTAATCCCTTTCAAAACTTTTTTCTGAAAATAACACTTTTTAAACCTTAATTACTATAATATAAAATTCAGGTAATAGTAATAATAGAATTGCTAGAATCAGTATGTTGAAATATTCAATTAATAGCTATCTGAAGTATAAATTTAGACTTAATCTGTATGTTAGCTTATATGTCAGTTATTTAAAATATATTTAATTTTTATTTCATGAAATCATCTTCTCCATGAAATTTCAGGGAATTAAAATACCTTTACCAATCAGACAACATCACTAAATAATAATTTTAAACAACCTTTTCTCTAAAGGCAATTGCTTTATTTTACTTAATTCTTTTTTTCCTGATTGCTGAAAAGTCCAATTAAACTTACTAATTAGTCTATGATTGAGGTTTGGTCATTTAATTAAAAAATAATTTCTTGATGCATAGTTTTTTTTCCCATGCATAAATACCAAAAGAACAGTGTGTGTTTGTGTGGAAGCATACTGGTACTGCCTCTCATATAACCTAATTTATATGAATATATTTTTTCATTCTGTCTGATTCAGAAAATGATTTGGGGGCATTAAAATACTATGCTAGGTAAATTTAAGTGGTCAATCAAGAAGTATTTACTAATTGTTTACTATATGGCAGACACTGTGCTAATTGAGGAATATGTTAATGAGTAAGATCATATTCCTTTCTTGAAGGAGCTTGCACAGTGCAGAAGATCAGTAACTACTAAGAGATTAACAGGTATTTCACCCTCCCTACTTTCCACGCCTCAAAAAAGTTACCATTGCTTCATTTTTTGTTAATTTTGCATGTGCTTACATATGAATACATCTTAAAAATTTGAATGTAAACTCCTTGAGGGCAAATATTATTTTAATTTCTATTTTCATAAGTACATTGCCTAGCTTAAAACCTTCACATGATAAGTGCTTAATTACTGCCTGTTTATGACTGACAGATTGAAAATTTGCAATCTGAAGACATAAGGGAGCAGGAGTATCCAAATACTGCAGTGGATAGAGTACCAGACTTGGAATTAGAAAAATTCACCTTCATGAATTCAAATCCAGCCTCAGACACTTATGAGCCATGTGACCCTGAGTATGACACAAACCTGCTTGCCTAAGCTTTCATTTTGCCAAAACAAAAACAAAACAAAACAACAACAACAACAAAAAAAAACAAATGGGATTGTGTAGTTAGGCATGATGGGAACTTAATAATGACAACAATAACAAGACATAAGAGAAAAGTCAGATTCACTAGGACCAAAGGAACATCAAGCTCTTTTGACGTGATATACTACATATAGTTCAAGTGTACATCTTAGTTTTTGAACAGAAACCTGAAATATCCATCTTGTACTTAGTAAGTCTAAAAGAAGACATCTGGCAAATCAGATTTGCCAAATCTTATGGTCTGGACTGGATTCAACTGCAAGCATGCAGACACAGCCACATTTGGAAAATAATGCAACAAAGGGCTGAGAAGAAGTCAAAAAGGGAACAAGATTTTTAATTTCTTAACTATTACTTAATATATAAAAATGATAGGCTCTTGACTAAGGGTAAAACAAAAATAGTGCATTGTGGAATTAATATTTTTGTCTGATGACTTGAACTTTTGTTCAAAAAGAATTGAAGGCAACAGATGAAGGAGAAAAAGTGATTACATTGTTCATATGTAACTGTTCATCCAGAAGACACAAAAAGTAACAGATGCGGAATATAAAAAAGAATAACAATGGAGGTGCAGAGTGATTCACAGAAGTCAGTATCCAGACGTCTCTGCACCAATGAAGTATGGGAAATTCATAAATAAAAAGAACTACAGGTCTTAGTGAATGAAGGGAAAATGCAGCCTTAGAAGCATATCATTGAGAACTGATGCAAATCATGACTGAAATAGAGAAATGGAAAGCTATATTCTAATAATTCAATGGATCTGTATATCCTCTCCATTATGTTGCCTACAATAATGTCGATCACAACCCATTCAGACTGCCCATACTGAGCTCATCTTATCCATGACCTCCTGTAAATTCATCAGATGACGTTCACCCAACAGACCCTTCTTTGTTTTCTTTTTATATCAGAAGGATATCAATGGATCATTGAGAGGTTGTCTAAAAGTCTTTTCCTATTTTTTTTGGTGACAGAGCTGGTACATTTTTAAAAAATCAGTATTCTGAAGTGTTCTGGTCACTGACATTTTCTTCTTGAAATTACCTTATTTAGTATGTATTGCAGCATTATTATATCTATCAGGAGTTTCTCAACTGCCTCTGGGCATTTGAAGATTCTAAAACATGTGGTAATACAAATCTCAACTTCCAATATTATAGTAGTGTCATCTCTGGACCACCTCCTGAATTCTTTCTCACATTGCCAGGTCAATTCCCCAGAGTGTAAAAAGACTACTTCTGCCCTCAGGATTTTATTATTTACTCCCAGGTTTGGGAGTTTCTAATATTATCATTCATAAGACTCTTTAATGATACACACACCACTGTATATCCACCAACCAGTAGATATTAATCAGTTTTTAAGAAGGATATTTACTGAAAAGAAGGATTTTTAGAATTGAAATAACAGTTCTGAGTAAGTTGTAACTGAAGATCAGTGAAGAGTGAATAACGGCAATTTTCTAAACTAAGTTCAAGATGAAGGACACATGAGGATAATAGCATATGTGGATTTGACTTCTGAATGATTAATACTGATCTTTGAGAAATCATGGTGAATGGGAGATAAGCCACACAATAGGAGTCATAGAAAATATATGTTTTAAAATAATGGAAGTAGGTAAATTCTTCAAAAAATAAACAAGTGTGTTTTGTTAAGATTAAAATTCTCTGGAGACTGTATATTAATTTATACTTATTTATTAAGTAGTGAAAGCAGATTGGAGAGAGAAAAGGCAAATAATCACATGACTGGTCATCTAACTAATCTGAGCTCACCTCTGAATGTATGTCCCCATTGACTAGGAAAAGGACCATGCACACTGCTCCATCAGGAAAACCCAGAGAACTAACTGTTTTCTAGTCAAGAGAAGACAATTTTTTGATCTATAATCCATGTCTTCACTGATTTCATTTTTTTCTGGGTCTCTCTGGTTGGACAAATTTGACCTCAGTCTAGGTAAGAGGGCAGTCTTCTGGATACCAGGAGTCATATAGCAAACATCCTCCTTACAGAGATAAGCCTCAGCCCTTCTCAATCGAAGGGTGGAGGGTGAGACCAAATTGGGTTTTAAAAATTTTCCTTTTCAAAATGAAAAAGGGGGTATAGATTCATGTTAAATTCACACAGATTCAACTTATAAGAATTTAGAACAATTCAAGGAAGGGATGGCAAAGTCATAGAAAGCAAAGTCATAACTCAGAAACAGCTTAGGTTTAATAAGAAAGTATCATTCAAGACTTCATCTTTTTTATACAGTTACTGAACTGGTACAACACGTCTTTCATAAATTAAATATTACTTATCTTATTAAATGATTTGTCAAAATCTTTTATAGCCAAGAAAGAAAGATGTAAATAAGATGAGAGATTCTAAATTGTTTGCCTGTCATGACCATCCACTTGAAGGAAGGTCTTTAGTGAATTCAAGCAAAGTTCTTTGATTGGCTATGGTGACTTGTTATTCATGTAAATGGATTTGATAAAAGAATGCATCATATTTATTGAATTTCTGCATAAAACAAAGTTAAAAATTACTAAAAGGCTGTGCAATGGCATTTTAATCTAACACTATTTAATTGCCTGAAACAAAGGATTGAAGCAATAAGATTAAGCTAAAAAAGGGATAAATATATTCTCCTTAGGTTTAAAAAAATCAGTTGTTCAATACAGAATGAAGAAAATATGACTAGCACAGCATTACATTGAAAAAGACAGAGGAATTCTGGGGGACCAGTTCCAAATATAATTCAGAAGTGTGATAGAACAGTAAAAAATAAATATCTAATGCCAGACTGAATTAATACAATATGATTTTTAAAAGGAGTGAGGCAATAGTCCTACTTTGTTCTGCAATGGTCAAACAATATGAAATATCCTGTCTGGTTCTGAATGCAATGTTTTAAAGAAGAATATTGACAAGCTAGGTAAGTCTATCTAAAGTAAAGGAAACAGTACATTGAGAAAACTAAAAAAAAAAGTCATATAATATCGACCAATTGACAAGAAGATACATATCCTCACAAAGAAAAAAATTTAGGAGGAATATGAATTCTGTCTCAAGTATTTAAAGACCTGTCAAATGAATGAAGGTTTATCTATTCTGCCTGCTTTTAAAGGGCAGAAGGATCATTAATGGATTAAAAAATAATAGGAATTCTGATTTTGGTTTATATAAGGAAAAGATAGCTTTAATATTTAGAGCTATCCTAAAAGTAGTAGTAGGAGTGTGGGGCAGGATAAGGGAAATTTTCAAGAGGATTCATGTTTTGGGCACTTGTTGGACCAGATGACCTACATAACCCCCTCTATTAAACTATTAATTTAAACCATAGGAAAATTATGGCTAGGATTTTTCAAGGGGGAAGAAATATATTTTGATTTGTAAAGGGCATATGGTTAGAGGTGAAACCGTGTTCCCCTAAAAATAATGTGTTCTATATTGAAGCAATTTGTTTGTGAAACAATTCATTTGTGAGTTTCAAATAAGTTAATACATGGAAAGCTTTTTGTAATCTTCAAAGTGGAGTATATAAGGTGTTCAGGGGATGCTACTAGCTCCATTATAAAAGCCTGCCAAGCCCTTTTTAGGGCTGCTTTCCTCTTTGCGGGGTGGCTCCCAGCTTTCATCTGTGACTCCAAGAAGCTATAGCATATACAACACTTACACCCTGGAAAACCATCCCTATGGGAAGGTGAAAACAGATTGAGCAGAACCATCAGACCTCAAACCCATCAACCGGTTACTGGGATGTCTACTTCACATATATGAAAATTTCCCCTTGTGAAATGGGTGGATGAGAACAATTTGTTCCATGGTTTTGGAGGCAGCAAAGGAATGTACTGTGGAGTACTTAGAACTTGGTTAAATTTCAAAGGGACTGAGGGTATCCACCACATCCCAAGCCGTATGCAATTGCCTTGATTCTTGTCCTGCCAGTGGACTTCAATGACTCTGGAAGAGAGTGAGTCTGATGACTCTGTGCAACTCTCCTTCACTTAAATCCAAGTTATAGATGAGTCAAAGTCATCTCAGTGATATTATTTTGGTCTTCTTCAAGTATGGACAGTAACTACCAATCAAATTTCAAATTACTATATAAGTGTTAACCATTATTTTTTAAATTTAAATTTATTTATTTGATCGTTTGTTGCATTAAAGTGCCAAATTAAATCCCTCCCTCAATGAGAGAAGACATCATTTGATGAAAACATGTATGTTTATATAAAATTATGTCTTACTTTTTTTTTCTTTTTATCACTTCTTTCTTGGGAGGTGAACATATACAAGTTATTCTTCAAACAATATTTCTATTGCTGTATGTAATGTTATCTTGGTTCTGCTCATTTCACTCTTCATAATTTCATATAGGTCTTACCACTTTTCCCCAAATTTCCCTATGCGTTATTTCTTATGGCACTGTAGTATTCCATCACAATTATATACTACATCTCATTTAGACACACCCCAGTTGTTTAGGCGCTCCTTTTAATTTCCAGTTCTTTGCCACCACAAAGAGAATTGCTATGAATATTTTAGGTCAAATGGTTTCTTCATTCTTTTTCTCTGATCACCTTAGGAAATAAACTTAATAGTGATATTGCTAGGTAAAATGATACACAGATTTGTAACTGTGGACATAATTCCAGATTGCTCCCCAAAATGGTATGAACTCAATAATGTGAAATTTAAACCCCTTATTTTTTCCTTATCAAGTCTTTCATGCTGATGTATAAGCCTTATCTTCAGAGACATTTGAAAGTCAGAGCAAACCCTCTCATTTTTAAGAGAAGAAAGCTGAAAATAGGATAGCTAATGATGGTCTAAAGAAGGATTTGAATTCAGGTTTGTCTAAATCCAACTCTGGTTCTCCATTTGCTGCAACACTTGGATTTCTGCCCCAAACCATTTACATGTAGTGACACCTTAGGCCAATTATTTCACTCTCTGGACTTTGTTTTATCTAAAAAAATAAGGGGGCAAAACTTAGATGTACCCCCAACCTCAAAAAAAATGACAATGATTATACTGAGATTGATTTAGGGATGCTAAAAAGTAGAAGAGGTTTTTTTTTTTTCATTTCTTTCAAAGGATTGTGGCTATTTTCAGAAACTCCAGCTTCTCAAGACAGCACCTAGATGGATATTTATGAAGCAATTTACCCCCTAAATCACCATATTTGCTGCACATTATTCAGGGTATTTGAAGAATTATAAGAAATCTTAATTGAATTCCCCCTGACTCCAAAAAGCCATAAACTTCTAACAGTTAAGCATTAAGAAGATTTTATCAGAAATGCAGACCTCAGCTTAACTTTCCGCGATTCATTATTTATTCCACAACTGACAATTCCATCAGGATTATTAAACCAAATAGGTAGCATACACAGCATTCAGTATATTGTAAACAAGACACTTGTGACTGATAGAAAAGTGAAGAGGGGAGTAAAAAATTTATTTAATGATGGCTCTCCTTTTCAATAGCCTTACATGTGGCCAGGCTCAAGGGTCACCATGCTAATTTTGTTTTTGAGAAGCCAAGTAGATGAAATTAATCACCTTCAAGAAACCCTTTCTACTTCTTAGAAGTGATTGCAGGGACTTTTGTTCATTAAAAAAAATGCTTGAAAAGGCACCTTAAAATAACTGCATAATTCCTAATGAGGTTGGTACCTACGGAGCTTTAGAATTTGCTTTCCTGACTACATTCCTCATATTTCATAATCTACATTTTCGAGTGCTTTTAACTGCTTTGTTATTGATCTGAATCTCCTTACAGTTCTGTGGCACCACAAAAGTACAACTTTCAGAGGTTTTTAATGTTTTGTGAATTTTCAGCAAGAAGCAAACAGCAGTGCTTCAAAACACTTTAATTAATAGGTGCTTGTAGCTTCCTTGGCTCTTTTGAAAGGTTCACAGGAGTGAGGTAGTGTGGGCCGGGGGAATGCTTAGAGGTCGATTGCTTCACTGCTGTGAGGGGTTGCCACTGTATCTGACATGGGTGCCAGCTGGGTCAGTCTCTGAGAACAAAAGAATTCTTAACTCTAGAATGAGGAAGAAAAGTCTTTGCTTACCTCAAGGAGACTACGATCTACTAACATCCTTCACTATCAAAGGCACATGGAGATCTGAAGCAAATATTCAGATGATTCATCTCCAAGACATTGCCAGTCTCCCACTGAGAATAAAGTATATATGGTTCTTGTTTCTAATTCTCTGAGGTGGGAGAATATATAGCCAATAGGGATTGATAGATAGATTTCCAGGCTTCACATAAAAAAGACCTGAGTTCAAATCCTAGCTACTGGATTTTTTTTATGCGACTTTGAAAGAAGAATCTATTATTCTATCTCTGTTTCTCTCTGCCTTTGTCTCTGTCTCTGTCTCTCTGTCTCTCTCTCCCTCTGTCTTTCTCTGTGACTCTGTCTCTTTTTCTCTGTCTCTGTCTTTATCTCTCTATCTCTCTCTCCATCTCTCTTTGTCTCTCTGTCTTTCTCTGCTCTGTCTCTATCTCTATCTGTCTGTCTGTCTCTGTCTTTCTCTGTCTCTATCTCTCTCTCCCTCTGTCTATCTCTGTCTCTCTCTCCCTTCCTGTATCTCTCCCCATCTCAGTCTCTCTGTCTCTCTGTCTCTGTCTCTGACTCTCTCTTCCTTCCTCTCCCTTTGTCTCTCTCTGTCTGTCTGTCTCTCCATCTTTCTATCTCTGTCTTTCTCTGTCTCTCTGTCTCTCCCTCTGTCTCTCTCTCTCTGTCTCTCTCTCTGTCTCTCTCTCCCTCCCCATCTCTCTCTGTCTCTCTGTCTCTACTTCTCTCTCTCTCTCTCACACACACACACAATCTCTCTCTGTCTCTCTCTCACAATCTCTCTCTATCTCTGTCTCCCTGACTCTCTCCCTCTGTATCTCTCTGTGTCTCTGTCAGTCTCTGTCTCTGTCTGTCTCTCTCACCATCTGTCTGTCTCTGTCTCTCTCTCTGGCTCACTCCCTCTGTCTCTCTCTGTCTCTGTGTCTCTGTCTCTGTCTCTCTCTCTCTGTCTCTCTGTCTCTCTCTCTCTCTGTCTCTCTGTCTC
>NC_058131.1:76019660-76026757 GCF_016433145.1 Gracilinanus agilis
TCTCTCTCTCTCTCTGTCTCTCTCTCTCTCTCTCTCTCTCTCTCTCTCTCTCTCTCTCTCTCTCTCTCTCTCTCTCTCCTCCCATTCTCCTCTCACTGGCAGTTCAGGCAACACACACACACACACACACACACACACACACACACACACACACCCCATAATTTGACATTTCATTGCTAGAGTGATTCCTGGCGAGAAACTCCCTCTACTAATGTAGATTGGCAATAGTTATTGTTTACTCATTATACCATATTGCCTGTCAGTCATTGAAATAATTTCCACATAAACAGAATGAAGTATAATGGCAGCTAGATAGTAAAATGGATAATATGCTGAACTTGAGAGTCAGTAAGACCTGTTCTTGAGTCATACCTCAAATACTTACTGACTGCGTGACTTTGGGCAAGTCATTTAATCTGTTTGCCTCATTTTTCTCTTCCATAAAATGAGGATAAAAATAGCAACTATGTCCCAGAATTGTTGTGAGGATAAAGTGAGATATTGCTAAAGTACTTGGCAAACTTTAAAGAATTATGGGAATGCTAGTTATTATTTATCTTTAAGAGAGATACAGAGAGAGAGAAGATAGGAGAGAGAGAGAGAGAGAGAGAGAGAGAGAGAGAGAGAGAGAGAGAGAGAGAGAGAGAGAACTAATTGGATTCAGGACTAAGCTCAACCACTAATTTTTTGAATCATAAATCTAGATCTGGAAGGGATCTTGGAGTTTCATTTATAATTGAGGAAACTGAGGCCAGAAAAGTTAGATGACTTAACCAAAAATCATACAGATAATAAGCATCAGAGGCAGGCTCTGATCCCAAGTTCTCTGTAAATGATGCCTTTGCTATTTCCATCCCCCTAAATTTTTTTATGACTTCCCTTCAAATTAATTTTCCTTCACTTTATGTATATTTAATGTGCTAAAAATTAACAATTATTAACTTATATGCATTATTTCCCTTGAGTAATATGTAAAGTATTTGAGGGAAGAGATTATTTTTACTGTCATTTGTCCCTTTGTGTCCCATAATAACTAGTAGGGTGCTTGGTATGTCATAGAGATCTAGTAAATGTTGATTGGTTTATCTAAATGTAAGTTACTCTGATCATTCATAGAATAGAATAACTATGCATACTGTTCAGTCATTTCAGTAGTGTGTGACTCTTCTACCATCCAGGTTTTTCTTAGCAAAGATATTAGGATGGTTTCCCATTACATTCTCCAGATCATTTTACTTATGAGGAAGATGAGTTGAATGGGGCTTAATGACTGGCCCAAATTCACCCAGCTAGTAAGTGTCTGGGACCAGATTTGAGCTCAGGTCTTCTTTATTCCAGGCATAGTGTTCAATCCACTAAGTGACTTAGCTGTCCTATATATAATTACACATACAGATATGCAAAATATGTACACTGAATCAATGCATATATTAAGCTTTGAAATATAGAAGGAAAAAAAAAAGCCCATATATCATTAAGACAACTAGGGAGGCCTAGGTTCAAATCTGGCCTCAGACACTTCCCAGCTGTGTGACCCTGGGCAAGTCACTTGACCCCCATTGCCCACCCTTACCACTCTTCCGCCTAAGAGCCAATATACAGAAGTTAAGGATTTAAAAAAAAAAGACAACTGGGGACGGTTTCTGATTTTGCTGTATCTGAAAGTCTAGAGAGGAGCAGATGATTCATGTTGAGGAAAGGCCCACTTCAAAGCTGATTCATTACCATAAAGATCTATCACAGGAAGCAGGGTTTCTCCAGATAGGGTTTACAACAAAAAAGAAGTCAGGAGTCAGTAATAGAGTTACAACCTGGATGTAACCACAGGGAGGTAAAAACCAAGAGAACTGTCATATTTAATGTATATATTCACAATCACCTATTGAGGAAAACCTCCCTTGGCCAGTTTCTTTTGCCAGTACTTTGCTTCCTGCAGTTCCAGAACAACTTGACTGTATTGACTGTATACTGGGATGAAAAAATCCCAGAGAAAATCTATCTGAGCATGTTCAAACTATCCCTTCATGACCAGAGAAAGGAAGAGATATTCAATTGTCTCCTTTCAAAATATTATCTGAGTTCTTCATGGAAATCTGCCCTAATCCCAAGGGACTAGCTTTTCCTTAACTCTAAGACTGGAAATGAGCTCCCTCTGTAAGGAACAGAACTCCTGGGTTCTCATTCTCTTTAGGTTCTGAAGCTAAATTGTCTCAGAGGAGGCCATATACCAATCATCTCCTGCTCAGTGGATGACATCCCAGGGAATTAGTTTCAGATTAGTTCTTTCTTTCTCATAAGTCAGGAACAATTCAAAACAGTCTAGATATGGTTCACCAGGTGTTTACTTCCCTCTTTTTCACCAGCTATTGCCTTGTTACCTCATCATTCACCCAAGAATGAATCTAATCAGATTATTATGTTCTAAGGCATTATCCTGTAAGCACTAATCCTTTTTCTATATATAAGGATCCCTTGAATCTGCTCTAGGGAGATCAATTAAGGGTAACCCTTGTCCATATTATATGCTTCCTCCAATTAAAAAAACACATAACCTACGAATCACAACAGATCCATAGGGTCCACATCACATCCGCCTGTACATGGCATAAAAATGCATTTATTTATTTATAGTATAGCCATGGACAAGCATCCCAAAATCTTCACAAATAATTTTAATCCATCACATCTATATTTAAAGTTGTATGTTATGAATAGGTAAGATACAAAACCACTCAGAAATGAACATAATTCATAGTATAAAATAGCAAAGGTTCCTATGTACATAAAATACTTATGTCATATATCTATCTATCTATCTATATCTATATCTATATCTATATATATCAGTGATTCCCAAACTTTTCTGGCCTACCACCCCCTTTCCAGAAAAAAATATTACTTAGCCCCCTGGAAATTATTTTTTTTAATTTTAATAGAAATTAATAGGAAAGATAAATGAACCTGTGGCCATCACCGCTTCCTTCTCATCATCTAAATTGTGCTCCATATTACAAATGAATTGTACATTGGGTTTAATCTCTCTTCACATAAACATATTATACATGTAGAGGAATTGAAAAAGTAAGTTTCCCATATATATGTATAATATATAATATATATTATTCAAATAATGCAATGTACCTTATCAAAATTATTTTATATTTGTCAATTTTCCTATTATTTTACTATCAAAACAATCAAATGGAATGTTACTTTTCTTTAGCATTTACTACATGCAAAGTCCCATTCTAGTTATTGTCATAGGATATGAAATATAAAAGATACCATATTTTATCTCAGTGATAAGAAATCTGGCAGGAAGGTGAGATGCATTCATATAAATATGGTGAAATATCATGTAAAATTAGTGACATGAGAAAATAAAAAGTTTAGTTACAAAGAGTGAGACCTTCAGGTCCCAGATGTATAGAATTGGAAAGATCCTTAATTATCATTAAGCTCAATTTCTATCTTTTATAGATTTGAATGGAAACATCAGCCTTGTGAGGTTATGTGATTTCAAAAATCAACCAGCAGCTTAGTGAAGTAGGATTTAAACTAATTTCCTGATTCTCAATTCAGTGTTCTTTCCACTCCATCACACAAACTCTCTGTCTCATGAACTAGCATTCTACAGTAGGTTGACAGATAATAAAGTATTGTTCTTTGATTCAAGAATGAGGAATTCAATAGTTTTGTTTTGTGTTTTTTTCCTGAATTCCATGCCCAAAGGTAAAGAGTGAAAGTTATTGTTACACCTCCTTGGATGATTACATTAATTTTAGTGAGATTATTAAGTCAGTTGTCAATACCTAAAGGATTTTTTCTTATTATTTATTATAAATGGATTTTTCTGAGAATACTGCTTTCATGTGTCTTTTTAATCTATTGCTGTAAAATCTCATAAGATCTATATAATAATTATGAATGATTTCTCTAATAAGTAATACTTATTTTCATAATTCCATAGAAAAACACATTGCCAAAATTTCTTCTAGATATTTTTCACTCGATAATAACTCACAATAGCACAATACTTTCCTTAGTTCCTTTCATAATGAAAACAGCAAAACGAAAAAGAATTAATAGACAGTGGAGCCCTATTATAATGTGTCTTCACTTGGGCCAATTCTAATTCTACAACTGGCTTGTTTTGTTATATTAAAGCATAAGATCATAGATTTAGATCTGGAAGGAACATAAAGGGGAGATCTATCTCAACTCTTTCACATGAGGAAACTAAGGCCCAGATAGATAGTATGTCCATAATCACACATATAAGTTAATATCAGGAACACACTTTGAATGAAGGCCTTCTGCATCCAAAATCTGCACTTGAAATCTGATACACTCTGGTATTTCTTCATCTGTACAATGAGCATTTTGGAATAAATTACCTCCAAGGGTATCTACAAACTTTTTCAAATACTTAAGGATTTGGATATACCAGATTCTGTCATCTCTGGGTAACCTTAAAGCCCGACTGTAACATGATTATTTTATTTTATTTTACTTTTGTATATAGTTCCTGGTCTTGTTCCCTGACCATGTTCACTTATCCTGAATGTATCCCTTGATCATCTTCACTCTATTTATTATCATTACATATTTTTTTTATTTCTCTTGCATTCCACATTATATTTTACCTTTGTATTACCATTTTCTTCCACTGTTTGACAGGCAGCACTCATCCTTTGAGCTAATGCTTCAAAGAATTGCTCCCCGGTTCATTTAGAAAGCTGCTCTAAATCTTTGATAGGGCCTTAAAAAAGGACATGATCTTTTTATGTCTTATCAAGCCTAGAAAACTGACCTATTTAATTGGGTGACCTAAGGGAATTGGGGATTTGCTAGCAGTACAAGCTTGAATTTTTGAAGGCGTTGCCTAGATAATAGAATCCTTGCTTCTAAACCAACCCAAAGCTTTCAATAAATCCTCATTCTTGATATTTTCCTAATGTTAATTTCTGCAATCATTACCAGCATCTGGGTTTAGATGAAAGTGTGCGAAAGGAAATGTAAGATACATTCCTATTCTGCCCAGTTTTTCTAGGTAAAGGTCAATACATTTTTACTCTATCTGAGTGCAAGCCTCCTTGTTCTTTCCTTCAATCTGGTCTTATGATACACACACACACACACACACACACACACACACACACACACACACACACACACACACATATATATATATATATATATATAATTATAAAACTTTGGTGCAATTCAAAATAAAAGTAATTAATTACCTCCTTAACTCAACTATCCTTCTATCCATTTTTTTTTTGCAATGATCACTACAGTTCTTCCTATGTTTTATTAGACCTCATGACTACTGCATATACTGGGTGATTCATGCAAAGGCAAATGTTAAACAACAACAAAAATAATAGAAGTAGCAAAAGCAACATTTATATGTTTTAAGACTTGCAAAACATTTCCTATCTGTTATCTCATTTGATCTTTACAACAACCCTCTAAGGTGAGCACTATTATTATTCCCCTTTTATAGGCAAAAAAATATGATGCTGAGAGACTTATCTGGGGTTACAAAACTAATGATTGTTTAAAGTCAAATTTGAACTCAGGTCTTCATGAATCCAGGTCTAGTGTTCTAACATTTTGTTAATGTAAATGACATCAGGGGAGTTGAATCACCATTATTTTTTCCAATGCACATTAAGTAAGGTCCATGGAGCTTCTCCATCTCATGCAGCTAAAACCTTTTGTATATGTAATCTTCCTCATTAGAATGTGAAATCCTTCAAAGAAGTGATTATCTTACTTTCTTTAAGCATAGTTCTTTGCATATAGCAAATGTAGATTAAAACCTGCCTGCCTCCTTTCTTTCCTTCTTTCCATCTCTTCTTTGACCTTCTCTGATAACTGAAATTTTCTTTTCTTTTCTTTTGTAGACATCACTTCCTTTAACATCTCTAATTTATGAAAGTTCTTGGTGTCATATTCCTCTCAATACAGGGTAAAAAGAAAGAATCAGAAAGTTTTTCTATATTACCACATATAGTCATCATAACTAGGTCACTTCTGTCATCACAACTCAAAATTCTGACCTGACTATTCATACTCACACTATCCAATCTTTGCTTTTATATTTCACTTTAATTTGAACAAAAGGGCAAACCAAGACAGATCACCGAGGGGCACAATACTTGTCAATAAATGAGTCACTCCATTCGTATCTAAGACCCTTAGAAAAAGAACTCTTTCCCTTTTATAGGGTTCTCAGGAGTACAGAACAAAGAACAGGACAAGACAGCAGCATCATTCAATTGGATACAAAATGATTGTTTACAGAGTTGAGGCTGAGAGAAGAACAACATGATTAGTCCAAAGTTTGGTTATAGGAACTCACAATGACTCCCCTTCTCCCACAAAATTTAGAAGTGATCATTGTTGAAGTCTAGCCGCATGATAGTGGTCTAGACTTTGGGACAACAAATCAGGATAGCTTGATTGGGTGAAGATATCAGACATAAGTCTCTTTTTTCCTCAAACAGTCCTTAAGATTAGCAAAATTCTTTGAAGCAAGAAAAAACCAATGATTAATAGGAAAGTTGGATTTCCAAACCTAACCCAATACAGGCCAGCTGAATTCTAAACCAAATACAGAGGCAAAGAACTTAAGTAATAATGGACCAAAATCAATTACTTATAAATAGGATTAATAATAAAATGATAAAGTATCAATTTTAGTCTTCTCATTTGTTATCTGCAAATCCCTAGTTTGCTATCTTTTTGTGTTCAATAAGATCAGCACTTAGCTCATATTTTCTTTTTCAGCCTCAACCATGGTAATAAACATTGATGATTTCAATCGTGATATTTTTGGTTATTGTTACATGTCAGATTCAATAAGAACTAATCTTCAATAAACAATCCATTGCCATTTAATTGTTACTGAAGAAATATTTTTATGTATAGACATTCAGGAATACAGGGAAAATCCTAAGCTTTTATGACCTAACACAACCATAGTAGTAAGAAAAGAAGCAAGGAAGGAAGGGAGGAAAGGAGGGAAAGGAAAAGAAAAGAAAGGAAAGGAAAGGAAAGGAAAGGAAAGGAAAGGAAAGGAAAGG
>NC_058131.1:76027080-76065604 GCF_016433145.1 Gracilinanus agilis
GAAGGAAGGAAGGAAGGAAGGAAGGAAGGAAGGAAGGAAGGAAGGAAGGAAGGAAGGAAGGAAGGAAGGAAGGAAGGAAGGAAGGAAGGAAGAAAAAAGTATGTTTTAAGCTTTGAACTAGATACTGTACTGAGGACTTTTTAAAATATTTTCTCATTTGATACCCATAATACTTAGTGAGGTAGGTGATGCTGTTATTCCCACTATAAAGTTGAGTAAAGTGAGGCAGATAGAGTTTAAATGACTTATTCAGGGTCACACAAAGAGTAAGAGTCTGAAGCAGAATATGAACTTCATAGTTAAATGTTAGTGAATTATTCCTCAAATTATACTGGTTTACTTTTTTTAGTGGAAAACAAGTTAACAATTCTCTTGATCCAATAGCCTAATCTCTTATTCCTCTGTTTGAAAAAAATATTCTTCAGCTTGATACAGTTATAGCACTTGAGACACCCTCCCTTGCTTTTCATACATGGCTCCCAGAAATGTCTATTTACAATAGGTCTAAGGTACTTCACAGATTTACAATAATTCATAGCCATAGCTGATAAATTCTTCCTAAAATATTTTTCCTCTAGTTAACTAGTGTACAAAATTAGTTTGAAGTCAAAGCATTTAATGAAATACAAAAAAAAAGAAGATACAAAAAAATTCATCTCATAAACCGAGGGAACACTATCCCACTAATGTACACAACCTGAGTAGAGGCAATGTGCATTGGTAGAAATCATGCAAGAGATTAACATGTATGAGAAATTGGGTTAGCCACGACACACTGTGGAAACACAATTCACCCTTCTGATCACGTAGTAATATCAATGTCTACAATCCATTTTGTCACTTTGCTCTCATTGATTCACCTCCATTGGAAACATTACCTGCAGAAGGTTTCTATTGGCTACATAGCTCTCCTGGTGCCAGCTTGTCTACTAATGCTCACTGCTGGAAATAGAGGCTCATAAGAGGGTTCCTTGATCAGTTACTGACTCTGCTTGGCATTTCTCCTTTGTACTAGCTTCTGGCATTCTTTCTTCAGGGACACCCAAATCATCCAAAATTAAGTCTAAACAGTGCTATGATATCTTTCCAATGAGGGCAAGCTGATATCTCTTTAGTTATAGCCACTGTATCCACACAATCAAAGCCAGAAGGAATGCCCTAAGTGTAAATCTTTTGACCTTTATGTCTGGGCTTAAGCCAAAAACCTTTTTAGAGATAATTTATTTAGAGTTAGAAACT
Organism: Gracilinanus agilis; assembly: GCF_016433145.1. Lineage (NCBI taxonomy): Eukaryota > Metazoa > Chordata > Mammalia > Didelphimorphia > Didelphidae > Gracilinanus > Gracilinanus agilis. The sequence goes on from NC_058131.1 coordinate 76,028,320, forward strand.
CCCATGATCCTCTTCAGTTTAACAAGCAAAAGAATAGGTACCAAAACCAGAAGCTAAACTAAGGAGAAAAACAATAGGTCTGTAACTTCCTAGTATACATACTTTTTTAAAATAATACAGAGGCTGTACTGCACCAAACAATCTCAGGATCCCTATCCATTAAATCTGGTTTAGAATTAAATAGAATCTCCATGATGGAGGAGAGATCAGACACTATATAGTAAACCCCCTCATTCTACTGATAAAGAAACTGGCCAGGAAATGCTATGCCTTAAAATTGAATTTATTTCATCATGCTCCAAAACCAAAACTCTTTCTTCTTCTTTCAGCCAGTGAAATAGGCTTCTACCTACCAATGGAAAGAATTCATTTTAATACAATACTCCATCTCCCACCTATTGTCCCAGTTACTATCTTCATTATTTCTTGAAATTTTCAGCTCCTTTCATAGCTTGGTCCAGGTACCACCTCTTACATTACATCTTTACTGATACCTTCAACTTTAAGGTTTTATTCCCCTCATTCCCCACCCTGAGATTACTAGGAATTAAAATTAATTAATGTTTATGTAGGACTTTAAGATTCATAAAGCACTTTACCTGTATTATCTTATTTGATCTGCATGACAACTATATGAGGCATATGATATTATTATCTTTATTTTATAGGATATTATATCCTTATTTTTTCACTTGACAATATTTTTATTTACTGCATATATAAAAATATACATTACATGTTACAAAATTTTTTAAAGATTTTAACTGTCAAGAAAGTGTATATTGTTATACTACAATGGCACATATTTATATTTTGAAAAAAAACTGAGTCTGAGAAGTTAAGTGACATAGTGACATAGCCAGGGTCACATAATTGGTAAGAGTCTGAGACAGAATTTCAGCTTGGGTCTTTCTACATACAAGTGCAACTCAATTATGCTACTTATTTATACATGTCTATGGAGTCCTTCCCAAAATCTACCCCCCTCATCTACTTTTATTCCTCTCCTGCATTATTTCTACTTATTTGAAAGTAGGATATATAATAAAGGATTTAAAAGGCCTTGTATACTTCGAAGACCTTTTTGGCCGAGCAAAAAATCTGTCCCATAAGTCAACTAAAGTGCCTGAGATTTTTAAGCCACTAAAGACCTGCATTAAAATGAAAATATTATAGCAACGATATCATATTTCATAATTCTCCATATATCTACCTCATCTATCATTTGAAATGCATTCCCACATTACAAACTACGTGCCTAGTATCTCTTTCTGGATATTCCATAAGCTTCTGAAGCTCACTTTATTTAAAATGGAACTCATTATCCGTTCAACTAAACTCATACCTTCTTCTAAGACATTTGTTTCTTTTAAGGACATTACTATCATTTTAGTCACTGGAATAGTCATTATTAATCATTCTTTCTCTTTTACCCTCCATATTTAATCAGTTTCCAGATTTTGTAATTTCTATTCTATAACATCTCTCTGATCTATCCTTTTTTCTCTACTCTAGTCATCACCAAACTATAAAGATCCTCATCAGCTATTTCCTTAATTTCCTATTCCTTATTTGGGGTTGAAATGGTATCTGAATTTTACCACCCACACAAGTTAGGTTTTGTTCTATTTTTTCTTCAGATATTTTAAAAAATAAATCCTTATTTTCTATCTTAGTATCAATTCTATGACTGAAGAGCAGCAAGGACCAGGCAGTCAGATTTCCCATAGCTAGGAAGTAGCTGAACCCAGAATCTCCAGACTTCTGACCTCTCCACTGTGCTACCTAGATTGCCCTTTCTTCAAAGATATTGCAATTTGACTAACTCAGAAGTTAGGCTACTGACATCATTTCCTGGTCATTAAACCAACCATGAGCACCTCTAGTCTGTGAGGCTTAGTTATAGGACCATGATGGGCAATTCAGAGGCAGAGAAGCTGCCTCAACTCAAGTGAATCAAATTTTATTTTCTTTAATGCATATCCTTGTTGAATATACTTCCCTTTCTATGACTAAGTAAATCTCCTTTTGTCAACTCTTGAATGATCTAGTAAAGTTGCATTTTGGCCTGAGTCAGAATGAGCCTAAAATTGGTATCTCCCCACAATTCATTTTCCACATAGCTGAAAAAAAAAGCACCATACCTTTGAAGCACACCTGATCCTATTGTTCCCATTTTCATGGATTTCTAATTAGTTCTTATTACTTCTAAGATAAAATATAAACTCTTCAAAGTGGCATTTAATGCCACCCTATTACTCAAGGTTCCCTTTCTAGGCAGATTTCACATTAATCTTCCTTACACACTCAATGTCTCAGTCAAACTGGAATGCTATTCTCATTTCATGACCTTTAATGTTCCACCAACAGGTATTTTCATCAGCTGTGTCCTCTGCTTGGAATTCTCACTCTCCTCACCTCCACCCTGAATCTCTTCATTGCTCAACTGAGGTATCATATGAAGTCTCTCCCTATCCTACGTACTAAACAATTGTTTAGTCACTTCTGACTATTCATGACTCTATGGACTCTACTGCCCTTAAGATTTTCTTGGCAGATGCTACAATGGCTTGCTATTTCTTTCTATAGAGAATTAAGGCCAAGAGAGGTTAAGTGACTTGCCCAGTGACACAGCTAGTAAGTGTTTGAGGTTAGACTTGAACTTGTGTCCCTGACTCGAGGTCTAGAACTCTATCATTTGAGCCATCTAGGTACCCCATCTAATAGCTAGCTAGCCATCTAGCTACCCCAATCACCTATTCACCCCAATTACTTTGCATTGATTTTGTATACATTTTGTATTTACTTATTTGTATATATGTTGCATCTCCCCCCTTTACTATGCCCCAACATGCACATAATAAATAGAATACAAACTCTTTGAGGTAGATTGTTTTGTTATTTTTATTTTGTATATGTAGTTAATAAAGTTTATTGTATAAAGCGGGTGCTTCATAAAAGCATGATGAATTTATCCATATACAAGCACTTGAAGTTCATTAATTGGTCTCTTCCTCAAAGGAGAACAAAATTGATCATATAATTACAGGTCTAGAGCTGGAAAGGACCTTGGAGATCATGTATTCTAGTCCAAAATCCTCCTCTTACAGATGAAGAAAATGAACCTCAGGTAGGTTAAATGATTAGCATAAAAGTCATACAGGAAGGAAGTAAATGTTGTCTTCTCACTCTGAAATCAGTGCCTATGCTGCCTGCTGTGGTATAAAACACACGTTAAGACATTTCAATTTCCCTGAGTTCTTTGTTTGTTTGTTAGCTTTTCATCTCTGAAAAGGAGGTCCCCCAGGTCTGAAGCATACTATACCTGTGAGCATCCTGAGTTTCTTTCAAAGCTGGACTCCAATGTCACCTTCTGCATGATGCCTGTGCTCCAAATTACCTTGCAATTATTTTATATTTGCTTATACATAAACAAGTTGTCTCCACTGACCAAAAGTAAACTCCTAGAGGACAGGGTTTGTTTCATTTTTGTCAATGTATATGTTTTGAATAGTCCCTGGAAGAGAAAAAGCACTTGTTGATTGAACACTTAATTGTTTGGATTTATTTGTTTTTCTTTTTGTTTTCCTGGAAAATAGTAAAACGGAATACTTGGGAGCATATAAGGCAAGGGTCCCTAACATCAGGTTCAGAGGTCCAAGGAGTCCACAGATAGATTTCTGAGAGGAGGGGAGGGGTTAATGTTTTAAAATATTGATAATGATTTCAGTAAAATTGGTTTCAATTACATTCAACAGATTTTATTTTATGGATCTAAAAATATTATTCTGAGAAGGGAACCATTTAAGTTTTACCACACTTTCAAAGGGGACATAGAAACAAGGCTGAGGGGAATTAGTTGGAGACTGAGGGGCAAGAGAGGGGAAAATGTAAAAGGATGGAACATACGGGAGAGGAGGATGAAGAATATGGAAGAGGAGGAGGGAGGAAGGAGATGAGGCTTTATAAGTATCCAAAAGACAAGCTTTGTGATAAAGTAGTCAGTATTTAACAACTTTTAAAAAAATGTCCCCATTCAGAGCTAAAAAGTCTATTTCTTTCCTTAATGGAGATATACGAATCATCCTGTTCACATAGGACAGGATAGTTCTTCCACTGTTAAGAATGATTTTCAAATCAATGCCCATCTATATTATTCAGGGCAGATAATTGCCTAATCTCTTGGTGAAGCTTTCCAGATTTCAAAAATGGACTCACAAAAGTTATCTTGCCTTGTAAAAATCTGCTATGGATTTGTTGAGACTATGCACTAATTTCCATTTTCCAAGGCTTAAAGTTGAATTTAAAAAAACTCTCTCTCTCAAAATTGTGGCTAATGATGGCTTTGTGCTGAAGGCTTCATTTTCTTTACCATCATTCATAGACAGTAACACAGAACTACATAGGATTCATGTATAGTTAACTCAGGAAAATGACATATACATAATTTTCCTGGATATCAACAGAATAATTGATGACATATATTACGATGTTGCTGGGGGGAAATGGAACAGGTATAAACTGGATGGTTGTTCAGTTAAATGCACTCAGAAAAGGGTAAATGACTGTAAATATTGGGAAAAAATCAGTGATTAAAGGATCAATGCCAACCTGAATTAAGGTGTCTAATGCAGACCGTAGGGATCTGTACTTGATCTTGTATGCTTCAATTTTTTTTCAGTTAATTGGATGAAAGAATGGAGGAAATGCTTAACAAATCAGCAAATGAGAGAATGATGAATGATATTGAATAGCCGAATCAGGATCCAAAAAGAGTGCTTTTAGGAAATATTAACAAAACAATGATTAAAATGGGATATACATACATACATATATATGCATATATGTACACACACATTTTTACAGGATATATATCCTATGTTAATCATCTTATCATATATACATTTATATCAGGTACATATATGTTATGTATATATACACATGCATGTGTGTATTTCCATATACATGTAGAGAACAGAGAAAACACAAATACACAGTTGATGTGAAAACAACTGCAAGCAATAGTGGAATGAAGGTTCCATATGAGTCAACAGCATGGTATCTGAGGCAGAATCTGTTAATTATGAGCTATAAGTAATTTATTAATTATAATTAATTAATTAATGTTGCATTAATTGCAACAATGAACAGAGTGAGGGAGATGACCCTACAACTGTCTTCTACTGTAGTCAGAACACATCTGAAATTAATTCTGAATTCTATGTACTAGATTTGATGAAAGGTCATAAATAAGCTATAATGTGTACATAGAAGATGGACCAGGATGCTGAAAGGATTTGAGATTATGTCCCGGGGTTTAAGCAACTAGGGATGTTGAACCTGTTGCCAAGCAAAAATCATCAAGAGGACAAAACAGCTCCCTTTGGTTTTATGAATGCAGAATAAGAAATAATGGGCAGAAGATGCAGAGAGGAAGGTTTTGGCCCTAAATCAGGAAAATCACTCTAAACCTTTGATCTCAAATTGGGCTAACTCAGGAAGGAGAGAGTTCTCCATTACTGGAAATCTTTAAATAGAGCTTAGCCTCCCATTTGTCTGGGAAGCTACAAATAGGCATAGGCCAGGCCTGAAAATGTCTAAGTTCCTTTCCAACTCTGAGTCATTGCCTCTAGATTTCTATGATGCCCTATCTCCTGACTCAGGAAAATATAAACATGCAGTATAGGACTGTAAAATAATTGGATGCTCCCAGAATCACATGTCAAATACAATTTTAAACTCTTAAACACGTAGGGTAATTAGTACTGAAATTCTGCTGCTCTAGCAAAAAAAAAATAAATGATGGACTCCTTTCTCATTCCATTTTGATGTTTCTCTGCAAGGCATCCACATAAAAATGAAGAGAGATAGTATCAGGGAAAACCAGACTTTTGGTGCACACAGATAAGCTATCAAAAGCATATTACCAACTGAAAAGATACTGAGATGGTATTTTTTTAAATACATCAAAATAAATTAAGTATACAACTTCAGTGGAATGTTCAATTTCTTAGATGTGAATGATATGGGCTTGTGTTGGCATGTACCCAGAATTCAACAATTTTTTTTTTCTTTTTTCTTTTAAAAGGTGCTAAAAGAGAAACCACATTTTAGCTACCCAAGCAATTGTCATTGGGCCAAATCTGAATGCTGAGCCAAGTCAGCAGAATGTACAGTATATGAATACTGTTCACTTATTTAAAGTGGATTGCTTTTCCAAAATGCCGAGGGCCCTTCACCAAAAGAGGTTGTTTCTTTGCTACACTTTCTAGAAGGAGCAGATCCTATGTCTTTTTCATCTAAAATTTTGTCTGCCAATTTCTGTGAATATGTCTTCCAGGGATCACTCATGAGAGAGCAACATTTGGACAGAACTGCAACATTTTCAGGGAGAATGTGACTTTGCCCTAGGAAGACACCATAGAGGACTAGCACTTTCTCCCAGCTGTGACTTCAATCTATCTTCTGCCTTCTTTTACACAAGAAGCAACCCTTCCCAGACTCCTGTTACCTTATCATTCCATTTCAGGAAATATCTTTTCCACCAGGACAAAGTCATGGATTCCTTGGATTGAATTTGCCTCTGGAGTTCTGACTTGGAATCAGGGGAATTACAATTAATAGAGGTCATGTATTTGTTCATTCATCTATTTATCTACTTGTCCATTCATATATTCATTCATTCATTCATTAGTTTGCTTATTTATTTAACTGTTTATTTATTCATTTGATTTATTTGTTTATTTGTTTATTGATTTACAATTTTCAAAGTCTTATCATGGGCAATTGAAAGTTATCTATTTACTAGAATTTAGGCCAGACTTCTGCTTGTGGTTTTAAAAGCAAAGAAGAGAATAATGGAATTTTTTTCCTCCTCCTAAGAAAGGGGTTACTTCTATCTATCAGACAGGGTTTCATAAAACTAGGATCCATGGAAGGGAGATTAGAAACTTTATTATTGTTCTACCATTAAAATACTCACATTATAGAATGAAGGTAGATAAAGGAAATTAATTGTGCAGAAAAGACAATAGCCTATGAGTCAGAGACCATGATTTTCCTGTCTACCCTACCAGAAACTGTGACCTTAGACAACCATTTAAATTCCTTACATTTTGATATCCCTTTTTGCTCTTAAACAGCTGAAGGTAGTGTTAAGTAGCTGATGCTCTACTATATTAACAAACAGGATTTAGGACATACAATACTTCTATTGCTGTTGTGCTAACTGTAGGGCAGGAGGAGGTCAGAGAGAAACAATATGGAACCTTCAGAGAACCTGTGGTTCACAAGGATGGGTCATGAGATTTGGTCATAGAAGAAGCCTCCCAATTCCTAACCCCACCATGGAGTAATATCTAAGGGAGTTTTGTCTTAGCATTTTGTTAGATAAAAATAAAATCACTAGAATAAAATCAAGAGAGTTCTGTGTTTTAATTCTTTTTCTGACACTTAGCTGGGTTTACCATGCACAAGACTCAACCTTTCTGGGCCTTAGTTTATTCAATTGTCTAAATGTGGATAATTATACTTGTTCTGCTTTTAGCATGGTTGAACTATTAGGAGGATTAGTATGTTTTAAAGTCTTGTCTATGGTTACACAGATAGTAAGAGGTAGGATTTGAACCTAGATCTTTCAGGTGCATCCCTTTGCTCCTTCTACTGCACAGTATCTTCTTTATCCTCTTTTCTAAAATATGATTCCCTCAAATCCTTGCCCCCGAAATGGAGATTACCAGTAGAATTGCGGTAGTAATAAGCATCAGAGTTCAACTCTTTCTGGGTTGTTCTGGAATTATACCCACTGCTTATCCCATTTTTTCTTTGGAAAAATACATTCTGGTTTCTAAACAAAGACTTTTAAAAGTCAGTTTTGGAATGCAGTTCATTTATTTGTAAAGGGGCAAGGTAGAAGGGAGAAACAGGCATGTATTAAGTACCTTCTATGTGCTAGGCACTGGGCTGAATATTTTACAAATATAATCTTTTTTGATCCTCACACTAATGCTGAGAGGTGCTATTATAATCCCCATTTTACAGTTGAGGAAATTGAAGTAGATAAGGGCTATGTGACTTATCCAGGGTCACAGAGCTTGTAAGTATCAGAGAGTGAATATTCATTCTTTCCTGACTTCCTGCTTGGGGTCAAAATTGCAAACAATCAATAAACATTTTTAAGTATAGGATGAGTGTCTGGCACTGTCAATCACTAGGAATAAACTTTGAATAAGTCCTGCCCTAAAGGAGCTTACACTTTCTATATAGCTACATACAGAGTAGATAAAAGAGATAAAAGATGACCAGATTGGGGGTTAGGAGAGGGGATAAAACAAAAAATACTTAAAACAAGAGTCCCATAATCTAACCCCACCCTCACTGCCAAATTTTGGCACAGTGTCTTTGGGTCAGTTTTGCCAGAACTTTGATATCTTCACTCAGCCTCTTGCACAGAAGCACATGAAAAAAGGAGGAAAAGAAGGCAACTCTGAAATGTCCAATGCCTACCATGAGGAATTGAATGAAGCCATGCCAGTTAGGACCCCAACTTTATCTTGTGGTGACTTTGTGACCTGGGGAAAATCAGTCAACAAACATTTAGTAAGTACCTACTACGTACCAGGCACTGTATTAAGTACTGGGACTATAAAGCAAAGAAAAAATAGTTAATACCTTCAAGGAGTTCATAAACTAATGGAAGAGACAATTTAGAAATAATTTTGTACAGACAAAATAGATGTAAGATAAATTGGAGATGTGAGAACAAAGGTACTGTCATTAAGGGACACTAAAAGATTTCTTATAGAAGGTGCAATTCAGCCAAGGAAACCTGGTGCCAGAAACAAAGAGGGAAAGCATTCAAAGTCTAGAAAATAGTCAGTGAAATGCATATGGATGGAGAGTCTTGTAAGGAACATGAAGAGAGGGCATTTTTGTCATGGGATCACTGAGTACCTTGGAGGGGAGTAATTTGTAAGGAAACAGGACCAGTAGGAATGAGTAAATTTATGACTGAAATCATTCTGTTTTCTTCTTTAGTAAAATTCAGTTCAATTCAATTAAGATTTATTGACTTCGTACAATACAATCTGCACGGCGGCTCTAGGAAGTGTATACACTAAGACAAAAAAATAATTACCCCTTCCTTTTCAATCTATTGAAGGGACAAGATAAAAGGAGTTGGATCAAATTAGCCCTAAGATCCCTTCAAGTTTTAAATCTATTGCCAATGATAAAAACAATTTTTCTAAACATTAGACATAGAACTTAAACTTTTAACAGTCTCAAAGTTGATAGAGTTGGTGGAATGAAAAGAAGGAAAGTCAAAAAATAAAAACGTATTTGATAGGATCATACTTTAACTGATAGCAAACATTGAACTTTAGTCTGTCAAATTCTATTCTGACTTTATCAGATTTTATCATGGAGTATAATGGATTTTCTTTTTTCAAAAATGAATCCTTTTTTTTTTTTTTGAAGTGGGCTTTAGAATCTGAGGCTAGATATAATAAGGACATGCAGTAATTCAAATCCCCTATGCACTCCTTGGTCTCATTTTGTTGTGGTATCTGGGTTTGGTCGTGGAAAGCTAGCAAAAATTCCATCAAATAAAAACTTCCCTCTCCATGGGAAAAGGAGGGGCTGATTATTGCCTATTGGAGTATAAAAGAGGGATAACCGAGCTTTCTATTAGAGCTACCAAAACAGCTTTCACAGAGGACAGTAAATTTTGTTCCTGCTGTGCAGACATTTTAAACTAGCCGAGGATCCCAATGGCTCAGTCTCTGAAGAGGCTGAAATTTCAGCAGCCTCGAATGACAATGAAAGACCGATTGTAAAGGACATTAAAACGGAAGTCACTTGGAACCAGTGGCACATACAAATCAATAAATGTTAATATGTCTTGCTTCTCTTGGACCATGCAGCTGGCTTGCAGAACTGAAATAAGGAAGGTTGCAAAAATTCACTGCTCCTGCTAAATCTCAGCATCAATATAGCTCTAACGGCACAATGTGGCTCTCATTAGAGCAAAGAACAGTGTTACATCTGTGGGTGTGCTTTTATTTAATAAGCATTTATTAATCACTTGCTAAGTGATAAACACTGTGCTCTGGGCTGGAGATATAAAAGAAATTGAAAAATAATCCTTTCCCTCAAGGAGTTATATGAGATGACTAAGATGGGTAATATATAGACAGATGAGAAAATAAAATAATTTGAGGAAGAAAAAAAATACTAAAAACTTGGGCAAACAGAGAAGGAAACATTATCTTATCTGAACCTTGAAGCAAGCTAAAATTTCTAAAAGGCCAAAAGTGAGGAAAGAAGACATTCCAGGTAGGAGGTAAAGTCTCAGAAAAAAAAGATCTAGATTGCAAAGTTTAAGGAATAATAGGTAGGCCAGCTTAGAAGGAATCTAGGATACATGAAGTGAAGTAATTTCAATAAATTTTGAAAAGGTAATTTTGTCAATGAACATTCCTTAAACACCTACTATGTGCAAGGCATTAGAAATAAAAAGTCAAAACACAATCCCTGCCCACAAACTATGTGGAGAATGAGTTTGAGAAGAATGAATTGAAGCAGGTATACTAATAAGAGTATAAGAAAAGAGATGGCATGCATCTTGTTAATTACTATGCTTTTTTTGAGGTCATAATGAAGTTTTAAGTGTGTAATCTAGAAAATTTACTGCCTGTGATATTTTTACAAGATTGGAACTTCTTTGATTAAGACAAAAAGGGCACAGCTGGTTGGCTAACCAAATAGGTTATTACAACGGGTCTCTTTGTTGTTCAGTCCTGACCAACTCTTTATGACCAATATGAAAATTTCTTGGAAAAGATACTAGAGTGGTTTGCCATTTCCTTAAGTAAATGACTTGCCCAAGGACACAAAGTTAGTAAATGCCTGGAGACAAATTTGAACTCATGTCTTTCTGATTCTGAGTTCTGTCCACTGAGACATATAGTTACCTCCAACAGGGTCCCTAGCTGAGAAAACAAAAACAAAAACAATCAGTTTGTCAGTGTTATGACAGACTAGTGCCATCTATGGTAGAGGACTCCATGATAGAAAATTGATTCCAGAGTTGGAGTCAAGCTTCATAGAGATAATTCCTGGTAGAAGAGAGTTTGTCTGTCTGTCTTTCTATCTGTCTGTCTGTCTGTCTGTCTGTCTCTCTCTCTCTCTCTCTCTCTCTCTATATATATATATATGTATGTATGTATATGTATATGTATGTAAGTATGTATATATGAAACTATCTACCCTCAAGCAGGATGACTCATGGAGTACAATGCAATACAGAAAGCCTTAAGGAAGGAAATAACTTCCCAGATCAAAAATACCAGGAGGTATTTTTACCTCATTCTCATATGTGTATCCTCTAACTATCTCACTAATATTTTTCTCTAAGTTAGAGACTACTTTTCTGATGCACAGATACACTTATCAGAGGGTGTCCCAGGCTTTTTTTTGGGGGGGGAGGAGGGGTATATTTTTCCCAGTTATTTTTGCTAAGTAAATATTTTGGTTAAAAGCTTTTTAAGTTTCCCAGATGATTCTTTGTGGAAAGAAAACCAGTAGTGACTTATGAGTGACAATACAAGAAATCTATATTCTCATGGTTACTGCTAGAATTCAGGAAAAAAGTGGCAATGACCATTCCAAAATCCCAAACCATGAGTTTGGATGCAAGCCAGGAAGGTTATTTTAATAGTTCAAGAAAGAGATGATAAGGACTGGAAATAAGGTTTTCTGGTGGCTAAGTATGCAAATTATGTAATTCTCAGCTTAGCTAATGTTTATATATTAAGACTTTATAAGTCTCCTGCTATGTTATAAAAACTAGCTTGAAAAAGCAACAGAAGTTGGTTTCTTATTTAATATTTTAAATATAGCTTTTGACACTTTCTTGCACTCAACCCTTATGCTTGACATTTTAAGGTCAAAAGCTACTTTTCAGGATTTCAAGAAATAGAAACATCATTCCTCAAAGCACCAATGAAATTATGAATCATGAAGTTGAGTTACCAAAGGATCAAGAATCATGAATTATGCCTGGACACCAAGGCCAAGAGTAATTCAATTTATTCACAATAAGTAATTTCATCCATTTAAGTAACTCTTTGTGGCAGTTCAAATCATAATGATGCCATGCCTGAGTAAGATAGTCTAATGAGACACCTACTGGCCCCAGGAATAGCCTCCCTTCTCACCATTCCCTCTTCTCTTCAACCTCTTAGAACATGCTCGCTAATAACCTTGATGGTCCAACTCAAATCTTTCTTCCAAAGTCCTTTCCTGATTTATGAAGTGTTGGTACCTCAGTCCCCTGGATATCATGTATTTATTTGGCATAGGTATCCTAGATCAGAGGTGTCAAAACTGCACTCTCCCCAGTGATACTTGACCCAGATTAAAATGTAATTGGGTCATATTTAACAAAATAAATAAAAAGAAAAGAGAACAAAGAAAGGAATATACCTTACAGCTAACTCAGTATGCAGTCCACAGGGAACTTTATGAATGGGTTAGTGGCCCATGATTCTATTTAAATTTGATATCTCTGCCCTAGGTTTCTTATTTATGAACTTGTTCTATCTTGGCAACAGAGGACAAGATACTGGAAGGCAGAGATTATCTTTTGTATTAGTATTCACAGCACCTGACACAGTACCTGACAGATATTAGGTGCTTAATAAATGTTTGTTGATTGATCAATCAGCTCGAGCTCAGCAGAATATAAATTCCTTGAGGGAAGGAACCCCTGATGAATTTTTATTTTGGCATATATAGTCACTTAAATTCTTGGTGAATTGAACTGAATTAGGAGAAATATTGCAGCGCCTGATGGGCGCTTCTTTTTAAGATGATCATTTCCTACCTAGAGTTGGCCCTGGCTTAAAGGAAGGGCATTAAATCTGCTGCCCACCTATACTGGAAATGTTCTCAGCTTTGACTTGCTAAAGTTTGCAGCTAAGGCTTTCAAGATCAGGAACATTTTTATCCCCAACACGGAGCATGGGAGGAAGCCTATAATCAAGGTAACAACTCAATGTTGAATAAAATTAAACTATCTCTTATCTTCTAGAAATTGTAGGATCTTTGGAAACCTGGCAATTGTGAGCATAATTCACCCTCTCCCTTTGGTTTAGGAATTTATATTCTTTCTCATTGGACTCCAGTAAGTTGTATAATTCAAAAAGCAACTGTGGATACTTAGGGGTGGGAAGGGATGCCACTAGAGCGTTAAATTATTGACTTAGAGAGCCCTATGGATGGCAAATCATTATTTTGTTACCTGATGAATCTGCAGGTCATATACAACAAAAGATCTTTTTATGAAGCAGTAGGATTTATGCTTTAAGTTGGGAAACAGTATATCAATAAAGGTCAGCATGACAATATGATTTATTGAAATGCTGTGTGGCTGCTAGCAGTTAGTATTTTACATTCCATAATAAACGGCAGGTATTTTTTATTTGTGTTTAGGTTCCCTACTGAAACCTTGTTCAAACTGCTTTATTATTTATTGTTGCTTTGTAGAGATGAAAGAAACCAATTTATTTGGCTCTCATAACCATTCCTAACAGGGACAAGAAGGTAGGCACCTACAGGAGAAATAAAAAATCAATGGGTTAATAAAATGGTTAATTGACTAAAAGCTTGTCCCACCAGGCCACGAGCACAGAATGTGAAAACCAAAGGAAGGACTTTTAATTAAAATGGGACTGACTAAGCTGAATGAGAACCTGCCATGCAGATAGACTTTGAGGCTGCAAAGATTCCTGTATTTATTATTATTATATTCCATTGTGGAAGCAAAGTAAAAGCAACCCATTTAGATTTTTGTCTTAAAGCCTCTTTAGCACAGAGACTTTCATGGTAAAATGAAAGTGAAGATGAATTTTTTAAATTTGTATTTTCAGATTCTGACCTCAAAATCTATAAGGATCAAGTTGAAATGATTTAAGATGAAAGATAAATTTGGGCATATATTCTACAATCCTTTGTGTTCTATGTCTTTCTCTTTCCAGTGAACAGAGGTAGTGATTCAGTCATAGAATGTTCAAAACAGGTCAGCCCCAACATCAGGTAAGTGTACTGTTTCCAAGATAGTTTTCTGGGTGGGAGAGGATGGAGACAGCTAGTGTAAGCAAGTCCTGTCTATGTCAAATGTGTGTTGTTACATGGGTTGTCTAAATTCATCCATGTGAGTAATTCAGAATCTCAAAAACATGGATAGATATCTCAAGAATATCGTTCATCCCCACTCCAAGAAAGTGCTTTTTTTTTCCTTTAGAGAAGCAGCATCATAATGGTTTCTTGAGACTAGAATTTTATCTATCTGCAACCTAAATATTTCAAGAATGACTGTCAGGTTCAAAACAATGAAACATCTAGTTTCATTAATTCCTTTTTCTTAAAGGGAAAGGCTATTTCAAGTTTACACAAAATAGTGACTTAATTCATTTATTCAATTATATAGCAAACAAATTTTTTTAAAAAATTGTATAGATTAAAATAAACAAGAGCAACAAGATTTCATACTCCTTAGATATTAGTAGGCTGAGATCTCCCTCAACCAACCAAGTAAAACTCCTAATCTAATTCAAGGAAATTCCTCATTGCTAGGAAAGGACACTGAAAATCAGAATTGTCTCTGACTTTTCCCACATGTATCTCTTTCTACCTCTCTCCCTGCTTCTCTTCCTCTCTCTCCTACCCAGAGAAATTTAAAATTAGTTCCTATGAGAATATAGACCCATATGTGTCTTCTCTGAAAAAAAGGAATCAAAGTCATCTTTCATTAACTGTCCCTCTGACCTCCAAGTCCTGCATGACTATTATCCTTCTCTACACCAATCCATAATCTTAAACCACAGTTTGTAAAACTCCCCAGCTTTAAATCTTGAGTTACAAAGCCAATATAGCTAATTTCCCATTAAAAAAAAAGTGAAGACAATTCATTGTAACTTAACAACTTACTTAAGTCTGTGCTATGAGTCAGAGACACAAAAGCCAAACCAAAAGCCCTTTCCCTGAAAGTTCTTTCACTTTACCAGAGAGATTAAACATGAATATAATTTCCTAAATTCTCTATAGTCTTTGACCCTGTTGGTCATTCTCTCCTCCTAGATATTTTCTATCTTCTAAGCTTTATTTTTTTGAACCATACCTTCTATTTTAGAATGAATACTGTGTATTGATTCCAACACAGAAGAGATGTAAGGGCTAGGCACTAGGGTTTAAGTGACTAACCCAGGGTCACAGAGCTAGGATGTGACAGAGGCCAGATTTGAGCCTTCCATTTTGTATCTATTCCTGGCTTTCAGTCAAGTGAACCACCTAGTTGCCTTCTACGTTATAGGTTTTCAAGACACAATTCTCTGATAGTATTTTTCCTACCTATTTTATTGCTCCTTGTAAATATCCTTTGCTGTTTCCTTATCCAGATCCTACCTTCTAATTTGAGGTATCCATTGGAGTGAGTTCTGTCCTGGGAACTTTTCTCTTCTCCCTTAATACTACTTCATTTGATGATCTTCTAAACTCCCAGGGATTTAATGACTATCTCTTTGCTGATGATTCTCAAATCTCCCTTTCCTACCTCAATCTTTCTGATGACTTCCATCTTGCAATTTAAACCACAATTTACATTCCTTGACCTGGATGTCCAGTAGATCTCTTAAACTAAATGTGTCCAAAACATAACTCATTATCATTCCCCCTAAGCTCCAGTCCCCAGATCCTCCCTTGCTTATGATTATAGAGAGCAATTTCATCCTCCAATTCTATTAGACTCAAAGTCTAGGAGTCACTCTTGGTCTCTTACTCTCTCAACTCCTCCATATCCAAGTGTTACCAAGATCTTTCAGTGTTGCCTTTACAGAATTTCTGGAATTCCTCCTTCTTTCTTGTGACATTGTCATGCAGAACTCTCATCATCTCATACCTTACTGCAATAGCCTTCTGGTGGGTCTACCTGCCTGACTCAAGTCTTTTCCCCATTCCAATCCATCTTCCATTTAGTCACCCAAGAGATTGTTCTAAAACACAATCTGTCTAGTTGACCTTTCCTCCACCTTCCCCTCAGTCATTTCTAGTGGCTTCCTATTGTCTCCAGGAACAAATACAAAATGTTCTGTTTGGCATTCAAAGTCCATATTAACATAGCCCCCTCCTATCTTTCCAGTCTTCTTACACTTTCTCTTCTATTGAGTGGAAGTGACTTTAAGGCTGTTAATTAAACAAAGCTCTCCATCTCTTGGTTCCAGGCATTTTTCTCTGGCTATTCTCCAAACCTGGGGAGTTCTCCTTCCTCCTCTTTGCCTATTCACCTCCTTGGCTTCTTGGAAGTCCCATTTAGACTCCCACTTTCTACAGGAAGTCTTTCCTGATCCTTCTTCATTCTAGTGCCTTCCCTTTGTCAATTATTTTGTTATTTCCTAATTATCATATATGTGTATATATACATATATATTCTATATAAATCTTTCTTTGTGTGCATTTGTTCTCAAAGTTTTCTCCCTCATTAGAATCAGATCTTTCTGAGAGAAAGAAGATTACCTTTTCCTTCTTTTTAGATCCCTCATGCTTAGCTCAGTGCCTGGTACACCATAGAGCAGTGATGGCAAACCTATGGCATGATTGCCAAAGACAGCATGCAGAGCACTCTCTGTAGGCATGTGGCCACCCTTCCCTCTCTCTCTCTACCTGTGCTGATGACATTCTTCACTTCACCCATCCCTCTGCCCAGCAGCCCAGTGGGAGTACTTCCTTCCTCCTCTGTCTGGGGTGGGGGGCTGGGGATAGGAGTAAGGGAGTTGGGGGGATTTGTTGTACCCAATGCTCCATCTCTAAAAGATTCACTATAACTGCCAAAGGGACTTGATAAATATTTATTGGTTTATTGATATGCTGGCAAGATATACTAAAACTCTTTCTTGAACAAGTACATAACAAGTTATGCCTTAAATGAATATTTCACAACATTTTCATTGTATCCCTTTTTTGCAATTCAGGATTGCAGATCTACTCTACCTACTCTAATCCTTTTTAGTATAATTTACATTTACCACCCAGTTTGCCATGGACTTTCTTCTTCCAAATCTAGGATCAAAAGGGCCACCAAATTAATGGGATTTTTATATTTTTTACAACTCACTGACTATCTTAGGCTTTCATTTCCTATTCTCCTGAATGTTGACTAACCAATCCATTTCCACTCTATTCCACTGACAATCCAGATGGATATATAAAGCGTGGTGTATGTATGGAAATTTAGGCTACAGAACCATAAGATCCTGGATGGAACATCTTTTATTTACCACTTTCTCTTCTCATCTTTCAGTAAGGTTATTTAGCAACAAAGCATAGATAACCTTTGACAAGAGTAACAATTTCTCTTTGGCATAAAATTTTAGGAATTGGACAATATTCACACCTCCATTTTTAAATGATAAAGGCTCATTTTGAACCAATTTCCTGAATATAACCACCTTCTAAAATTTTCTAAACTTGTCTGTGATTACCTTTGACATATTTCTATTTTATGAATCCTTTCAGCCATGCTTTATGTATAATTGGCACAATTTTCTTTTAATACATGAATTGCAAATTTTGATCATTTGTCTGAGTGCTTCCATTAGTGTGCAACTTGGTTTGAAAAAAATAGTTGTGGGAAGCAAAAAATAAAAAAAATATATATTTTAGAAGTCTTTATTGATTTGAGCATTAGTATTTTTCCCTTTAAATGAGATAATAATAAGAAAGAATTTGACTAATAAGAATGTGATGTCCTGAAATCCTAAATTATGTAAAATAATCTATCTCCACAATCACTCTAAATTAAGCTTGAGTTCAACTATCTGTATAATTTCTAAATTTAACTATCTGTATAGTCTTATGTAACAAATTTGTGTAATAGGTAAAGATCTGAATATTACATTCTTAGAACTTAATAAATAGAACCAGTTCTAATTTACACAAAATGGGACATTCTGTTATGCTGAATCTCCTATTTATCTTCAAGTTATATAATATACTGTAGGTGAAAAGTCAACTTCCTGAGAAGTAAAATATGATCAAAGACACAAAATTCTAAAGCTATCTTGAGAATAATTGAATCTTTCTTTAGTAATTCAGAGAGTATTTGGGGACCCTCCAGTGTGTTTCAGGGTCATCAGGAATAACAGCAATTGTTTTAAAGCATCATAAATATCCCAAAAGTTTCTATTGACATCAGCATGATTGTTTTTTAAGTAAATTCCTGATTTCTAGTTGATTTCATCTATCTTTGTCTTTGCAGTAATTGAAAAAGTAGGGATGTGGGAGGGGAAGAAAGTAGAAAGGTAGCATTAGGAGGAAAGATAATGAGGATAATAATCCATTTTGAATATGGTTAATTTAAGACTTCTAGTTCAAGATCTCAGAAAGAAAGTTGAAAATGTGAATGATGGAGTCAGCTGTGAGATTAGTGTGCTAAAGGGAGATTTTAGAATCATAAGCATAGAGATAGTAATTAAATTAAAAAATAGAGATAGATAATAGTAAATTAAATTAAAAGGAGACTGAGAAGAAGTGGTCAAATAGGTAGGAAGAAAACTATGAAAGTGGTTTCCCAAAAACCTAGAAAGAAGAGATTATCAAGGAGGAGATAGTGATCAATAATGTCAAATGCTACAAAAAAAAAAAAAAAAACAAGTTTCAATAAAATCTAGTCTAAGGAAGGAGCAGGAGAAGTAAAGATTAAATATGAAAGTACGTTTCTTGCCTATAGAACACAGGCATCCCAGAAGGCACCTTGGAAGGGATGGAAGGTGTTTGGTGGAAACTTTAGAATGGGAGATTGAGGGAGATGGGAATAATGAATTGGGGGATGAGAGTGAGTAATGATTGGCATTTGGAAGATAATCTATAGAAATTAAGAATCCCTGGGATGAGAAGGGTATGATGAAGTGTGAGAAAGTTCATCATTGAGTGAAGGGCACCAATCTTCCTAGTGGATGTTGGAGATTGGGCTGGAGAAAAGTTTAGCATAAGAAAAGAAGGATATAATTAGATGGTCAAAGGGGAGGCTATCCTTCATTATTCCTCTTCCCTCCCAAGGGAGGAAATTAGACAAGAAAGGCGAACAGAAAGACTCAAGTCTCCTGATCATAAGAACTCTTGGTCTTTCTTTTCTCCCAAGAAGGCTGATCAGGAAGTAATAGCAGTAAGAATTTACAAATCATATTTTGCTACCTTTTAGAGAAGAATTGAGGTGAGTTTATTTGCAGAAGTAGTAGATAACTCATAGGATTTTCTGGGGAGGGTTTTCCCTTCCAGACCAGAAGAGAAGGTTGTGAAGTAGAATGGAGCAAGATTGTGGTTCTCTGGACCGCTTTGTAACCAAGGAATGATGTGCTCTTGGGAGATTCTCATGATCTGACCACATCAGAAGCAAATCCTAGAAAATGTAGATAGAACTAAGAATTAATTCTCAGCTTTCTCTTTTCATTTGCTCAAAGAGACCTTGTTTGTAGCAACACTGTGGGCTTTGTATCTCTGGATATGGTCCAGTGCAATCATCTTTCCCTTAGCCCCCTGGACAGGCTGTCTTAGGTCTGACATATCATGCTGAGACCACTTAGTTAGAAAGCAGACCTGCTGTAACACTGTGCAACATGACATGGCAGCCAGAAAGGCAGAACTCTCTAGTTGTCTTAGAACTGCAGATAAAGACATGGGGTCATTGTAGTCATGTTGTCAGAAAACGACCTGGTTAATGCAAGTTCCTGGCCAAAGCCAATTCACAAGTGTAAGGCTGTCTTCTGATCACTACAGGTGAAAGGAACCAGATAAAGTTATTTCTCTAAGATTAAAACCCCAGTCATGCTAGCCAAGATCTTTTTACACACACACACACACACACACACACACACACACACCCACACACACACACACAGACACCCCCTGGAAGGGGCCAAAAAGGCTATGCATATTTTATCTAACTTGCCAATTTTAATCACACTATCAGGGGAAATATATTGGGTTAAGTGACTTGCCCAGAGTTGCAAAACTAAGTGTCTGGTCAAATTTGAACCCAGGTCCTCCTAACTCCAGGTCTGACTCTCTATCCACTGAGTCATGTAGCTGCCCCAATGAGGTCCTTTTATTTTAAGATCTTTTTATTACATAGAATTTGGAAGTTGAATATTCGCTATGGCAAAATCTATTTTAAAAAAATCTTAAATCTTTGTGGATCATTGCTATGTTTTGGTGAATATAGGCAATACATTTTATCTGTAATACATTACAATTTATTTGTAGAATGTGCAGGTATAATTTGAGGTTTGTATTTGTACTTCAGCACAAATATACTTTTGGTATATGAAGAATAATAGGTACCTGGTATATAATTCTAATCACTTAATAATGCCTTTGTGGATATTTTGTAGGAATTAAATTTTTGCAACCTGCAGTGCTGTTACATAACTTCTATCATTTCCTTGCAGTCTTTATTGATCCGTTTAGTCTGGGCTCCTTAAGAATGAATTTTCTGTTGATGGTAGTGGCCATTACTATTGTTATTATTTTATTTCCTTCTCTTAGGATCCTGTATCTTTTTCAAACCATTTCCATGAAATTTCCAAGTTTCTGGCATTGAAGCTAGGCATTCCGTGGCTCATTTAGCTCCCTCAAATGCAGTTCCCAATATCTAGTTATAAAATGATTGATTTGGGTAAATTTCATTCCTATGGTCCACAATGCAAAACTCAAGAGGTGTCTACTTATTTGAGGCCAGGAAGAAATCCATCAGATTTAGCAAAGAGTAGGTAGCATCTTCTTACTGAAATAGCACCACTAGATTTGTAGTCAAGAGACATGAATTTCAATCCCAACCATTTTATTTACTGGCTGGGCAACCTTAGATAAATCAATTATTTGGTCTTTGCCTCAGTCTCCCTATCTGCAGAATGAAGGAACTGCACTAGGGGATCATTGCAGTTCTAACTTTCTTTGCTTCTGTGATTAAATACCACTGATTTGTAGTTTGATAACTCAGCCTCTCATGCAGTTATTGCCCAACTGACCTCTGCTACAAAGAGAGATAATAAGGGTTGCATTTCAGAAAAAGCTTTCAGGGAGTTAAGTACACAGCTCCCATTGTTTCATAATGGAATTTCTGCACCTAAGTCCTTTAGCACTAAATCAGACCTTACATTTACAGTGCTGCCCTTTTCATCTTGGCATCCCACAAAGAGGACTTTTTTTTTCCCAATCACCAGTTAAAATAAGTTTCTCAAGATGATGTTTCTTGGTAAACATATTTCATTACTCTGAAGCCTATAGTTCTTTATTCCGTTGGTGGGATATTCAACTGGGAATTCAAAAAGTGATAAGGCAGTAGTTACAAAATTTCCCTGTTGCTACCATATCTTAGGGTTTTCTCAGCAAATGATTTTGTTCTTGACTACTGACACTATGTTTTGCCTTTCAGGCTTTTGTTATTGTTACTACTGTTATCATCATTATTATTAATTATATACTAAGTACTCTTTTCTTTTCTTGCCATACAAACATGGATTCATTCTCTTTTCAATAGCACCTTTCAACTTCTCCTTCCTTGCACCTCACCCATTCTATATATTTAACAGAACTATTCATGCAGATCAATTATCTGAAATCAATCCATAATTTTTCTATGTTATAGGGACTCCTTTGGAATCAGTCAACTCTTCCTCTGAGGGAAATAAGATTTAGGGTCAGCAAATGAACTGAAAAAGCAATTCTTTCATCTCTGGTGTTTCCCCTAATATTAAGAGCATTTCTGGCTCCACTCCACTCCACTATTTCTGGCTCCATAGTTCCAGACCAATATGACTGTGAGAAACTCATGAGTTCACTTTCCTTTGGGATGCAGACTTTGGACCCACCTCTTGGTATACAGTGGAACTGACCAACTTGGAGCTGAGACCCTCAATATTACTATGGATTTTATGAAAAGATAAAATTGGAATCATTTCTTACTTTCACTCTCATACATTCAAATATATTCAATAATGTGTTTTAGGAGAATTATTTCTGTCCTATATCAAAGTTACCAGCAATCTGTGCTGCTTGAAAGTTGTATTAAACCCCTTTCATGTGACTACGACTCTCCCCCAGGCAGAATTTCCCATGGATGTTAATCACCTGGTGCCCACATTTGTTGCCTATTGTTATCTTCTTCCTCTGTGCTGGGACTGGATGTGATTACTCTGCATTCTACTCTGCTGCTGACAAACACAATTGTCAGGATGAACAGAGTAAGCAGATTGACTGCAAACCCACCCATCTGGCTCTTTCAGCCACCCTAATGACCATCTTAGATTGACTGTGTGGTGAGTTGATCAATTGCTTGGTGATGATTGGCTGTGATGACTGCATTATGGTTGATTCAATTGAACCGTATTGACATGGTCTCAGTTACCAAGGGTGCATTTACCTAATGTATATATTCTCTTGTAATGAGTCTCATTTCTGGATCTTAGGCTGCTTTTAAAACACCACACACCTATCCTGAATCACTTTCATTGCATTTCTGCAGACTATTTAAACCTCATCTGAGTGTTATAAATTGAAGTGATCAAAGAGCTCCATATAGAGGGATATACTCTAGCACAGTAGGGGAGGCATCTTTGCAAGTCAGCATAAGCAAAAGTGACAGCCTGGTTGCAATTTAAAATTACTCATATACCACAACTGTCAATTAAAATAGCCTTTAATGGTAACAAATGAACATCTGGTAGCTTTCATTTGGGAAAATAAAAAAATTAGCTTTTTTTTTTCCTTCAAGAGTGGAAAATCTGATTCTGAATCTTACATTTCTAAATCAACTAATCCCATTACTATGGATTTGTTTATATTTGTGGAATGCTAAAGAAAAGGGGAAATCAAAATGAGTGATTCAACAATATTTGTTGTACAAATTGTTTTATCTTGTCAACACAGAAAAAAATATTTAGTTTGTGGACTTTATCTAAAAAAGTAGCAATTGTGTTGAATAGTAGAGCTTGGTCTCAGAGTTAAAAAGATTAAGATTTCTATCTTACCTCCAATATATACTAGTTATGTAGCCATGGAGAGGTCACTTAACCTCTTTATGGCTATAAGTTTACATGACATGTCAGTCTACAGCAGTGAAAGAAATTTCTATAACAGAATTTCTCAACATGGATTGAATCAAAAGTTCAGAAAACACCCCCCCCCCTACAAAATCTCAAAGATATCATTATGATGAATTATAATGGTGGCAGAGTAGATAGTTTACCAGAGTTGGAGTCAAGAAAATTTAAGTTAAAAGACATCAATTGTATGTCTCTGGACAGGCCACTTCACTTCTGCCTCAATTCCCTTACCTATAAAATGTTAATAAAATTATCCAATTCCCATTATTGTTATGAAGATCAAATGTGATAACATTTAAGTGCTTTATCTATATAAGATCTATATAAATGCTCGATATTTTGACAGTTGTTATTATATATTTTCTCCCCTTTCCATATCTTGCTTTAATAATAATAAGTATAACAACAACATCTCACTTCTGGAAGAAAGGTCATTATAAGAACCAAAGTAACAGAAAAAATAATCTATGCCATCAAGTCCAAGGAAACATGGCTTGGTGCTAATGCTATTCAATACTCTATGTCTCCCAAACTCAAGATGAGCAACATCAGTAATAAAATGTTCTCTACTGTATAAATGGAAATTGTGAATCTTGGACTTCATCCCCCATAAGTCCCTTAGTTTTCCCAAAATTCCCTTTAATCTCTCCTGCACCTCCACATTTGCCTGGTCATGTTATTGTTTTGTAAGTTCTGTAGCTCCTCCCTCTTCCTCTTTTCTTCATGAATATAGCAGAGTAAGTTTAGAACCCTTTCACTCTAGTTTTTTTAATGTTAGTTTATTGTTAATAAAACTTCATAAAAATATAATACTTAGTTTTTTGAATATTAATTTTAATCTCTNATAATCTATGCCATCAAGTCCAAGGAAACATGGCTTGGTGCTAATGCTATTCAATACTCTATGTCTCCCAAACTCAAGATGAGCAACATCAGTAATAAAATGTTCTCTACTGTATAAATGGAAATTGTGAATCTTGGACTTCATCCCCCATAAGTCCCTTAGTTTTCCCAAAATTCCCTTTAATCTCTCCTGCACCTCCACATTTGCCTGGTCACGTTATTGTTTTATAGTTGTCTGTAACACCTCCCTCTCTCTCTTTGGTTCCTGGAAGTGAGCTGGTTAGTACCTTTTAGTTAGTCTCTTTTGTAAGTTTATTATTAATAAAATATTTATAAATATAATATGTAATATTTTGCATACTAATTTTAATCTTAACATTAAGGCTAACCATGACAGGATAGAATTATCAAATATTTTTTAAAAATAGATTTTCAGTATAGTGAGTAAGGTTGCCCGAGAACTGAGAGCCTAGAGCTGGGGTTTCCCTTTTGCCCCATCTTGGCCACTCACTGCAGACTCCACCCACCAGCCCACCTGCTTTTGTTGCCACTGACTTTTCACACCCATCTAATTGAGCCAGCATTCCTCACCAATCTCCACCCAGCTTTCAGCCTTCCAATCCTAGCCAATCTGAACTACTTTTTTCTAATGGACTGGTGAGAACTCCAATCCCTTCCCTGTCCCTGGGTTTTCCAGCCTGTGCTACCATTTTTTAAGCTGAATTCTTAAACTGATTCTGGACTTCTGGTTGAGAAAGACTTGCTACTTGGGATTTTTTTTTCCCCACAGGAGGGGGACTTTTCTGCATTTTTTTTTTTTTTTTTTTTTTTTTACTTTTGAGGGCAGAGAGACTAAATCAGTAGAATTGAAGTAGAAGTCTTTGGGATTTTGTCTCTACCTTTTGGCCAGTTCTCTCATACGGAAATACCCTATTGTTCTCTAGCAAGATTTTGTCTTTTTGCATTTAATCTGTAAACAAGCTTCTAGTTAGTGTTTTTTGTTTTGTTTTGTTTTATTTGGAATAATACTGTTTCAAAGCACAAAACAACAGTTTGAGTTGGTAAAGTTACAAAGTATAGTTTGGATCTGCTTAATTCTTTTTTTGGGGGGGGGGGCATTTGTGCTGATTGAATACCTTGCAGTTCAGAGCTTGACTAATCTTAAGATTCAGGTGAGAAATTCATCTCCTCACACCCCTTTAGATTTTTGGTTTACCCATACCCATTATGAGGGTCCTGCACACTATGCTCTGTGCAGAATTTACCCTCACTATGACAAAATTCAGATCTCTGGCAAATGAAATCTGAATGGACGAAAATACTGGTGGGAGGGGAAATAACCTAAAAAGAGATATGAAAGTTTATTGCTTGCTAATTATTTTCAGCTTTTCCCCTCAAGATAGTAAACAAGTCTATTGGGGTTAAAATGATTTTTGACTACACTGCTTATAACTGGTCATTTACTTCTATTATAGTATTTGCTAATTTCTTTAAGGTTTAAATTTTTTGAGTTTAATCTGTATTAATCTAATTAATATCTATTGTTATATGATTCTTTATCTGTTCTGTTTCCCTATGATTTTACTGAACAACATATAATTGTAAAAAGCCCAAGAACATCTTACACGAAAAAAAAATTTTTAAGTTTAAAAAGCCCATAAGTCTTATGTATTCTGGATTTGTCATCTTAACTATCGAGGTCACATGCTGCTTATACAACCTTGGAGAATATAATGACTAAAGAATTTAAATTGTAATTTTATAAGGGGTCTTTAGAAATGACTTTAGATACATTCTGAATAGATGATAGGTTTTCATATATATATATATATATAAAGCAGGAAGCCAAAAAAAAAAACTCCTGCATGCATGATATATTAAGTTTTTAGTTTAATTTACTTTCTCATCAGAAAGATCTAAAATTCTTGGTGATGTTTTAGGCCCAAATAGATTTTCATCAGCAATTGCCAAGGTTAAAAGATTTGCTATACCTATAGAATTTGTGACAAGTATAGGCTTTTTTATACATCACATAGCAAGTGTCTACCTATAAACTCATGTGAATCCTATTTAATAATGGGTTTCTTTATTATTGTCAATAACTGGACTATTGGGAATTTGACACTTTATTTGAATTACATTATCTACTATATAATTGTTTTTATAAATCTGTTATTCTGTAAAAATAATTTGCATTCACAGTAGTTCATGGCCAAGTATAAAAAGGAAATTAGATCTCATATTTTGGGTGAGGAAACCTTTAGCTAATTCTAAGCTATATATTTTTTTTATTTTTAAAACATTATTTTGTTTTTTTCCCTTGTATGTGCAATACAGTTTTGAGTTTCTTTTTCTTTCATTTTTGTACCTGAACACATTATCAATATTAATCTTTTTTTTAATTTGCAGTAATATAAGTTTAAAATGCATTTGTTCTAATTATGAATTCATACCCCAAAAGCTTTAAACTATAGAATAATGTCATTGATTGTTTAAATACTATGGGACTTTGCTTAATAATTCTGTCTGATCCCAGGAGAACGGAATTTAAAAAGAGCCATTGCACTGTGCCAAAGAAACATAAAGCGACCCTGCATAATTTTGAGCCAAGACAAGAGGACCTGAACTTGTTTGGGGTTCAAGGTTGCAGGGCTTAACATATATTAAGATGCAGGACTTCATCTGAACCATTTTTTATCCAAGCACCTCATCTTGGCTACCATTCTGGCTCTTATAATCTAGCCCTTTTCTGTCTCTTATAAGTGTGGCAAACTTTCTCTAGTTCTGGTTACTTATTGGGTAAGTGCATAATTATTTAAATCACTTGAATTTGGCCCTGATTCAAGGCCCTGTTATAGTTTTATTTTTCCTTTACTTAGATTTTTTTAGACATAAGACTTTGACATTTTCTATTTCATCCACAAGTTATTTTTTTCTCTTTTATGTGGATATTTTATGTTTTTGATTTCTTTTACAATTGATTCATATACCTTATAACTCAGCCACTTTTCCCTGAGAGATCCAGGTGTTATTATCCACCTCAGGGGGGGACTTTGTTATTGTTGTAAACTTTGATTTGAATTTAGGAAATTTTAGGATAAGAAATTTTCCACCTCCCAGAATCCAGACAATGAACCTGTTTGGAGAAGGCTCCACGAAGATGCCTTCAGAGACCACACAGTACATCAAGAAAATCCAGAATCAAACTTTGGGATGTGAATTTGAATTTTTTGTGGGGGGTGGTTGAAAGCATTTAAAACATTTGTTTTGAATATATACTTTTATGTCAAAGGGGACTGTCCTCAAATTGGCTTTTTGTTAATCTATTAATCATTGATTTTGTTCTTTTTTTCCCTTTTATCCACAGATTATTGTAATTTATATATTGATTATGTTTTTATGATATGTTGGGGAGACTGGTCTCCCAAAGAATCACAGCAGGGGGTATGTATAAATGGAAATTTTGAATGTTGGACTTCATCCCCCATAAATCTGTTACTTTCCCAAAAATTCCCTTTAATCTCTTCTGTGCCTCCATGTTTGCATGGTAACATTATTGTTTTATAGTTGGCTGCAACTCCTCCCTTGCTCTCTTTAGTTCCTGGAAGAGAGCTGGTTAGTACCTTTTAGTTAGTCTCTTTTATTATATTTAAGGATAAAATATTTAGTATTTTGCATATTGATTTTAATTTTCACACTACAATGATATCAATATTAACTTCCCTAAAGACTTGATGTGTCTCACTAATGAAAAGAAGTCAAAGGGATCTTTATAATGTAGACACAACAATTGTTTGAAGGTTATCTATGGGGGCAGCTGGGTAGCTCAGTGGATTGAGTGTCAGACCTAGAGACAGGAGGTCCTAGGTTCAAATCCAGCCTCAGACACTTCCTAGCTGTGTGACCCTGGGCAAGTCACTTGACCCCCATTGCCCACCCTTACCACTCTTCCACCTATGAGCCAATACACAGAAGTTAAGGGTTTAAAAATCATTTAAAAAATTAAAGGTTATCTGAGTACCCAAGTGGAAAAGTTAAAGAAAACAAATTATATTACCTTATTCCTTACTTAATCTAAAAAGAAATCCACTATGTAGGTGTAAAGAAAATTCATCAGTATTTTGATAAATTCTAACTTTCAGACTGAAATTATACTGGCAATATTTCTAAAGGGAAACAAAAAGTTGTCCACTAGGAAATTATAAAATTGTCAAATTTACTTTGTATGTAGCATGTTTCCTCTCTGATTTGAGTACCTGTGTGGTGATAAATTAGCTCACTCAAACAACACAATAAGATAACAAGAAAAAATTCTCACCCCATCTACCTTCCACATCCATAAAGACACAGGAGTGACACAGGGAGGAAATTCATAAATATGGAGAACATATCTGATGAGGGGAGATGTGTAGAAGGTATACAAGTAGGGATTACATGTGGCCAGAGAATAAAAGTAAGGAGAACAGGGATATGCAGGGGGAAACTGTAATATCATTTTGCTTTGCAAAATAGAGACCAGGATGAGTGACACTCAGGAATATTAGAATTTAGAACCAACCCAGATGCCATGAGCCAGAGGGCAAAAAGCAGTTACTGATAGGACTATAAAAGAGAGAAACTGGAACAAGAAACTCTCTCATTCCTGAGAAGGGACCTGCATGGTTGGGTGAGTAGACCAACCAAACCTACTTAGGTTATCTGCATTCTGTTCCAATATTTATCACATCCTCAACTTCTGGACAAAGCTATGCTATATATTAATTATTGAACTTCAAAGAAAAGCAACATCAAGACTCAATCAATTTGGTTAAGGACAAAGGTATCTGGTCTGGTCAGAGTGCCACAGAGAGGGAAACCTCTCCAGCAGACAGTCTCAACCTGATTGCCCTTGACTGACAAACCTGATCATCAGTAGTTTAGTGAAGGTTTCCCAACTCCTCTTTCCTTCAACCCTGAGTTGTTATAATTAAATCTTAAAAGTCTACTTAGGTGAAGGTCATTATTGTCCTAAGCATTAATAATCTTATCCTTGGATCTGAGGGAAGGGATTGCTCAAGCAACTTCCCTGAGTTGTTATAATTAAATCTTAAAAGTCTACTTAGGTGAAGGTCATTATTGTCCTAAGCATCAATAATCTTATCCTTGGGTCTGAGGGAAGGGATTGCTCAAGCAAAGTCAAATTGCAGTCATTGGCGATATCCTTTAGTCCATAGCTTTATCCATCTATCTAAACCTAGGATAAGCATCTAGAGAAGCTGTGTGTTCCAATTCACAGCTCCTCACTTGATCACTTATTCCTGGGCACTGTTAAGTGGGAGTTGGGTGTTTAGCTAAGCTTCAAATACTTTGTGGGACCTGGTACTCACCTAGCCTTCCCACCTTCACTTAGCTCAGGTCCTCACACCATCAGAGGGCCTTGGGTCATCTCTCCATCAGGCCCTATCCAATATCACTATACCATCTATAACAAAACCCATGTCACCTATGAACATGCATGTAGAGCATACACATTGGAAAACAGGTGGCCAGAATACATATATTCTGTCAATCGATAAACATTTATTAAGAAACTGCTTTGTATCGGAGGCAAGTAGGTGGCATGGTGGATGGAGTGCCTGGCCTGAAATCTGGAAAACTCATCTCTATTAACTCAAATCTGGCCTCAGGCACCCAAAAGTTATATTGTGTTTCTTGAGCTGCTTTCTGCTACCATACGTTGTGTTACTTTGACTAGGAAAAGCCTCCCCCTAATAGAAGACCAAAGGCTCATTTTAGTTTACTTGGACTAAGACCATGATAATGGCATTAAGGCAAACAGCTAGCAAGTGCTACAAGAATCAACCAGACTAGAATTGAGTCTATTCTTTAGACCTCCTCTCCGCTGAACTCACTGCTCTTCTTGACCCCAATTAACTATCTGACTTCTAGTTATAGAATTCCTTTAAAACCTGTCAAATTTCTGATTTTCAGTTCCTATCCCCTCAAATTAACTTGAGGCAAGAACAAAAGAGCTAAAAAGAAACCAGAACTATCAACCTCTAAATTTTTGCCTTTTCTAAGAATACTTGACTTTAAAATGAAATAAAATGGCTCTGTCATTAGCACTCCTACCAGTAGAGGGGGAAGGATAGAGGATAGTTGAAATCTCAATGACTCAATGATCTTTCTATATTTTATTAAAATCTTTACTTGTTTCTCCAATTAACTTCTCTACAGTCTTACTTCCCCTATATTTTACTTGTGAAGCTGATTCTTCAAACCAGAGGATGTCAGTGAATTTGCCCATAAAATCTGAAATCATTAGAATCATCTGTCAAAATCTTAATTGTGTCATGGCTCTTTGTCACCCACAAATATGATAGGGATGCTTTCTATGCCTTCATAGAAGTCATTGATGAATGTGTTAAGTGGCTTAGGGCCAAGCACAGATCCCTGGGGCTTACTACTGAAGACTTCCATGAAAGTTGATGTCAAAGCTTTAATGACTGATATTTGGATCTGGCCATTTGACCACATCTATAATGGAACCAATTGTATTGTCTTCCGGATGATATCTATTCTTTACATAAGAATAGCCTAGGAGACTTTAAGCAAATGCTTTACTAAAAGTCCAAACAATGTCTACTGTCATCCCCTGTATAATGACATTGGGGGAATGGGTAGTAAGCTTAAAAATTAATATGGAGTATCATCAAGTATTATATTTAATAAGATTTATTAATAATAACTTTAAATAAAGGAAAATAAAAAGCTAGAGTAAAGAGGGAGCCAACCCAGCCATAGTTAAGAGAGAAGAGAGAGAAAAGGTGAGATTACAGTCAACTTATATACAATACATGAGGATGCAATGTGGGGGGGAGAGAGGAAAAGGAATTTGGGGATGAGAAAAAGAATTCTGGGAGATGGAGTCCAAGAGTTCTAGATTTCTAATTACACAGGGTAGATTACCTACCATGTGCCAGGCTCTGTGCTAAGAACTTTACAAATACCCCTTAATTTGATACTCAAAACACCCCTGAAAGAAAGATGTCACTATTATTTGCATTTTGGGAAAATGGAAGCAAATAGAAGTTAAGTGTCATGCCTAGAGTTACACCATTATTGAGTATCTAAGGCTAGATGTGAAATTACCCACTGTGTCCCATAGCTATCATATTAGAATTTAAGCTACTTCTTATGAATAGGAATTATTTCATTCTGCATACTTATATTTCTAATACCTACTTCATTTACTGACTTGCATAAAGTAGATTAAATTAAATTATATTAAAATAATTAATTAAAAATTTAAATTTAAAAAATTCAATTCAAAATGTAAAATAATAAATTAAAAATAATAATTAAATAGATTTAAATTAACTGATTTACTGAGAAAGAAAAAAGCAAATGTGATTGAGCCTTATGAAAACATGTTGATTCTTTGTGATCAACACTTATTTTTCTAAATATTTATTAAACATTGCATTAATAAGTTGTTTTATAATTTCATCAAGAATCCAAGACAAGCCAACTGGTTTACATTTTGCAGACAGTCTTTCTTTGAAAAACAGGACAGAATTTTTCTATTCTCTAATCCTATGCTCTCTTTTCTATTCTCTGAATTAAAAAAAAAAATCACTAAGTGTCCCAAAGATCACATCTAAAGATACATCCTTTAAGGAGTATAAAATGTAGGTCACCTAGGTCAAAAGACTTTAATTTATTGAAGGTTTCTAGATATTCTCTTACTATCTCTCCATGTATCTTGGGTATCAACTGCATATTAACCACTTGTAAACTGTCCTTTTCAGCCCAAAGGTTATTGCCCTTGATAGAGAAAACAGAAACCAAACAACAGCTAAATGACTGTACCTTCTCTCTGTCTGATTAGTTCAGTTTCAATTAGATTTATCAGCAAGGCTACCCCTGTGCTAAACTATTCAGCCAAATAGTGCCTACCACATAGTAGGGGCTTAATAAATACTTGTTAACTGACTGACTATTTAAAAAATAAATAAAGGATCCTTAGATCTTCCCTGTCCGTGAATGAAAATTGATCACAAAGTCTGGGGATGGAAGAATGGAGATGAAGCTTCAAATGATTATTTGTCAGGAAGGTTGTAAGGGCAATTCATGCTTTGGCAGGAAAGGCACTTTGACATATTGGATATATATATAACTACATATAAGAAGCAGGAAGACAAGTTCGAATCCTGCTTCTGACACTTACTTGCTATTCGATCATGAGCAAATCACAAAATCTCTTTGAGCTTCATTTTCTTTAGCTATAAAAAGGACATCATAATTCCTGCAATACCTACCTGACTTAGTTTTAGTAGGATTCAAATGAGACAATGACTGTAAAGTGCCTTTTGAATGTTAAAGTGTTACATAAATGTCAGATATTTTAACAATTGGATTGGCTACCCTCTGAGGCTGCTACATCATATTCTAGGAAATAGTAACCATTAGTGGATAATGGAAGAAGTTGAAAAAAGACACTGGATGCCAAGATAGCCAATTAGCAATGTAGGACCAAAAATATATATATATACTTGATACCTGAAGTAGACTCTATGAGGTCCTGGGTTCTAAGAAGATTCCTTTTCAGCCCCCCTTAGTGATTTGTCTTTTCATGTCTGGGGTGTGAATAAATCAGATGATATGGGTAATAAAGTGTCTACAAAAGCCTAAGAAATGATATAAAGACATGTTAAGTTCATGAAGGATTTCTCTCTTGATATATTCACTCAACAATAGCAAAGACACTTTATATAGTGTTTGCTAGGTGGTAGATCACTGATTGGTTGGTTGTTGATCCCCACAAGCCTGGGAGATAGGTGGTTTTATTACCTCCATTTTAAGTAACAAAACTGAGGCAAATGGATTAAAAGATTTACTGATCTATGAAGGATCTAAACTATAACCACAAACAATGTGGATTGGAGAAGTTGGGGTAATGAAAATATAGTACTATTTAGTCACACAATTATAGTCATAAGATATAGACACAGATATTTATTATATAGAAAATATATATATGGTTTTATAAGTACTGGGGCATTTAACCTTGAAAAAAAATGGTCTTATATGTGCCACAATAGGAAATTCAGATGCTAAACCTGAAGACCCTGACCTTTAAGGCCAGATTTTTCTCTGGAGCTTGGCTTGCACTAAGGACATTTCACTCACAAACACAGAATTTCAAACAATGTACCACAATTGCCAGTGTTAAACCAGAATTTCCAGAATCTTAAAATAATGGAAAGACTAAGAGACTAAACAAATTACACCTGAAATGAAATAGTGACATAAATATCTCTTGTTCTTTTAAAAGCAAAAGTAAAATTATGAACTCTTTCTCTCTTGTTTCAAATATTAAAATTTGGTGTTTCTTTCCTTTTCCTGAACATTCTCATACCCTCACTCATTATCAGAACAAAAGGATTCGTCATCAACATTCTGCTCAGACCCCAAAGACTGCAAGTAGGAGAGAGATTCATAAACAAAAAGAGGGGAAAAAAGATCAGTGAAAGGAGAAGCAGTTTTGTGGCTCAACAGCATGGTTTTATCTTTGCTTTTACAGTATTTTTGTGTATTTGTTTCCCCTCCCTCCAAAACTCACCTCAGTAAGCTTGTTCTAAATGTTGCCTATGTGAGATAACATGGTGTCTAATTAATAGGTTTCTGTTTTTTTGTTTGTTTGTTTGTTTTGTTTTGTTTTGTTTTGCATCATATGTCCCTAATGGGCTAGCTGATGGATCAGGTACTTTGGGACCCCAATGGAAGATCCTTTCCCTCTCCAACTCCAGCCTTCACTGACCAGTTCCAAGAAGCAGTTAAATGTCTATCTCCTTCAGGAAAGATGTTAATAACTGTAATCTCTACCCTTCATACACGTAGCCAAGTAGTTCAACTCTGGACACTAGTAACACCATACCCTTGCCAAAAGATAAATAGAGCATTTGGTATAAAAGGTATTATCAACTTCAATCCTTCAGTAAAATGGTATAGCATTGATATTTTCCATTTTTCTGGCCACTTATTGCCTTACAATCATGTCCTGTTAATAGTCCCTTACAACCACTGTATTGCTTTATTCTGTTCTGTTTCAATTTCCATTTATCTTTCATCTGCAACATACCTCCCCTAATTAGACTGTGACTGCCTTAAGAGGAGGGATTATTTTGATTTTTCAATTTAAATTGCCAGGTTTTTTGACAAATATGGTTTAATAAGTGTTTTTCATAAAGAAACTTCAACTTTGATCATATATTAACATCTTTCATCTTGCATCATTGGTGCCTAGAGTGGGCCAAATTTATAATGGTTGATACAAATATGCTCATCATTATATCATTGCATTATGTGCTACTGAGTATAACATGACCAATTCATAAGCAGCTCTCTTGCATGCTGGATGCGTTTGTTGTCTCAGCTACTGGATCAAGTAGTTGGGTCCTCATTCGAATCTTCTATTGCTGATAATGGCTCCAAATTGTGGAAGAGAACTCTTGAGTGTCCTTCTACCCTTCCCAGGCCATAACCTTGCCTGTTCCATCTCTGATAATCATTCTTATAAAAACATGAAAGAAAAAAAAACACTCAATAGGGACAGAATATTTACATCTGTTTTGAGGAGGGAAGGAAAAGTCTCCTTCATCCTTTATTTCCAGAAGTAGGTTGACAGTGCCTTCCTGTAATTAAAGAGCAGACCTCAATGAGTGTATATTTTCTATGGACTGGGGCTTCATTGGCCAGTTCTTCTATTATAAAGATAAACAGGAAGAAAAATCAATTAATAAAAAGGACTTAGGCACAAATTAGTGTGAACTAAGTAGTAGAAAGAGAGACAGATTTGGAGCCAAAGAACTTCTGTTCAAAACTTGGTTCTTTTATTTGATGCCACTGTGACCTTGGGGGGAAAAAAAGCTTTGACCTTTCTAAGCTTGTTTTTTTGTTTGTTTGTTTGTTTTGTTTTGTTTTGTTTTGTTTTGTTTTGTTTTAATCTAGAAAATGATGAAGTTTCTGTTCTTAGTGTCTAATGGGTCTTCCATTTTTGAACTGTCATTCTAAATGAAAAGATGCTTTTCTTTAAAGAAGTATGGCTGGGATACATAAGCAATTCCACCAAGAAAAAGAAAAAAATGCTGCCACAGAGTTTTCAGATTGCACTGTGCACATGAATTGGTTTAGTGAGTGATAGATCTTAATCCTTGACTTTTCTCAGTCACATAACTACCCCCTACTGGTAAACAGAAGGGAATCAGGGACAAGGAACTTAGCAAACAGAACTGAAGAAGGAAAATTTGAACAAGTACCACACTAAAGCAAGGATGCAGATGGAGCTCCCATGACAAAGGCAGAGAGAAGTTCAAAATGAATAACAGATACATCTTCAACTGATCTTGCTGAAAAATTTCATCTTGGCCATTTCCCTTCGGTGTGTTCTGTGTTCATCAGGAATTTTTACACATGGAAAAAGTATAAAAATTGGTCCCAAGGCTAATAATATGAAAGATACACACAGCTAGAAGGAAATATATATCCCAGGATCCCACAAGGTCAAAAGATCATCCTCAGCCCTCAATAATAAAAAAGTTAGTAATTTGCTTATTTAAAGTAATTTTTGTAAATAGTTGCTAATAATAGTTGTTTCATGACTTGAGACATCAAAGAGGCCTAATTAAGAAGGACTGGAGTAAAGTAGTAATGTTTACAATAAATTATGAGATGTTTTAAGGATAGAGTACTTAAAAATGAAGGTAAAACTAATTGTGGGTTTCTGGGGTTACTCGGGTAGGTCATATTTGGTGGGCTCTGGATGTTTCTAAGCCACAAAGAGATTATATTCAGTCCAAGACACCTTTTGAGGGAAATTGATTAATATTTTTTTAATCTGATTGAGGCATTGGGAATAGGATAGGAATTTGCCCCCTTTTAGAATGACAATAATAATTTAAATTTCTATCTTATTTTAAGGTGCAATTAATTTCCTGCACAAAAAACCTTTTAAAATAGTTAATCCAATTATTATTGTTCCCACTTTATAGGTGAAGAAATTGAGGCATTTGGAGGCTAACTGCTTTACTAAATGAATTTGACTATAATTGTATTTAACTAAATATCAGAGTCTTGGACTCTTTAGTGGTACATTAATTAATTAGGACAAGCAATAATTTTTATGTCGTTTTATTGGGTCACCATAATTGTCATGGGCAAGCTCTTCCACTGATACTGGACTGATTCAGAACATCTGTCAGTGACCAGATAAAACTTAAGTTGATTTCTCTACTTCTAGTTAGGCCTCTGAAAGTCAAATGATGGATTTTGTGCTACAAACATTAATTTCATTGTTTTTATTCTAATCAGTGGTTTTTAAGAATATAATAGATCTTATTTTTAGAGCAATGAATGTTTCACCTGGAGGCAATTGGTGAATCAATGGATAGAGTAGTGTGCTTGGAGTCAGAAAGACCCAAATTCACATGGCATCTTAGACACTTACTAACTCTATGCCCTGGACAAGTCACTCACGATCTGTTTGCCTCAGTTTTCTCAACTGAAAATGTGAGTAATAATCTTTATTTCTCAAGATTGTTGTGATGATAGAAGATATTGACAAAAATGTTTAGCACATTGTCTGGAACATAGTAGATGCTCTTTAAATTCTTATTCCTCACCTTCCTACCATCACTTGTGGAAATTCTCATGGAAAAATATAAGTAAAAATCACAAAGATTGAGAAAATCATGAAAAAAAATTTAGGATAGTCAATTTCAATCAACGCATAGTGATCCTAGAGCTTCACATTGATGAGAAGACAGGACAATCTACAACTATTTAAATAAATTAAGTCTAAATCCTAAAATTTATACAAGTCAGATGAAGGATGTAAAACCATTAAAACACAACTTGAAAGACTCAAACATATAATTACAATGAGAGAAAAATGGAGAGCTGTCTAAAAAGATAAATGTAGATGCACAGAGAATTCATTGACTACATTAAACTTTTAAAAAGACATCATTAGAAGATGGAAGGAAGAAAGGTAATAAAAGATGAATACAAAAGAATATAGGTCTTATAACCAGGGCACCAAAAGAGTGGCAAAACTATGAATGATATGATAGTGATAGTGAATGATAAAGATAGCATTATGTATATATTAATGATATTATTAAATTTATTCCCCATATTATTTACAGTGTATGTATGCATGTGTGTATATACACACACACACACACACACACACACACACATATATATATATATATATATATATATATATATATATATATATATAT
>NC_058131.1:76075597-76127744 GCF_016433145.1 Gracilinanus agilis
TATCTTGGTGTACGGTGTGAGATGTTGATCTAGACCTAATCTCTCCCATATTGTTTTCCAAATTTCCCAGCAGTTTTTGTCAAATAGTGGATTCATGTCCCAAAAGTTGGGCTCTTTGGGTTTATCATACACTGTCTTGCTGATGTCATTTATCCCAAGTCTATTCCATTGATCTTCCTCTCTATCTCTTAGCCAGTACCATATTGTTTTGATGACTGCTGCTTTATAGTATAGTTTAATATCTAGTACTGCTAGGCCCCCTTCCTTCACATTTTTTTTTCATTATTTCCCTTGATATTCTTGATCTTTTGTTATTCCAAATGAAATTTGTTATAGTTTTTTCTAATTCAGTAAAGAAGTTTTTTGGTAGCTTGATAGGTATGGCACTAAATAGGTAAATTAATTTGGGTAGAATTGTCATTTTTATTATGTTAGCTCGACCTACCCATGAGCAATCAATGGCTTTCCAATTGTTTAAATCCAGTTTTATTTGTTTGGAAAGTGTTTTGTAGTTGTTTTCATATAATTGCTGTGTTTGTTTTGGTAGGTAGATTCCTAAGTATTTTATATTGTCTAGGGTGATTTTAAATGGTGTTTCTCTTTCTACTTCTTGCTGCTCTAGTGTGTTGGAAATGTATAGAAATGCTGATGATTTATATGCATTTATTTTGTATCCTGCAACTTTGCTAAATTTGTTGATTATTTCTACAAGCTTCTTAGTTGATTCTCTAGGATTTTTTAAGTAGACCATCATATCATCTGCAAAGAGTGATAGCTTAGTTTCCTCCTTGCCCACTTTGATACCTTCAATTTCTTTTTCTTCTCTAATTGCAACTACTAGTGCTTCTAGTACTATGTTAAATAATAGAGGTGACAATGGGCATCCTTGTTTCACTCCTGATCTTATTGGGATGGCTTCTAATTTATCCCCATTGCATATGATGTTTGTTGATGGTTTTAGGTATATACTGTTTATTATTTTTAGGAAAGGTCCTTCTATTCCTATACTTTTCAGTGTTTTCAATAGGAATGGATGCTGTATTTTGTCAAAGGCTTTTTCAGCATCTATTGAGATAATCATGTGATTTTTGTTTGTTAGACTGTTGATATGGTCAATTATGTGGATGGTTTTCCTAATGTTGAACCAACCTTGCATTCCTGGTATAAATCCCACCTGATCGTGGTGAATGATCTTCTTAATTACTTGCTGGAGTCTCTTTGCTAGTATTCTATTTAAGATTTTTGCATCTATGTTCATTAGGGAGATTGATCTATAGTTTTCTTTCTCTGTTTTTGATCTCCCTGGCTTTGGAATCAGTACCATATTTGTGTCATAAAAGGAATTTGGTAGGACTCCTTCTTTGCTCATCATATCTAAGGATGAGTTTTTAAGTACAAATAAATAGATCAGGAAATGCAAGGTAAAAATAACTAACTTTAAATGAGTGTTTAGGTACATGTGAAAAGTAAATGTCTTCTGAATGATCCGAATATTATCTATTTATCACTGCCTGTGTTTGTGATGAGTGTTTTCTTGACAAATAAGAATCTGGATAGCCTTGTATCTTATAAAGCTATATTGTTGTGCCCAGATTTTAAGGTCTGGCCCAGATTTGGTGGTGGCAGGAAGAATCACACTGACAATACAATATGCAAGAAGAGGCTCTTTTATTGGCTAACATGGCACTAGGATCAGTAGGCAGAGAAAGATTTGCCTGACTGACACCATGGCTTCTTCAGCCAAGGGTTTATATAGAAATGTTGCAGAAAGTGGGTTGGAACATATGTCATCAAGGAGAGATAGTAGGAAGCGTCTGGTAATCACCAAGGGGATGCCAGGGACAGGGAGTCAGGAAGCATCCGACAACCATCCATCAAGGGGGGGATTAAGGTCAGGGGTCAGGAACCATCCGTCAAGGGGGTGTTAGTGTCAGGGGCAAGGAAGCATCTGGCAACTATCCATCAAGGGGAGATAAGGAAGACATTTACTTTATGTGTTGGGAACTATTTGGCCTGGAGGTTAATTTTAGGCCTATCATAGGGGGGAGATAAGGAAGACATTTATGTGCTGGGAAACATTCTTTTGGGGGTTTCAGGAGTCTGAACAAGGCGAGGGCCAGGAAGCAGCTTGCCCAGGCTAGAGATAGTTCAGTAGCCTGTTGGGCTGATTTTTAAGTCCCACAATATAAGCTGTATTATAGTCTGCACAGCTTCCACTACAGAAGGCTGTCCCAGCTGGTAGATTTCTTTTTCTTTTCTTTTTTTAATCAATAAATAGTGGTTCCAATTATTGGATTTCTGGGTGCCTGGACTTGTGTTATTAAGTACCCCACTTCAAGAGAGCAAGAGGAGATTACAAGGTCATGTTTTAGGTATTTAACTGACTGTTTGACTGCAGTTGTCTTTGAAAGAGAAACCCTATAGCCATGTTCTCTGAGAATGTTCATGACAGTCACAGTGGCCAAAAGAGAGGAGTCTCTTGAAGAACTGCAAATGAAAATATCATCTACATATTGGATAAGAGCTATTTCTCATGGCTAGGTCCAAAAAATCTTTGCTGAGAGCCTGACCAAAAAGGCAAGAGCTATCCTGAAAACCTTCTGGAAGGACAGACCATGTGTACTGATGGAAATTACACACACAAGTTGCTGCTTACTGAAAAGCAAACAAGAACTGAGAATTTGGATGAAAGGGAATACAAAAAATCATCCCTCAATATCCAGAGTGGTAAATCAAGCAGTATTACCAGGGACTTGAGCTAGGAGAGGCTTGGCACTTTAAGGTAAAAATGGAGGACAGTCTTATTGATGGTGCACAGGTTTTGGACCATATAGTAAGTGCCTTTAGGTATGAGGACTGGAAAAATAGGAATATTGTGTGGAGATTAGCAAGGAGTTAAAAGACCATAATGTAAAACTTTTCTATGAGAGGCTGGAGCCCCAATCATGCCTTGGACTTTATAGGGTATTGATTGCAATTAGGGAATTGAGTGGGGTCTTTTAAAAAGGTTTGTACTGCAGTGTCATGATTGACCCATCCTGGGATGCTCTGATCCCAGCCAATGAGGTCCCCTGTTCCCAAATTTCAATGGGAAAGCCTAGTAGGCATTGCAAGGTTAGAGAGGTCAGGGGCCAACAAAAGGATAAAGGAATAAGTGGAGTCCAGTTTTTCCATGAGATCTCTACCAAGGAGGGGAACTGGACAGGATGGAAGGGCTAAGAATTTGTGAGAAAAAACTCAATCCTGATATTGACAGGAGAGATAGCCTATATTTTCCTCACTTCTGGCCTGACTATCAGTTCCCACCAATGGGAGTTCTGAAGAGAAGTCAGGGCTGGGGAAGTGAATTAAGACCAAATATCTGGCTCCTGTATCAATTAGGAGAGAAATAAACCATCTCACCACTTTGACTTTTACCCTGTGTTCAGCCATACATATGGGTGTCACAGGAGTCTGGCACTCTCCAGGACCCCATCAGTCAGAGTCATGAGAGTCTCTGACTGTCTACTCATCAAGCTTTTCTGGGAGTCCCGTTTCCAGTGGCCCTCTTGATATCACCAAAGGCAGGCCCTCATAGGGGTTTATCTTTTTCAGGGACCCAAGAGGACTCCTTGGCCCAATGGCTCATTTTTCTGCAGCAGAAACAGGCACAAGGAGTCTGAGGACCCCCGCCCCAAGTCTTCCTTCCCAAGACAACAGCTGTGATGAGCTGGGTTTGGGCATGTCCTGCTTTGGCCCCCAAATTTGAGCCCAATAGTCTTCCTCATTTGCTAAAGTCCTGTCCCTTTAATGGCTGCGTCAAGTAATTCATTGATATGGGTTTGAGGGACCTGCTCAAGTTTCTGCAGCATATTTGCAGAAGACTGAGAAATAAAATGCATGCTTAAGACCGCCACTGCTGCAGGGCTGTTAGGGTCTAGATTTGTAAATTTTCTGATAGTCTCACCAAGTCAGGCCCTAAAGGCTTTAGGTTTTTCTTTAGGTCTCTGCATTACTTCTTTCAGTTTGTCATAATTGACCTGCTTTCCTAAGGCTGATTTCATGCCTTCAATGAGGTTAGTCAACCCATGATTTCTTCTTGCCCTGTTCTCAGTGTCATTGCTGTCCCAAGTGGAATCAGCTAGGAGGACTACAAGGGTTCTTGCAGGGTGTCTAGAATGGGCACTAGTGACCTTGTCTCCCTGGTGTTGGGAAAACTTCCAAATCACATTATTTTCCTCTATGGAACAGCAGTGGGAAAAGATCCAATTAACAAAGCCCTCGGTCAGATCCAATTGAAGGGAGAGTTTGCAGAATCTCTCTCTGAATCTGGAGGGAGTCTCAGTGATTTGGCCTTAATCACAGACCTAAAAAGGGACATAAAATGCTAGCAAGCCCCAAAGCTGTAGGAACTTCCCTTAAGGAGAAAAGGTGGTTCAAGTCAGGAGGGACAGGCCCAGAAGTGGGAAGGGGAGGGGATTTTGTAGAGCTGGGAAATGGAGGGGCCAGGAAAGGAGTTCCCTGCCTAGTGAGGGAGGAACTAGGCAAATCTGTTAGGTAAAAGAGACTCAGTCTATTGGGGTTCCCAGAGTAGGGGGGAGGGGAGCTGACATTTCAGATCAACTGCTCCTGAGGCCTCCAGGTAAGGAGGAGGGGTGAGAGGGAGAGAAGGATACAAGGAATGAGGAGTGGTGGGGAGGGAGAGAAAGAGGTCAGAGAGGAGAGCGCTCCAGAGGATGGGCAGGAGAGGAAGGGGGGTGATCATGAGGTCCAGAAAGGAGGGGGTCCGCTAGATTATCTGTCTCTAATTCAGCCTTTCTGATTTTTGCATCCTTGTCCTCCTTTAGAGGTGAAAACTAGGGACTGACTAAAAGCATTCTGCAAAAGTCCCTTATTTTTTTTTAGGAAGAGCCATGAATGCCTGGACCTCAGTCCATTTTTCTATAAAAATGGTTCAATTGAAAAATGGTCTTATAATTTACAGATCCATTTTGAGGCCATTATTCTTGGCCTTCCAGATTATAATTTGGCCAAGGGTAGTTGCAAAAGAAAATGAGGCTTTTACATTTAAGTTCCTGTCAACCAAATTTGTCCGAGATTCTTTAGAGACTCCTCAAATGGGAATATTTTGTAATGGACTTGGTCTGGCCCATTGCCTTTTCTGGTGGTACTAAGCCAGTGTGATTATTGTGCTTAGAGACAATTAGCCCTGTTCACCTCAGAAGTGGAGCCTTTCTGGGGTGGATGGGGGGCACCTAAAGCTCACCTCGAGTGTCCCTGAGTAAGCCACAATTTAAGCATGCCTGGACACTCTTAAGAGGTTGCCCCCCTGGCTGAGGGTCCAGTTTATGTAGACTGGAAAAGAATAAAGAAATCTGCCAGGACAATGATTAAGGAAGAGTCAGAGGGGAGTCAGAGGACCCTCCAACTTAAGAGGGGGAAATCTATCCTCAAAAATCAGACCCATAAAGGGAGTCCTGGGTTTCTGACCCAAAATGACACACTATATAGGTTCAAATGTGAAAAAGTCACTGAGGCTATTTTTGAGGATAAAAGGGAAGCTTTATTATCATGAATAGCCCTAGGGAGGATCTAGCCCTTTGTAGGCAAATTTGGGAGAACTTTTATTGGGGGTGTCAATACACCCAGACTCAGGTTAGTGTGTCAGAGGTTGACTGGAAGAGTTAGAAAAACAGGATATTAGGTGGTCAACCCCCTTGAAGTGCTCATGGCACAGACTTGGAGCACAGTCT
Organism: Gracilinanus agilis; assembly: GCF_016433145.1. Lineage (NCBI taxonomy): Eukaryota > Metazoa > Chordata > Mammalia > Didelphimorphia > Didelphidae > Gracilinanus > Gracilinanus agilis. The sequence goes on from NC_058131.1 coordinate 76,081,330, forward strand.
CATAGTTTAGGTACCAAAAAACAGTGGGGAAAAGCTGGCAAAATGGGATGTTGTTGCCCCCTTCTTTGTGGCTGCCAGGCATGAAGGGGGGCAGTCATATCACCAAGTATCCCGGATTCTTGTTCAAGTCACTGCCTACAGGCAGTGAATGGAAGTCCTGGCTTAGGCCACCTCCTTGCTGCCTCTGCCACCCTCACTAGTCCCATACTGGTTCCTGGACATGTAGGTGATCAGCCAGTAGGTGAGACAAAAAGGAGTTACCCGGGGTATCCACTCAGATAATTTGCTAATCACAAAATGCCAGGGAACTCTAGTGTCTACTTCCTCTTATATGGCACAAAGGCAAACAAGTAGATAAGAGATTTCAGTTAATGAAATTTGGTGGAAGATTGTTAACTGAAGATCTTTTCTGGGGCTGCCAAAAGTGACCAATTGTATAAAGGAAGAATCCTCTAGTGGACAGAGTGCTTTGAAGTGTACAAGCTTTGTTACCACAGTCTGGTCAGTTACCTCTCCAAGTCTTAGTTTCCTCATCAACAAAATGAGAATAATATCCAGAATTTTCATGAAATTATTGTAAGGTTCCATTACAATCATTTTACACATTTAGTAAGAATCTTTTATATTCCAAGGACTGTGAAAGAACTAAAGAAAGCAAAGAAGGGGGAGAGTAATAATTCCAATATTCAGAAAGCTCATTTTTGATTGGGGAGACAACATGCAAATAGCTATGTACATTCAATAGATAAATACATAGATAGACATTAAACAGATTTTTTTCAGAGAGGTTACCAAATTTTATTAACAAAACTTAACTTTTCTTGTTCACAGATACATATCACATATCTTTTCAACCTGTGAAATTTCTCTCACACACAGCTTCAAGAAATATTATTTTATGATCCTTCCAATTTTTCCAAGATCATAAATTCATAAGATCATAGATTTATAGCTAGAAGGAATCACAACAACTATTCGATGGTTGGTACTATCTCATTTTACATATAAAAAAAATGAGTGTCTGAAGAAATTCAATACCTAGCTCTGGATCACAAACTATCAAAAGTGAGATTTGACCACTTATAATTTTTTTTTGGCCTTTGTTCTTCCTTCCTTGTTACCTTTTAGTTATGTTTCCTTGTTAGTACCAGGGTAGTACTTAGTCATTTAATTTTTTTTTGGCCTTCTTTCTCTTCCCAATCATACTTTTCAATCATACTTTTTCTGAATAAATTATCTTATAATATTTTTTACACTTAAATCATTATTGGAAATATAGTAGAGCTTACCCATGCCCATTTTTATTTACTACAGTTCAATAATATTCAATTATTTCCATATATTGCAATTTGCTCAGCAATTCCTTTATTATTGGACATATTTTCTATTTAATTTTCTTATTGTTGCAATAATGACTGGTGCTTGTAGAGATATTTTATATAGATGTCTTTATTTTCTGTAAATAATATTTTTTAAACCCTTACTTTTCACCTTAGAATCAACACTGTGTATTTCTTCCAAGGCAGAGGAGTGTTAAGGGCTAGGCCATGAGGTGACTTCACATCTAGGAAGTGTCTGAGACCACATTTGAAACATGACCTCCCATCTCTGTGCCTGGCTCTCAATCCACTGAATCACCTTACTGCCCCCAGTAGTTATTCTTCATATAGACATACACGTATGTCAGATGTGTGTATATGTATATGTATATGTATATTTATGCGTATGTATATACACATTTGAAATCATATATATTACTGAACATGTGGAGAAATTAATTGCTTTTGTATTAAAAAGAAAGTGTTAAGATATAAACGTACGTCTCCAGTAGCAGTCAGTTCTACAAGTATGGTACACGTGGCATCCTATTTCTACATGATTTTTATTTCCTTTGACAGATGTTTACTTTGAAAACATTTCATTTTACTAAGCTTAGACATTATACATATTTGGCATATCAACATTTATTTAAAATGTAGTTCTTAAAATTTTATTTCCCTTCTATGTTGATAAACTCTGAAATTCTGTTATCTCTTCATATTCAATTTTAATTTTAACTTTCTCTGCTTTCCTACCCTATCTTTTCTTCATTCTTAGCATTACTTCTAATTGTTCCATCCTTAGGTTCTTCCTTGGGTCATCATCCTTACAATGACTATAATCTCCTCTTACTCATCTCTATCCCTCAGCAAACTGGTTCTACTCTACAATATCATCTACATCCCGTGCCTTTCTTCTATCACTGATCATGTCATGCCAAGACTCAGTCTTGAATTATTAACATATGATACTTTTGCTCTAAAAACTGCTGGAAGAAGCTGGAGAAAATCAGAAAACAGTACTAATTGGGTCCACTATAAATTTATAGTGTTCCAAGGCTGAGATAAACAGAACGATAAGACTTCCATTGATGAGTTTATCCTGGGAGAATCATCTTGTTGTTTTGGGTTCGAACCAAGTGAAACTATACACACACACACACACACACACACACACACACACACACACACACACATTAATCATCACATCCGGACTATTTAAGGATGTTTCTCCAGTAATATCAATTGACTGTCACAAAGGCCCAAATAAACTTCTTGATTGTATTAGGTCTCAGGCATTAGTATGATATTTCTTAGTCAACATAATGCTGAGGGGGTTAATGTTGATGTCACCTTTTGACTATATCCTTTGATCTTTGCTTTCCATATGTCTGAACTACTTTTTGGCTGGATAATCTAGCAGACTGCAACTATTTTTAGCCATTGCTTTGCTCAGTGAATTGATTTCTTATTTAAAACTGCTTATTTTAAAAGTATGTCTGTAGTTGTTTTTTTTAGTTATTTATCAAGTGCTCAAAGAATGATTTATCTATTTGCTCTCTCCTTTATAACAAAGAAGTGATAATCTTTCTATTAATGCCTTATGGTGATGTCAACCTGAAAAAACACAGAACTACCAAAGTAGTTATAATGAGGGTCTTTAATGGAGATAGAAATATTATTCTGGGAAGATGCACAGAAAATTAGTCCTAGGACTTCCACTGCTCTACAGAATTCAGTCCATTTATATAGATTTTGGAGAAGGAGAAGAAACATGGGAAGCTGTGATTTAGAGTCCTGGGGAGAAAAATCTAATTATATGATCTTGCTCTGTGATTTCATTGGAAAACGAGCATGTAGAAATCTCCCAGATTTACACACCTAGTTTCCCCAATGAATCAATACACATAAGCAACTTATATCTCTAAAGATCTTTAACTGGGAGGTACATACAATATCACACTTTCTAAGTGGAAATTATAATAATTTGTGGATAACAGGAAAATAAAAGAGAAAGAGAACAGAACCAATGATTGCTAGGAGCATCAACAAAAAACCAATTAGTGGGAAGTCCCTTTTGGTATGAGAATGTACATTCAACATAAATTAATTCAACCCCCACAGTTCAATTCACTATATCCCAAAGTTCTTTCTGGATTTTTTGGTGCAGTGTGTGGTTTCTGTAGACTTCACAGTTAACTGTCTTGATTTGGGGAGGTATCATGTGTCTTATCCTAAAATTACTCTCAAAGAAGAAAAATTTTTATAAATCTAGAATTCTATGACAATGATACAATCCTCCTTCAAGGAGGATATTGACCAATACCTGGATGATATGACTGAGTTATGAGGTATCTGAGTCAATTGTCAAAAGGAAGTCAAAAACATCAATAAATAAATAAAAGAGAAAAAAACTAACTTCTGGATGAAACATAAAATATCAAAGTCTCCTGTGTAAAAATTCTAAGGAAGGAAAAATGAGCCTATAAAAGGTCCTTGAATCAGGGGCCTGATTAAAGTGATTTATGTCCCATAAACCTATAGTAGGGATTATAACAATATAGCATTACCCATTGGCAAACAGGACTACAGAAAATTGCCATACCATAAAAAAGAGAGAAGGGACTTGACTTTTGAAGGAGAAAAGAAATAGCATTCCCTGGTCCAATTTTATCTTCACTTACAGGGATAGAGGAACCAAAATGACAACCAAACTGAGGTACTTTTTTCTGAATGTAGGATGGGGAAATCCTATGTGTGAGGTTGTCAAACAGCTAATTCCACAAACTCCAAAACAAGTCCTCTGTCTTGGCATAGATTCTTATCAATCCCACAGGGATTTGTTGATCTCCTTGATCTTGTGCTTCTAGGCACAGTATAATGGTTCTTTTGTGATCCCTTCTTCTGAAATCAGACATAACAGTCTAAAGCTTTCAGGTGTGCGTTAGTATTAGGGCTAATGGATATTATAACTTATATTAGTGCAAAATAAAAAAAAATTAACACTGGTTGCATGTACTACAAGTACAAAAAAATAAGAGAGGAAAGAAAATTCAAGTATTCTATTGCACATAAGATGAAAAACAATAATAAATTTTTTTTAGAAATCAAAAATATTTAGTTCAATGTTCATTATACACTATGTCAGCAAAGCAGAGGCACAACACAAAGGTTTCTCACCCCAAAATGAGATCCATTTATTTTTTTAATTTGGTCATGATCCACAGTGTGAGTTCTTATGGTAAAAGAATGTTCACTTTCCCCTTGCTTCCAGTCGTGTCCAACACTAAGAGAACTAACTTCCTGCTCTCCTCTTAACCCACCACTGGGGTAGCCAAACTCTTATGGTAAAAACTGGGGTTAAATTATGTATTTTATAAGGTTTCTGAAGGGTGAGTAGGAGACAGGAATGGACAATAAGTTGGGACCTAACAAGCTGGAGAAATACAGTTCAATGAATGGTTTGGGCAACTGACAGGAGTGACACTTGGGTCTTAACTGCCACACTGGTCAACATAGCCAGGGGAAAAAAAATACAAATTTAACTATACACACACTATGAGGAAACCAACAGGAAAAGGGAAAAATAAACCAGTTTAATTGTATTATCATGGTCAGAAGAGTGTGAGAGGTTTATCTATATCTAGAAATCTCTAACTGGCAAGACTAGAGTTCCAAGGGAAAGTTTCTCTGTCAACCTAACTTCAGTCAGGCTGACAGCCTTGGCTGAGGTCTAGAGGGAGAGAGCTGGATATTGGGGTTTCTCACAAATGGTCCAGGTCACTTCCTTGATGGGTTCAGGATACCAGGAACCAACACTTTGCACAGCAAATAACCCAAGAGATACCAGATAGGGAAAATGCCTGCAACTGTCCACCAGAAACAGACCCTTTCACTACTAAGGCTTATCTTGAGAGAGGTTGTCTTCAAGCTTCTCCAAACTCATAGATCACAAGTCTATGGAGACACTGCTGGCTGCACTTCTGCTCCAAACCCCTCTCAAACAGCAATGACAGTTTTTCTCTCTCCTCCCTCTTTGCCTGCATTCCTTTCAGAATGTCCATGGCTGTCAGCCAAGGTTTTTCCCCTATCCTGCCTGCTAAATCTGCTTTCCTACTTTTAAAGTCTATTTCCTATTACAGAGTACACATACTTTTCACTAAGTAACAGCTTTTTAAAACAGTAGTACAGCAGCTAATGCACATTCAAAGAAGTAACAAAATCCCTAATATCACAAGGATCCATTTAACGACAATAGCCAACAAACTCACTATCATTAGGATTCACGTGAGTCTGTAGCCACTGAAGTGTATGGATACTTGTTACAAGTTCTCCAGAATCTAGCCAATCTTTCAACCTTAGCTAAGATATTTCTAACTAAGTTTATTATTGCCATCATTCCAAAATGTGGCAGGAGAAATCAGAAAAAAATAACAAAAACTCTGTACTGCTGATGAAAACCTTTTGGGTCTAAAATGTAACCACATATCTAGATCATTCTGATGGAAAGGTAGAGTAAGGTGAAGAGTTATAAATATAAAAACCATTCAGGAGCCCCTAGGTTCCATGTGAAATGCTCCCTCTTGGGAGCTATCCAGGGGTTACCAGGCTCCCTAGGAAAATCTTCCCACATCCCAGATGAGATTATAACCCATCATGGGGTAACTAAGCCCCTTGGGAAACCTCCTTCCTCTGGTATGAGATTGTAACAGTCATAAAAGGCATGTCTTTATATGTCCCATCTATTGAACTTTGGAGGCTAGGACTACAACAGTGAAAAATCACTTCTGATGTCTCATCCATTACATTTATAAATGATAGGGGAATATAATAGTGACATTGCACTTCACTTCAACTACTATATGGACCTTTACCTCTTCTACAACTCAAAGGTAGAAAAATGATCAATCAGAGGTAGTGGTACTCTAAGATATCCTGAAAAATCACTTCTGAAGACCCCTAAAAAATAATTGACTTTTAGCTCATTAAATTCTCCAAAGGTTGTATAAAGGTTGTAACAAGTTTGATGGAGTACATTCATCATCTATGTGTTAGCAAAGGTAATTAACAAAGGCAAAAAATGAACAAAAGGTCATTAAGACAACATGAGACCTCGATAGATCTAGTGACAAACCCAGTGTCCATAAGAACCTATGGCTTTGCCACAGAAAAAAGTTTGTCCATATTTTTATGGACTTTTAAAATGGTATTTTCTCCAATACAGTCATAGGGGAGGTAAAAATAAGGGCGATGTAACAGAAAATATAGCTAACTGTACAAAACACGATAGCTAAAAATGGCATAGTGTAACAGAAGATATTAGATTAGATCAATATATGAACTTAAAAAACAAAATTAAATCTTAAAGAAAACAATCATCAAATGACAGAATGACAATATGACAGAATACAGGCACTGAATTCAAGAGTCCTTTACTCCAATTGCGAAAACTGAGTTACAGAGACTTCTTCCCTATTTGGAGGGGAACAGGCTTAAATAGTTAACATCGATAAGGCAATGGAGTCTAAAATTCACCTCCAGACTTTTTAAGGTTCCTTCCTCTCCCTAAGATCATCATTCATTTAGATCTGTTTGGTCACACTTCAAGGGTTCCCCATACTCACACTGGGCATAGTGTGGATGAACTCCATATTGGATGTGTTGCACAGACTGGGCAGGCCAAAATGGCAAGGAGGTGTAGGGAGATAAATCTCCCCTCTGAATCTTGTTATTACTTAAGCTAAGAGCAAGGACAAGTGCACCCAGGAATAGTAGTAAGAAAAGACATTCTAAAACTTTGGTAATGTTCTCCAGGAATGGGAGCTATTTGAGAAAAACAGGAAACTGTGCAATGCTTGCAATCCTACTCATTAAATTGGTTGCAAATCTACTTCCTTTCTGTATGTGGCACTATCCTAATATGCATTGGCTAGGAGTAAAGTTAAGAGTTTTGGAAAAGTAACCTCCCTTCCCTCCCCTCAGGAGTAAAAAAGAGAGGCCACATGACACTTCAGTCCCCACCCCCACTGCCAGGAGCATGGAGCCCCTCTGGGTTGGCCAGGCTGGAGTTGAGGTGGATAAGGTGGAAAGGCTACTCCATACTGTGTTCCCTTAATGAAAAGTGGCTAGTGCAGGTTTGGGACCCATGGGGGTTTGAGGGGAAGGGGATTTATACTTTACCAGCTGTGCAGAAAGTGGCTTCCAAAGACCCCCAGCAAGTGTGCTCAAGAGAAGCAGGCAACAGGCTCTGCAAAGACCCAGGGCAGTATCTGGTCAAATGTGGGAGGCAGGGGCAGTGGCAGCAGCAGCAATAGCAAAGGTCAGGCAGGAGAGGAGGAGCAGCGAAGGCAGCAGAGGCTTTTAAAACTAATCTGTCATTAGTCAGCAATGCAATGACCCAGGACAACTCTGAGGGACTTATGAGAAAAAACGCTCTCCACATTCAGAGGAAGAACTACAGGAGAGGAAATACAGAAGAAAAACAACTGCTTGAACACATGGGTTGATACAGACATGATTGGGGATGTAGAATCAAAACTACCACACCAATGCAACAATCAATAATTTGGAAATAAGTCTTGATCGATGACACATGTTAAAACCAGTGGAAATGCACATCAGCTATTGGGGTGGGTGGAGATGGAGGAGTGAAGGGGAAAGTAAAATCATGAATCACTTAACCATGGAAAATTTTTCTAAAAAATAAATTAAAATAAAATAAAATAAAATAGATTGTTCTACCAACTTAGAGAGAAACAAGGATTCTAAACTTCAGACTTCTGGTCACTGCAATGTAAGATTTAAATTAATATCTAATGACTAAGTATTAAATTTTATAAAGTTTATTAATAATCACTTGAAATAGAAAGAAAATAAACTAAAAGAAATACAGGTTCAAACCTAATTATCTAACAAAAAGCAAACCCACATGTAGATTTTCCTTCCTGGCATAAAGCCCACTTCCACAGCCACAATTAGGGGCAGAGAGAGAGAGAGAGAGAGAGAGAGAGAGAGAGAGAGGGCAGAGCTAAAAAAAACTTAATTCCTCCCAACATTAGCACATAAAGTGAGAAGGAAAATGGGAGGCTGGGATTTAGAGTCCTGGGGTGAAAAATCTAATTATACACAGGACAAGTGTCAGTTTGGAGTTTTATAAATCCAGGTTGTCCATGATAAACTCCAAATTTCATTAATATTGAGTAAGTTCTTAAGATACTATCTATTTCTTCCAACTTAACTCAGCAAGTACTTCTTATAACTACCATGTGCCCAACAGTGTTACGAAAGAAACACAATGAACAATTCCTGCCCTCATGATACTTGTCATCTTATTAAGGAGAAAGGGTTGATAAAAATAGAGAACTGTATAAAGGAGAATACATAATAAATATAGGTAGATAGAAGTATAGATAAGTGGATGTGAAATCTGGAAAGAATCCACAAATGGAACCACAAAAACCTAAATTTAAGTGAGTTGCTTAGATGGACATAAAGATTAAGTGACAAAAAATCTTTAAGCAAAAACTGAATGATCTACTGCTGCTGAGGGAAGTATATTTCCCCCATTTCTGGAATCTTCTTCTCACCTAATTCCTAGATTTCATGACTTCTTTCAAATTCCCCTAAAATCCTATTTTATTCAGTAAGTCTATGCCAATTCCCCTTAATGCTAGTGGCTGCCCTTTCCTACTTATTTACAATTTATCTTATACATAGCTTGTTTGTTTGTGTGTGTGTGTGTGTGTGTGTGTGTGTACACACATTTGTATAGTCATCCTCATTAGACTTCTTGAGACTAGTGGCTGTCTTCTGCATGTTTTTATATCCCCAAGACTTACATAATGTTTGGAATATACTTAACGAATTTTTATTTACTAACTAAATAATTTCTGAGGTTTTTTCTTTTTTTTTTAGAATTTATTCTTTCACTTCAGCTCCTCTTTCCCCTCACCATAGAAATTATCACCCCACAAAAAAAGATTTGTATGTATAGATTGTGACTTTCATTTTTCTATTTTTTCATTTTATTCTCTGAAGGTCGACATTCACAAGTAGTTTTTATTCAAGTATTAAATCTGTAGCTATATGTAATGTTCTCTTGTTTCTATTCCTTTCAATTTTCATTACTCCATGTAGATCTTTCCAAGTTTTATTTTTTTTAAACATCCCCTCAATTTCCACTTTACCGCCACAAACATATAAGCTCTTTTCCTTTGTCAGTGATCCCCTTGAGAAATAGACTTGGCATCTAGGGATTTAAACAATTTTATAACTCTCTAAGCATAATTCCAAACTGTTTTCCAAAATGTTTGAGTCAATTTGCATTTCCATCAACAGTGTATTGGTGTCCCCATTTTTCCACATCCCTTTCAAAAATTTCATTTTGCCCTTTTATCATTTTAGCCAATATATAACAGAACTGTGTTGATTTGCATTTCTCTAATCACTAGTAACATAATAAAGCATTTTTCATATATCTACATATGTATCTCATTTCTTCATCTAAAAATGTATTTATGTCTTTTGCCAATTAATCAACTGGCTCTTATTCATATGGAATTGACAAAGTTATATATTTTAGATATGAGATCTCTTTCTGAAATTTTTTCTCCAGTTTTCTGCTTTCCTTCTAATCTTGACTATATTAGTTTTATTTGTACAGAAACTTTTTAATTTAATGCAATCAAAATTATCCATTTTATATCTCGCAATACTCTCTATCTGCTCTTGACTCATAAATTCTTCTCTTATCCATAAATCTGATAAGTAGTCTGTTTCCTGCTCTAATTTGCTTGTGATGTATCCTTTAATGGCTAGGTCATGTATTCATTTTGATTTTATCTTTCTAAATGATGTATGATATTCATCAATACTTCATCTCTGCAGAATTACTTTCCAATTGTCAGGCAATTTTTACCAAAGAGCGAGTTCTTATCCCCAAAATTTGTAACTATAATTTTGTCGAATACAAGGTTACTATAAATTTCTTTGTTAGTTTATTGCATGGCTGTTCTGCTTCAATGACCTACTGTTCTTTTTTCTTAGTCAGAAACAGATAGTTTTGCTAATTACTGCTTTATAATACAATTTAAAATCTGTTATTCTTCTTTTATATTTTTATCATTAATTCATTATTCTGTTCATCATCTCCTGATATTCTGATGAGGATGGTTTAGTTGATAAAGAAACTGGATACAGGAGACAATCTTGACTGTTAACTCATAGCTGCTTCTCTGAAGTGCCATTGAGTCACAAGTTTATTATATATGAAAATTCAAACTCCCTTTCACTCAAAAGTAAAGAGAAATATTTACAGCTTTGAAAACACTGCAATTAGTTTAGACAACACACAGAAACCTCAGAAACTTCAAGATGAAGATAAGAACCAGGCTGGACCTTCAGCTACCTGATTATCAAGAAGCTAAGTCTGAGAATACTTTTCTCCAGGACAAAATGCCCCTGCTAAACTAAGGTTTCTACCTTGGCTTGCCAAGCAGCTGCATTTCTGACCAAAAGGGAAGAATGTTAACCTCTTGACTACTGGTTTGCTAAAAGCTTGAAACTTTTCATTAAGGCCATAATACTTTTCAACAGGAAAGAGTGTGGATCACAAAAGGGGTCAAAAGAGGAGTCTCAGATTTTTATCTATTTGAGATTCTGTTTCTCTTATTGGATCCCACAATATTCTTATCTTTTGTTCTTCCAAATGGATTCTGTTATTATTTATTCCTAGTTCAATAATATAAATTTTTGATAATTTAATTGGGATGGTATTGAATAAGTAGATTAGTTTAGATAGGATTATCATTTTAGTTGTATTGGCTCTGCCCACCCATGAACTATTAATATTTCTCCAATTATTTAAATCTAACTTCATTTGTATTAAGGGTGTTTTATAATTCTACTTATGTAGTTCCTGGATCTATTTTGGCAGATATACTCAAGGTATTTTGTTCTATCTGTGGTTATTTTAAATGGGATATTTCTTTTTATTTCTTTTTGCAGTACTTTGTTAGTGAAATATAAAAATACTGATGATTTATATGGACAAATTTTATATCCTTCTATTTTGCTAAAATTATTGATAGATTAAATTATAGGATGTTCAACATATATAATTATATTGTCTGCAGAAATGCTGTTTTTAATTCTTTACCCATTCTGATTCCTTTAGTTGCTTTTTCTTCTCCTATTTTTAATGCTAGCATTTTTAATCCTGTATTAAATAACATTGGTGATAATAGGCATCCTTGTTTCATTCCTAATCTTAGTAAAAATGCTTCTTGATTATCCCTATTACAAATAATACTTGCTTATGATTTCAGGTAAATGTGTCATATGATTTATAAAAATTTTTATTTTGAATATTTTCCCATCATTACACATTAACTATTTCTACCTGTAACTCATTTAGCTTATTTTTTTTAATTTGAAAGGTATAACATTTGGTGAATATATATTTAATATGGCATTTTTAAAAATTATAAATCCGTCTCTTATTCTCGCTCCTTGGACTTATAATAGGGAAAAGTTAGATTTGAGAATGGGCAAAATAGATTTAATCTCATTATCACAGACTCCTAGTCCTTATTCCATCTATCCTTCTAAAAGTCTACCTTCCTATCCCCCCACTCTGACCTTCTATTTCTTGATATGGTCTCCCTTCTGAAAATCCTGCCCTTATCTTTTCCTAATTGTCTCTTCCTTATCCTCTGCCATTGCACTCCTATTTCTTTATATATGCTTCTTGTAGGCCTCTCTCATTATCTTATTCCCTTGCTTTCTTTTCTCTTAATATAAATTTGCTTCCCTTTGCCCCTTAGACTCTCCTGTATTATTTGGAATTTTGGGAGTTCCATTGAGAGGTATTTGGGGTTCATTTGAGTTTTAAATATTTAGATATATGACAAACTTCCTGTGGATGTTTAGGGGACTTGGAAACTACATTTCCCATGATGCAATGGTTTTCCAGTCATAGGTGTTGAGATGAGCAAATGTAAAGCATAGTAAATAGAAAGGACTTGATTGAGACATCCTCATTTTGGTATGAAGGAGACAGGTGGGAGAAGGTATGATGGGCTCTTTGAATTAGATCTTAGCAAGAGCATGGTCATTTTATATTTTACCAACAGACTTTAATTAAATTATTAATAATTCTATTAATATCCATTTATATTCATCTTAATCCATAATAGTTCAGCAAACCACACTGAAAATGTTATTCTTAATTTTTCAGATAGCCTATCAGTCCTCTCCAGAGCTATAGACATGCTTCTGCTGGTTTAGCGTCTTTCTTTTTTGGCCACATTGTTCAGTTCTTTCGAGCAACTTTTCGAAAGAGGAAAGTGGTTTTAAATGCCATGTTTTTAGTAGCAGTTTGTTTTTGCCTACTGATTATCTCAGAAGCTGCTTCAGCCAGTTTGAGCCTCTCCTGCCAGATCATCCCTGGGCTAGCTTTTTCCTGCCACCCAGTGCTTATCCCACCTCCTGCTAATTGTTCCTGCTGAAGCTGAATGCCTGATGCTCCACACGAATGCTGTTTTCTGTTTTCCTGCCTTTCCTGCTGCTGCTGCTTCTGCCCGCCGCCTGTCCAGCTCTCTGCCCTCCCCCACTGTCTCTGCCTGCTGACTCCTGAGATTCCTGCCCTGCTGCTTGATGCCAAACCCAGAGACTGCTTCTGCCTCTGCCTGAGATTTGGAAAGTTTGCAAACCCTGCCCCACTTCATCCTCATATACATTAATGACTTTTAACACAAAAGGAGCTTCTACTCCACTACCGCCCTCCAAGTGATTTCTTTTTCTAAAACCTGACCTAACTTTTTCTCTAGCCCCTACACCATGTGGGCCCTAGCATTTACTCCAACCTTGGAGATTTTAATGCCTAGAGATTTTAAATTATAATTTTATGAGAGGTCTTTAGAATTGACTTTAGATGCCTAGTATCCTTCTGTATAAATGAAAAGGTTTTATATATTTATTTTAAAGAATTGTTGTCTTAAAGATTGAGGTTTTATATATTTTATTATAAAGAATTGTTGTCTTAAAGGGATAGAGGAAAAATGGAAGTTTTCTACCCAGCTTTTTTTTTCCTGTATGCTTGATGTTTAGCCTCTATGTTTTAGCTTGCTTTCCCATCAGAAGGATCTAGAATTCCTGAGGATAATTTAGACACAGAAGTTTTTTTTCTTTTTTTAATCAGATTTTTTTAGGCTCTGCCCCACAATTGCTGTGGAGGCTGTAATAGAGTTTGTTGAGAAAATATCTTAGCCAAGGATCAATGATTTACTATACCTATTGAATTTATAACAAGTATACAATTTTTAAACATCATAACAAGTGGTTATATTAATGGGCTTCTTTGCTATTGTCTTTAAATGTGTTATTGGAAATTATGGTACTTTATTTGAATTACATTATGAGTCTGCTATTTTATGAATACCATTTACACTCACAATTCATGCAAAAGCTTAACAGGAAATGGATTTAATTTTTGGGTGAAAAACCTTTCACTAATTCTAAGCTATATATTTTTTTGATTTTTAAAACATTCTTTTATTTTTCTTCCTTTTCTCTCATTTTTCTCTCATTTTTATGCTTGAGAGCATAGTATTTTTCCCCCTGGATTTTAAATTTTCTTATTGCTTTTCCTTTTTAATTTTTTTAATAGAGGGATTGATTTTTTTCCTTTTTTTTCTCATTTTTGTACTTATATTACATATAATCAATGTTAATCCTTTTGATTTTACAGTAATATAAGCTTAATGTAAATATATTTGCTATAATATTAATGAATACCCAAAAAGTCTTTGACTATGGTAACCTGCAAATTATTGGTAAATATTATGGGACTGTGATTAATGTCTCTCTGTCTGATTCCAGGAGAAGTGCAAAAAAGAGCCACAAAGTCATGGAGACTGACTGAGAATCTGGAGAGTGCCAAGGAACTAAAGGCCATGCAGACCATGGATTGAAGAAGTTCTATGCCGGTACTGAAGGGCTTGAAACTAGTGTTTGAGTTTTGTTGTTGTCAGCTTTTCTAACATTTTAGAGGCCAGAATTCCCCTTAACTTAAATTCCTAGTACAGCACCTAAGATTGGCTATCATTATGACTTATTCCCTGAGAAGGTGCAGGCAAATCAGACCAGGGAAAGACATTTCCCTTGCACACATATTTAGTCCTGTTATTTCTCTTATATTTAGAATGGCAACTTTCTGTAGTCCTGGCTCCTGGATGGGTAATTGCAAACTGCTCAAATAATTTTAATTGGGCCTTGATTCAAGGACCTGTTATAAGTTTATTTTTCCTTACATTTTTGCACATGATATTTTGACATTTTACATTTCATTCACAAGTTAATTTTTTTCTCTTTTATTTGGATTTTATTCTTTTTTTATTTTTTTTGTCAATTGATTTTGCCAATTGATTTCATACAACCACGTGACTCAGCCATGTGACCTTAGGTGACCTGAGGTACCCTCTTCAGGGGAGAATGTGTTATTTGGAATTTTCCTCAGGGGGGTGTTAAGTTTTATAACCATAATATCTGTATTATAATCTATAATGTAAAATTTTAACTCTTTTAGGAGTAATTTCAGGGGGGAATGTATAATTCTCAGAAAGAAATGTATATTTTATAATCTATAATGTAAAATTTAAATTCTTTTGAGAGTAATTTCAGGATAAGAAATTTGCCATCTCCCTGGAATCCAGACAATGAATCCGTTTGGAGAAGGCACCATGAAGATGCCTGAAGAGTCTTCACTGGATCATGCAGATCCAAATTGAACTTTGGGGTGCAGTTGATTGAACTATGGAGAGTTTAATGCATTTGTTTTTGAATGTACACTCTTATGCTAATAGAAGACTGCCCCAATTGGCTTTTTGTCAATGTGGCTACATTTTATCCTCTTTTCTTTTATCCCCAAATTCCTGTAATTTAAAAGTTGACTATGTTTACAAGATCCAGAGAGGAAGACCAGTCATTTTTGCTGGATCTCAGGGGGGGAATGTGTAATTTGGAATTTTTTGGGTTCCATTGAGAGGTATTTGGGGCTCATTTGAGTTTTAAATCTTTAGATATATGACAAATTTCCTATGGACATTTAGGGGGCTTGGAAACTACATTTCCCATGATTCAATGGGCTTCTGTTCTTATGTGATGACATGAGCAAATGTAAAGCATAGCTTAAATAGAAAGGACTTGATCGGGACGTCCTCTTTTTGGTACGAAAGAGCCAGGTGGGAGAAGGTATTGAGGACTCTTTGAATTAGATCTTAGCAGGTGCGTGGTCATCTTATATTTTACCAATATGGCTTTAATTAAAATATTAATACTTCTATTAATATCTATCTATATTCATCTTAATCATAACACTCCCTTATCCTATCCTCTCAATCTCCTCTTTTTCTATAAATTTAGAAAATTTTTACTTCCTAGACATATATATATATATATATATATATATATATATATATATATATATATAGTTCCCTCTTTAATCCATATCTTATAAATATAGTACCTCTAATCAGCTGCCAACCTGCAACCTGTGGGTGAGGAGGAATCTTCAAAACTGAGGATAAAGACCACACAGCAGCTCCCAGGGCCCAGTACCTACTGATTTTGCTGTATTTGCCTCTTTGGTATAGGCTTCCAAGTCAAGTAGACAAGGTGGTTCTGCTTGCCTTCCCCCCAGGGCTTGTGGCTTTGTGGTTCCTCAGTATTTGCTCCATGGCCTCAATAAGGTGAGACAGTGGACAAGGGAGGTTATACTATATTAATATTTTATATAGTATAATATATCATATAATATATATTAATTAAAATTTAAAATAATTAAAATATTTTAATATATAAATTTATATTCATATAAATTTCTTTAAAAGTTAGTTATTTTAATTTTTAATGTATTTAAATGTGTTGTTACTATTTGATATGTGGTTGACATTAAGGATATTAAGTTGTTCATTCATAACTGACTTCTTGATATCTTTGACCAAGATATAGTACCTAGAGTAGACCAGGGTATTGTAGGTATTTCCTTAGCTCACTGGTTCAATTTGGCCACTAGATTCAACTGTGGAGTCTTTAGGCACTCTTTTCTCTTTTGAATATATTACATATTTTGTACTTATTTAAGGCAAATGTCATTTTAATATTATTGGAAAAGAAATTCCACAAGAAGAAATAACCATTTTTCTTGGTGGAATCATGTAGGTTGATGTCATTCATGTACATCAGCTGATTAATAAGATGTTTTGGTTCAACTCCTTGTTTGATTTTGATGTCATTTTCCTATTTAGGAGAGAAGATAATGGATTAAAGACTAGAATTCTAATGGGATTAAATTGTCTTCTTGAAAACTGCCACATTTAAATGAATGTTTCTTAATTAACTCTGTTAGTAGTATATGTCAAAAAGAGAAGGTTTTCCAAATGGACATTAAATACTCTACTGTTTTCACTTCATTTAAATCTATTTTATATATTATCAGTACATGAAAGCATGAATGGAAAACTTAGTCAAAGACTTTGTGATAACCAGCAAAGGGAGCTTAAGTATTATGACTGTCATAGAACTTCTTCAATATTTGTTGTTGTTATTTTTCAGTCATGTCTAACATGATCCCATTTGGGGCTTTCCTAGAAGAGATACTAAAGTAACTCCTTTTCCATCTCATTTTACAGATAAGGAATTGAGGTAAACAGACGTAAGAGATTTGTCCAGTGTCACATAATTAGTATACATTTAAAGCCAGATTTAAAGTCAGCGCAGAAGTCTTCCTTTCTCCAGGCTTGGTACTTTATTGTACCACCTAAGTAGCTTTTCAATAATTTGAATCAAAACTTTGTTTTTCCTAACTCTGGAACCTTTTGGTCCATGTGCTTTCTTCCTAATATATATTCTAGTTGTTTAGTTGGTAGGAATCACATATTCAGGTATAAAATAAAAGGAGGCCAATAGTCCTGAATTTTAGCCACCCACTTTGCCACCATGTGTAGCCTCGTGGAGAAAGAACATAAAGACATCAAATTTCATTGACACTAGAAAGTAAATCCTTTTTATGCTTTTAAAGAATGTAAGAAAAGAATGTGTAAACCTCACAAATTTGGAAATACTAGTAGAGGACTAGTATTTTGCTGTTATCATTGCTGATTGTAAACTGCACAAAATAAGAGTCATGCTGTTTCTCAGCTAATGGCCAGAAAATATAGAGAGTTATATGTACGAGGGGACTTGATCAGTGAACCCATGATTAATTGAGTTCCTCTTACCCACTTAATGAAGTTAAAGGACAAAAAGGAGCAGGTTATAACTGATTCAGAGTCATATCATTAATGTTCACCCTTTTCAAATTTTAACTGTTCATCAAAAAATTCAAAAGATCATGGAAAATTTTTTTCAATTAACTTAATGAAATTATAAGGCAGCTAGATGTTGACTAGATAAAGTATTAGCCTTGCCTCTGATAGGCTGAAAATGCTGACTCAGGATTTAGTCAAAAAGAAAAGCGATTATGGATGTACTCTTCCCTTTATGCCTTTTACCAGAGCAACTAAGTGAGACTGGGGTTTATCCCTACCACACCAAACAACAATAATATCTTATGGATTTTCTGAAAGAGCAATTCATTGATTCATTGTTTCCTGACTCCACCATTTTGTTTAACAGACGGAATTTTCTCAATTCGAGACTTTTGGGAAGTCAAGTTTTGAATCAAACTGAATAATTTGGTAAGAGTAAAGAGTCCAGACTTTCACACTATAGGAAATGGTGGGACCCAGAGACGAGGGTCCTCCAGATACTAGGATGTGGGAGCTAATTCCTCTTGAAGCTATGTAACACAACCTGAAGCAGGATCACAACTCAGCCTGATGCCAAAGGCAGTAGCTGCCCTAGCCTAAAAGCAAAGTAGCAGGCAGAGGAGATTGGAGTATTAAGGTCAATGGCAAAAGAGAAAGGACATCAGTTATTCACAATTAAATATAGAACTGGATCAAAGACGTTGTGATAATTACAGACAGCTGGTTTAGGTGTTATGACCCTTATGTGTAATTTGATCAATGATTAGCTCCTTTTCACATATCCCTTGACCATCTGTGTTTGTCTACTACTCTATTCTATGTGTATTTTCATTCTTTCCACTGATGCCGAGTGTTTTTATGGAAGAGTATATAAAAGTTTCTGAGGAAATCCCCAATACTGTAGCTAAGTAGACTCATGGATGTGCATTCAAAGACCTCTTTTTGAATCTTGTTGACATTTAGTAGCTCTGTGATTCCTAATGATACAAGTCAAACCATATGTCAAGTGGCATTCTATTTCTGACATCACTTCTGACTCCACCTCCCTGTAAATAAGAGTTCTGATCTATTTTTGGCTCCAAAATACCTGTAGCCCAAATGTGCTATATTAGGGGTACACATGCAAGACTAGAGGTTTTTGGTTGCTGACTGGAGTCTGGCTTTATTGTGTGACTAGATCCCTTTCTTTTTGACTTGTATACTTAGTTTTTATTTTTTGTGTCTCAGCTAATAAATTTTTGCCACAATGTAAAGTACTTGGCAAACCTTAAAGTACACATACATGCTTGTCATTGTTGTTATTATATATCCTAATGATATTATTATGACATAATATTACTATGATTAATGTTATACTATTTCATAAAAATACTTTATTTTGAGGCAATTGAATCAATTATCTTTTGAAGGAATTATGCAATTGTCAACACCTATAGTTTTAGGTGTAGGAGCCCACCTTGAAATTCGGATGGTCATCTACTCAGAAAACCAGCTTATGATGGTATTTAAGAGGAATAGCCCAGAGTAAGCACTGCAAACACAAGTCCCACAAGAGCCTAAGAAGAGATGGAACTTGTTACCAACATGGTCTATAGTGTCAAGCTGAATCCCAGACAAAATCATAAGTGATGGTCCCTCAATAACTCAGGCATAAAATTCTCACATGTGGTGCCCAAGCAGAATTATAGTATTTGATCTCATAATCATGTGTAGTGATAAGCATTCAGTGTTGTCATACTCATCATAGGCAAAGAGAGAAATGCTTTATGTTTTAGATTTTAGGAAAGAATATTACAGACTCTACAGTGATATATTATATGGTATCAAGTTGTTAAATACCAGAGTCCCTCAAGAATAAAATACACAAGTAGCAAAAGAGGCAATGGAAATACACTTGACTCATATTCAAAGGCTTTACCACATTACAACCACCACCAACAATAACAATAAATTTTGCCTAAGAAGGTGCCACGAAGTATATTATCAGAAAGTTGTATAATCAAAAAAGGAGAACAGTCAATATTTAGAGAGTTAGGATAATTTATGTGTTGCTTGCTTTGTCTATTATCTATTGCTAATTATACAATGGTAAGTTTTTTATACCAATTCTGATGAGAGTAAGGTTCAAGCATTGTGCACCACCCTTTCATCTTTCCTTTCACTATATTGATTCTTTCATGTGTCTTCATGTGAGATAATTTACCTCCCAATTTTCTCTTCTTTCTTCTTTTCACAGTTTATTACTCTCTTACCTCTTGATTTAAAAAATCCTATTGTATTCAACTTACCTTCTGTTTTCTATCTATATAGGTTCCTATTCATTGCCTTAATAGTGGTGAAGTTCTTGTATCTTTTGTACTTTAAACATTATAAGTTCTTAAGGAAATTCAAATAATTGCTTAAGTCTTATTTTTTTCATCTTTAATGGAATGTTTGATTCCACTATTTCCCTTGATTACCTTAAAATGATAACTAGAACAACCTAAAGTCATCAGCAACTATAATCTGTAATGAGGATAAGCTAGAATCCTTCACAACAAGATCTAGGGTGAAGCAGGGAAGCCAATTATCACCACTGTTTTTTCAATATTGCATTAAAATGCTATCCAGAATAAGAGAAGAAACAAAACTATAACTCTTTTTAGAGGACATAAAGGTATATTTAGAGAATCCTAGAGAATCAGCTAAAAACTGGTTGAAATAATTAACAATTTAGCGAAATTTCAATATATAAAACAAATCCACATAAGCCATCATCATTTCTATATCTCGTGAACAAAGTCCAACAGCAAGAGATAGAGAAATTCTACTTTAAATAACTATAGACAATATAAAATATCTGGGGGCCTACCTGCCAAGACAAATACAGAAACTACTTGAACACAAATACAAAATCCTTTTAACACAAATAAAATCAGATCTAAATGACTAGGGAAATATTAATTGCTCATGGGTAGGCAAAACCAATATAATAAAAATGACAATTCTGTCTAAACAGAGATGT
Organism: Gracilinanus agilis; assembly: GCF_016433145.1. NCBI lineage: Eukaryota > Metazoa > Chordata > Mammalia > Didelphimorphia > Didelphidae > Gracilinanus > Gracilinanus agilis. Next base: position 76,101,960 of record NC_058131.1, read on the forward strand.
CTGGGAAAAGCAGATCAAGAATATCATGGCATATATATGAAGGTAGCCTTGCAGTACCAGATCTCAGACTATACTATAAAGTAGTAATCATCAATACAATGTGGTATTGGCTAAGAAATAGTCATGGACAAATGGAATAAATTATGTACATAGTACACATAAGAAAATGATCATAGTAATCTAATATTTGATAAACCCAAAGACCCAATTTACTGGGTAGGAACTCATTATATTTCCAAAACTGCTGGGAAAACTATAAAACAATATGATGGGAACTAGGTGTAGAGCAACATCTAACACTGTATAACAAGATAAGGTCAAAGTGGATATATGACTTAGATATAAAGGATACTGTCATAGGCAAGTTAGGAGAGCAAGGAATAATTTACTTAACCATAACAACTATGGTTAAGAAAAAAATTATGACCAAACAAGAAACAGAGAGTATGATGAGACATAAAATGGATGATTTTGATTATATTAAATCTAAAAGTTTTTGCACAAACAAAATCAATACAACCAAGAATAGAAGGAAAAGAGAAAACTGTAAAAAATTTTACAACAAATAAACTCTGACAAAGACCTCTTTTCTCAGATGAAGAGAACTGAAACACATATATAAATAAATAATCCCCCAATTAATAAATTGTCAAACATTATGAACAGGAAATTTTTAGATGAGGAATTCAAATGTATCTACAATTATGGGGGGAAATGATAGGAATAATTATGATTGAGAAATGCAAATCAAGTCTATTTTTTAATCCACTATCCATTTAGCCTTTCTACATATTACATTAGAGAATGAATTTTATTTTGTTTTATTTTCAGAAACAAAGAAGAACTATATAAAGATATCTATATGTCTGTTCAGAGAGGTCTCCAATGTGGCCAGATTTTAAAAGGAAAATTTTAAAGCATGGTTGTATACATATGCTAGAGTGATAAAATAATTTTGTGGGCTAATTCAATAATATCAAGAGGGCTAAGGTGATTGAGCAATATTAGCTAAAGACAATAAGAAAGAAATATTTTAGCTCTATTTGGGAAGAGAGAAAATTGGGGCCTAGGTGTCAAGTGTATTCTCTAGCTATGGTAACAAGTGATGAAGAGAAAATGTAACTCTTCAATTTCTAATTCACTATAATTTCCCATCAGGAAGAAAGCTTTTATATAAGAAAGAATGAAACAGAAATAGTTAAGGGAATTGGAACTAAAAATAAATAAGAATGTTATAAAAAAGTACCTATCTTCCTCCAATGAAATATTGACACAGAGCCCAAATGAATAGCATACAGAAAATAACTACATGCTGATCTGAGATGATTTGATTTTCAAAAGGAAGAAGGACAGTTTTTCAAACTTTAAGCCAATGAACCTAATTTCGGTTACTAGGGGAATAAATAAAATAGATTGCTAATAACATTTAAGAAAGAAGTCAAGAAAAAAGTCATCGATAGACAAAGGAAAGAAGATCAGATTTCAAATCCCATTTCTTACATATACTGGGTTGATGACACTGAAAAAGTAACTCAATTTTATTGTTCTAGATAGCTCTCTAAGATTATAAGTTGTAGATATGTATGGGTAAGGGGAAGTTTTCTTATGGGTAATTTTCGATATTAATAAAACAAAAGATCTTACCCCATAGGTGGAAAAAGAAGCCTACTCCAAAATATATGCATTTGTGTTATATATACATACATATATATGTATGTTTCATATATATGTATATATAGTTATGTGTATATGTGTGTATATTTGCACATATACACATCTAAATGGAAGAGAGAGAAAAGAATCATAAGCATCATCAAAAACCAACAGCATATTTTTGTTACAACCATATTCCAGGAATGATCTTATTTCCCTATTTGAAAGGCTATAAGACTTGTGAATTAGGTAAATGCTTTTTGCTTTATATTCCTAGACTTCAGCAAATGATTTTTAATTAATGCCTTTTAAAATAATTCTGTCAGCAAGGTAAAGAGAAAAATAGTAGTACAATGAAGTAAATTAAAGATGATAGAGCAGACACAATGGATTCTAATACATGAAACAAACAGAGCTAATTTGGAGAAAAGTTTCTAGTGGAGAATAAAAGAATCTTATATTTTTCCTATTTAATGTTTTTAGAAGTTATGTGAATAAAAATATAATTTTCATGTTTTTTAAGTTTATGGACAAATTGTATCTGAGAAGAATAGGTAATGTTAGATGATGAAAATAATCTAGGAAAATTTCTAAAAATACTATAGGAATATCATAAATCTATTAAGATGAAATTTGTACAATACTTTGAATATGCTTTCATTATTAACTAATCTCCATTTTATTCTTGTATATATCTTTTGATATATACCTCATAAAATGTACATTCATTTCAGAAACTAACACTTAATAAATTAAATGTAAAGCCCTATTACTTGGAATAAAATAAATAAGTTCTAATTCTAGTTATACTGGTGACATTACATTGAAACTATATCTCATTTTTACTTCTATAACTTGTATGTACATAGTTTTTATATGTAGTTTCTCTCATTAGAATGTGAGTTCTTTGAGGATGAGAACCATACTTTGACCTTTCTTTTTAATTCAGTTTCTTAGTACAATGCCTAACACATAATTGCTTCTTAATAAATGTATGATAATATGATGGTGGTTGATTTTGTGGTTGGTTGATAGTGATGCAATATGGCATCCCTAATCTGAATTTCACCTGGATAATTATTTAAAATCCTAGTAGATCCATTTTAGTACCTTGGGAAGCTTTAGTAAAAATAATGGACTAATTAAATTTTATCCAAAGACCCATAGCCATATTTAGATAGGATTTTCACCCATTTTATTAAGGATGATGATGTTTTTTTGGACACAATAACTCTTGCAGATAGAAAAATAAGTCTAGAGAACTTGCAATATGGATTATTGGAGGGAATGCCCACACCAATAAAATTGTAGGTTGTCAAAGTAGAATTACTAAAAAGATGAACTATATCTAGAGAACATAGGATGATGGTCAGGGAACTTGAAACCAAATCTTAAGAAAATTGGATGTTAAACCATGTAAAAAATTACTTCAGATACCTATTATAATGAAAATGTAAATTAAATGGATTCCATGGTTTTATCTCAAACCCAGCAATCTGCTAAAAATAATAAAAGATGGAAGTAGATGAGATTGGCATTGCTGCAACATAGGGGAAGTGGCACATGGAAACACAGTTGTTATAGCTACAAATTGATCTAATAATTATAAAAAAACACAGAACTATATAAGAAAAGTCACTAAACCACTCACCTTTTGGTCCAAAGATCCCATTGTTGAGCATATGGAGATCAAAGACAGAGAGATATACCCAAATATTCATAACATCCCTTTATTGTAATAGTAAATATCATCAAAAGTTGAGTGCCCATCAATTTGTGAATAGATAAAAATAGTGCCACATAATTGTAGTAAAGTGTTATTATGCAGTTAGTGAGATATAGGAAGGGTTCAGAAAATATTACAAGGCTTGCAAGCACTTATGGACAGTGAAATAGGTATAATAAGGGAGAAATATGTACAACAAATTCAGTGAAGTAAATGAATCTAAAATGAAGTCAAATGCAATGTTAGCATAATGACCAACCAGACCCTGGAAAAGAAATGAAGAAATATAGCTTCCTCTTTTCTGAGAAATGAGGGAACATCAATATAGACACCTTGTATATTTTCCAACATCATTACTTTAGGGTTGTTCAAGATAACATTTTTTTATTAGTTAAAAGTCTTGGGTTCAAACCTGATCTCAGATACTTCCTAGTTGTTTGACCCTGGGCAAGTCTCTTAATCCTTATTGCCTAACCCTGTGATGGTGAACCTATGGCACATGTGCCAAAGATGGCACACAGAGTTTTTGTGCTCACCATCATCCACCAGAGTTAATTACTAGAAAGTCAGAGGGACTCAGACAAAGCTGCTTCCTTACTCCTCTCCACCTTGCCTCCTCACCCCTCTGTCCAGCATCCCAATAGAAGAGTATATTTCCTCGCCTGAGCAGACACACCTGGGGGAAGACACTTGGTCAGGGAGTTGGTGACATAGTAACTCTCAAAATATTTTCAGAGTCTGTCATAATGATGAAGAATTATATTAATTTTTCTTGCACTCAAAGGGAAGATTTCATAAGGAAGGAGATTGGGGTCAATATAAGAAAACATTTCTACAACTTTAGCAGTTCAAAACTGGAATGGTTTCCTTCAGCAGGCACTGAATTACCTTCATTGGGTATATTCATGCAGAAATTGGATTTCATTTTCACCTGGGGGAATATCAGTCATTTAATTAACATTTGTTAAGAGTCTGCTATATGCCAGGCAATGTGCTAAATGCTTGGAATAAAAAAAAAATAAAAAAAGAAGCAAAAGACAGTTCCTGAGGGGGCCGCTGGGTAGCTCAGTGGATTGAGAGCCATGCCTAGAGACTGGAGGTCCTAGGTTCAAATCCGGCCTCAGACACTTCCCAGCTGTGTGACCCTGGGCAAGACACTTTAACCCCATTGCCTACCCTTACCACTCTTCCACCCATAAGTCAATACACAGAAATTAAGGGTTTAAAATAAAACAAAAACAAAAACAAAAAAAAACAAAAAAACAGAACAAAAGACAATTCCTGCCCTCAAGGAACTCACAGTCTAAACTGAGATAATAAGCAAACAATATGTACAAACAAGGTAGACAGGATAAATTGGAAATAATCATCAGGGCAAAGGAACTAGAAATAAGAAAGATTAAGAGAAGTTTCCTATAGAACGTGAGATTTTAGCTTCAAAAGGTAGGCTGTAGACGAAGCCAGGGAAGCCAAAATGCAGAGATGAGAGTAAGCCAGTGAAAATTACCAAATTAGAGGATGGAGTTTCTTGTTAGGGGGAAAAAAAAGCATGGAGGCCAGTTTTATTGGATCACAGAAGATTTAGAAGTCAGGAGGTAAAATGTATAAGGAGACACGAAAGTTTTGGGGGCACTAGGTTACAAAGGGCTTCATACATCAAACAAGGGATTCCATATTTGATCCAGGACATGATAGTGAGTCAATGGAATTTCTTGAATAAAGTGGAGGTATGATCAGTCTTAGGTTTAAGATCCATTCCATATTTGAGATTGTTTAAACTTATGGTTGTATATTTATGTGTATTTTGTATACTAGTAAGTTTGTTTACTTAGTGTACATATACTAAATATATGGTTGCATTCCTTATAAATGTCCCTATAAGGAATAAGCTGATTAAGGTTTACACATGGTTGAGGAAAGAAGTAAAGGGAAAGGAAAAGGGGAACAGAAAAGGTATCCCCAACTAAATGCAGAATTCTAGAGAATAGCAAAAAGAGATAAAGTTTTCCTAAATGAATAATGCATAAAAATAGAATAAAATAATAAAATGGAAAAGACCAGAAATCGCTTCAAGAAAATTAGAGATGTCAAGGGACTGTTATGTAAAAGACAAACATGGTAGTCACTTAATAGAAGTAGAAGAGATTAAGAAGTAGAAAAAAATAGAAATACTTTTTGACGAATGACTTATTTATGAGTACCTCCAGAGAAATAAGTGATAAATAGACATAAGTAAGGCATAGTTTTATATGAACTCATATCTTCTTTCTGTTGAAGGATGCCTTCTTTAATAATGGGAGGGGAGAGAGGAAAGGAGTCAACTGGGTATTTAAATATAACAGATAAATTAATAAATAAATTTTAAAATAAAATTTAAAAAAAGAAGTTGCAAAAATATACAAAACTATCCAAGAAAGATCTTAACATCACTGATAACCATGATGGTGTAGTTGCAGATCTAGAGCCAAATTTCCTGAAGAATGATGTCAAGGGGACCTTGGGAAGCAATGCTAACAATAAGGCTAGTAAAGGTAACAGAATTCCAGCTGACCAAAGTACTATACTCAATATGCCAGCAAATTTCAAAAATTCAACAGTGGCCACTAGATTGGAAAAGATTGGTTTACATTCCAATCCTAAAGAAGGACATTGTCAAAGAACATTCAAATTGCTGAACAATCATGTCTATTTTACACATAAACAAAGTTATGTTTAAAATTCTGCAAGATAGGTTTCAGGGATATGTGAACCAAGAATTTACCAGAAAAGCAGGCTTGTTTTTGAGAGGCAAAGGAACTATAAACCAAATTGATGATATTTGCTAGATTGTGGAGAAAGTAGGGGAGGTCCAGAAAAAACATTTACTTTTGATTTATTGACTATACTAAAACCTTTGACTATGTGGATCATAGCAAAATATGGCAAGTTTTCAAAGAGATTAGAGTCCCAAATCATCTTGTCCATATGAAGGTGAGGATTAATGGTAGGGGTGTGTGTATCTAGGCTCCCCCTTTTTAGCTTTCAACAGACCAGATCAGCTATCACTCACCCCCACCCCAGGGAAGACCTATGAGGGAACAAACTCAAAGAAGTACCAAAACTGGCAAAGCTATAGTGGGGATGTTGAAGGAAGGTGTTGGGGTTCAGTTGTGACCCTAATGGGTTGGATCCCATCCTTAGAGCCTGCCCTGTTGAGACAGGCCTCCCCCACTCCTAATTTCAAATTAGTTTTTGCTCACCAAGATGGAGTCAGATAAGGGTCTGCCCCTCAGCCCCAAGATCAGTTACCTCCCCCCCTCAGTGTAACTGCTCCAGACTCTAAATATCAAACTATCAGGGGTTTATTAAAGGATAAATTAAATTCAGGGTACTAGGGGGAAAAGTATAGGGGATCAAGGAAGGAGGGAAAGGATGAACTTCACTAACAACTATGTTTCTCCCCAAGAGAGAAACTCTGGACTTCTTCTGTAGCTTGGTCACAGTAGCTCACTCTCTCTCCCCCCTACAGTCTCCTATCAAATATTTCTAAACTAATATAAAAAAGAAGTAACAGGATCAATTAATTCAAGCAGGATCAGGGAAGGGACCCCTCTTCATTTAAGCCCGCTCCTCCCTGGAGTTCCGTCTCTCTGTCCAAATTGGAAAACTGCTGTTCAATGTCTTCTTTGTTGGTATTCCTGATCTCCCAATAGTCATTAATAAAAGTAAAGAGGAATCCAATTCACTCAGGATCCACCCCAAAATCAAAACCTCCCAAACAAAGAACCAACCCCTCAGGGTCCCAGTCTGGTCAGTAGAGAAGTGACAGTTGAGAAAAACTCCTCCAAACTCCTCTTGCTGCTGGCCCCTCCCAAATGAAATTCTCTCAGGGTTCCATGGGGTCAGCTTTCAGATCCCTTCCAAGATGAGGGCTTAGTGATCCTTGATTTACCCCAGTTCCACACTTACATGTCCCATGAGGAAACTGTATGCAGGCGAAGAAGTAAAAGTTAAAAACAAACATGGAACAACTGATTGATTTAAGATTAGGAAACAAGTATAAGCCTGTATGTTGTCACTTTATTTATTTAACTTATATGCAGAGTATATCATAGGAAATACCACACTGGATAAACTTACTGGGAGAAATATCAACAATGTTAGATAAGCAGACAAAACAAAAATGAAGAATTAAAAAGCCTCTTCTTGAAGGAGAAAAAGCAGAGTGTAAAAACTGGCTTGAAGCTTAACATTAAAAACAAAAAGTTAATTTTGGCAATTGGTTTCATCACTTCTTGGCAAATAGAGGGAAGAAAAATGAAAGTAATATTAGATTTTACATTCTTGGGCTCAAAGATTACTGCAGAATGCCACTGCAACCATTAAAAGACATTTTTGCTCATTGGAAGGAAAGCAATGGCAAGTCTGGTTGGCATACTAAAAAGTAGAGACATCACCTTGCTGAAAAAGGTCTATATAGTCAAAGTTATGTTGTTGTTGTTGTCGTTTTCCAATAGCATGTATGGCTGTGAAAGTTACACTAAGAAAAGCTGAGAGCTGCAGAATTGATGATTTAAAATTTGGGGACTAGAGAAGACTTTTGAAAGACCTTTGGATAACAAGGAGATCAAATCAGTCAATATTTAAAGAAATTAATTCAGGCTATCCATTAGAAGGTCAAATACTAAAGCTGAAGCTTAAATCTTTTAACCACATGATAAAAAGACGGGATTCATTGGAAAGACCTTGGTATTGGGAAAGGTGGAAGGCAAAAGAACAAGAGGACAGCAGAGGGGGAGCTGGATAGATAATGTCATGGAAGGGATTAGAGTAAGCTTGAAAAACTTCATGAGATAATGGTAGATAGAAAAGCCTGACATCATATGGTACATGGTTTCACAAAGAGTTAAATATGCCTGAATAACAACAACGGGTTAGTAATGTGCATGGTCCATGTCTTTTTAAATATTTTGTTCTAGAAGTAATTCTTAAACAGAGTCAGGAGCTGGATTCATCATCTTTATTTTTTCTGTTCACTACTCTAAATATTGTTACTAGACATGTATCAAACCTTTTCCCTAATATCATCTCCAGCTAAAGTTTTGAAATTACAAATGGACAATCCATAAGCTCTTTGGAGCTTGTTACTAGTTCTGCTGATATAACTTGTACTGTTAGCCTTGGTTGGGCTAACTTTTCTTTCATGACCTTTCTCTGCATTCTGCCTCCTGCCCTAAAAGTCAGGATGAATTATTGGTTGCTTGCTGAGAAGATGACAGAGAGGGAGATTAAGGAGAAAATAAAAGAAGAGGATGAAATGGAAGCTTATGTGGACATGACTGAAATGACTTTCACCTCCAATCGAGCTTTTTCTCAATTCAGTTCAATGATTCACTTTAATAAATATTAATTAAGTATCTACTATGCAGAAGAAATAAGGGGATATTTGAATGAGCTAGACGTATGTTCAGACTTTACCCTTGGGATAAAAATAAAGTTACATTGATGTCAGCTGTTCCTCACTAGCAAATAAATGTTCCACTAATTCCCTAAGCCAGGCAGCTTGCAAAACTGTCTTTGTCAGGCTGCTCAGGTCTCCTTTCCTGTCAAGTTCACTTTGTATTCATTTAGCAAAGACACACCTACTAAGTAGTGTTTCACAAAGCTAGGTGTCATTCTCTGGGAGAGCCCATTTCATGATAATTAGCATTTTCTGACCCACAAAGATAGTTAGGTATCCTCCCTCAGCACTTCCATTTGGCAACTCATTGTGATATCTTGGAATAAATTACTTTAGGCAGTATAGATAAAGACATGAAGAAATAGGAGTGAATTCTCTTTTAGCTACATAGACTTGACCTAGGTAACATGGAATGGTTAGTGAAACTCCTTGTGCCTTTGATCAAATAGGCTTCCAGAAAAAATACTATAAGATTAAGGTAACTTTTGAATAAAATCTTTTTATTAATGTTTCTTAAAAAACTATTCATGTACCCCTTTTCAGCACTACTTCTACAACTTCCACTACCAGTGCTATTCTGGAACCCAAGAAAAAAGCTAAATACTTATACTCAAAATTCCAGGGGTACTTCTGAGGGACTCTGTTTCTATATGTTGTTCTTGCCCCTTCATTTGTTTCCTTTCCCATAAATACTACTAAGAAATGTAAGCTTACTTTAAACATATGAATATCTCAAGTTCATGTAAAGGTTTGACAAATTTAATAAAGTTTAACCAGATTTAGAGTTCCCTCCAAATCTGGGGTGCACTTTCCCATTTGACAAAGTTCCTGTGGAGAAGAGATTCAAACAGAGTATGAAATAAAGATTCATATGTAGATAATACATGTGACAAAGGGGGAGCCTCAGTTCCCCATTAGTAAAATGGAGGTGATATTATGGATCGTGGGAATGTTGAGGTTCAGATGAGATTATACATTGAAAGAGCATTGCAAAAGTTAAAACACTATATACATTTTAGCTATTAATATTAATATTATTACCCTAGAGTCTATAGTTGGTACTTCTTTCCATGGTGAGGAGATCATTCTACAAAAAGTTACTGTCATTGTCAGTTAATATTTTTCTCCACATCCATCTATGGCCACTTCCACTGCTTCTCCACCATTTTCAAATGACTACTCCTATTATCTCTACTCACCCATAGGATAGACCTGTGATGAGACCTCTGGATCTCCCAGACTCACACCATTGCCTGCACACATCCACTTTAGAAGACTCATTTGTCCAAGACTGGGAAATACAAAGAGCCAAAGAAGCTATGTGCTCATACAATCTTCTTTAATTGAGACCACAAAGGGAAAAAATAAGGTAAGAGATATGTGACCCACTGAATTATAGTCCAACATCTATTTAAAAAATATTTTGTCCACATACACTGCTAGCCCCTCATCCTGAAATATGCTTCTTTTGTGTTTCTCTATGACTACAAGTACTGGAACCATACAGAGAATATATACCATTGGTTAAAGGACTAGCCCTAATAGGTCAGCCTGCTCTCATTACATTATTCTTTCTGGTTTTCCAAAGAGGATTTATTTCTATGCATATTTTTGTCCTGTAATAATTTCTGCATTAGAGTCCTACAAATTCAAACCAAACCAGAAGTAGAGAGGAAAAGTGGGACATGTTCATACTCCAAGTTCTTAAATATTTATGGCTATAGAGAAAAAAAAAGTATAAGAGTGAAGAGATGTTTTCTTATGTTGAAATGTTACTCCTGACTCAATATAGTAGAAGACATTATCAGATATGGTGTACTTAATACCTATCTTTTCCATAAAATAAACATCTTTAGCTTATGAAATTCTGAAACCAATGATAAGAAATGGGACAGCAGAGGGGAATGTTTGAACTCAAAATAAGGGGAAAAATCTGACAAGTAGAGGTCCTCAATAGTGGAAGAATCTGTCTCAGTAGGGGACTAATTCCCTGCTTGGCATGGTAAAGACTAAATAAATGTTTGTTCGCTAACCTTCACTGGAGGTATTCAAGCAGAGATTAAGTGATCACTTATCAAGGATGTACAGAAAAGGGAATTCCTATAGCATGCAAAGGTGGAGCTAGATAATCTTGCAGGTTTCTACCAATATAAGGATAAAATGAACATGGAGAAATTATACCAGGAGTGGGCTAGTAAATATTTAATAACTAGCTATCAAAAACTGTAAACAGGACACACTTTTAAGTTTAATTTTCTTGGTTGATATTTTCTTTATCACTTTCTTAAGTCCAAAAAATCAAGAAATGATTAGTCAAGTCATGAAGTATACAGGTTGCCAGTTTCTGATGCATAATACTTATGTTAAAATTTACAAGTTGTCTGCTAAGTTGGTGGAAGCTGTCCCACAAACTATCCCTTTTTATTTAGCACATAGATAATTGAATGAGAAAATTGTTAGCCTTCGGTTATATAGATGTTTAAGTTAAAAGTATTTTATCTTGAATTCTACTTTCTAACTTTCAGAATCTATCAAATTTGCATTTTGAGCCTCTCTTTACTACAGTTAAGGGGAAGTTTAATGCTTATAAAATTTTGAAGCCTAAAATGAAACTGCAGGTCAGTATAATCAATTGGGCAACTCAAAATCCTGGCCTGCTGGGAAAAGATGGCTCTCCCTTTCGTCTTATTACCATAATGTGTCAAGTTGTAACTCCAGCTTTGTCGACAAGATTTGCTGCCCTTGGAAGCACTCTCCTTGCTTAAGGCTAAAATTAGGAAGTTGACTTATAAGATTTTTTTTTAATCTGGCTCTTAGGCTCTTTACTTTTCATCATTAACTCTAACAAGCCACTGCTTCAAGAGCAGATGAATTATATCCTCTCTTCTGGAAATATTTGTTGGTGTATCTAAGTGGGAAAAGGAAAGATTAAGATTTTACTTAGTAACTCAGGCAGAGGAGAAAATGGTAAAACCAAAGTAATAAGATCCTGTGGACCATTTTTACTAGTTGTCACCTCAAAGCAATCCTTTCACGACAACCATATTTCAGCTGTTACTGGAATTTTGGATAATAAGAGACAATTGAGCCTCAAATGAAAATTACGCAAATAGATGGAAGATAAGAAAACATGTAAACAATCCTAGCCAATGGATTTTGGAAGGATTGAAGAAATAGAGGAAGGAAATAAAGCTAAGAAGTATAGATTACTGAAAATTAACTTTTCACATGGAAGCATTTGGAGTAGAAGATGGTCAAAGTGATGATATTAGGTGTTCTGAAGGGTATAGTGTTGAATGGAATTAATAATCAAAGCAATCTCTTTGAAGCAAAATCCCATTTCCACAAAGCTCATTTTCACCTACTGGGTGTCTTCCCCCTCTTCTTCAAATAATCAGTTATCTTCACTTTGAATCAGGCAATAAACATTTGCCGTATGATCCCTGGAGTTATTTGCCTTGAATAAAATCCTGACATTGTATAGTCTATGCACTGCCATGCTGGACAATTTTATTTAGATTCAATTCACAAGCTGGTTCATGGAACTTGCCAAACTGGCTTTGAAGTATCTTTTCCTTCCCCAATCCCCCAGTAGGGAAGCACACATAATAATTAGACTTGCAAAAAATTAATTACTAAATCTTTGTCAGTAACCACCAAGGCCAGTGTAGGGGCTTCCTATTCCCAGCTGTGCTAAGTATTCATCTGTAGAAGACAAAAAAAGAAAGTGAGTTGAAATGTCACAGAATTTTTTTCCCAATAAATACAAACCACTGAATGAAACTGATATTTGGAAATTATATCAGAATCATGGAGCTAAAAGGAAAAAATGTTATAAAGTTCTGTCTGAAGGCAAGCAAAAGTAAGATGCTTCTCTTTACCCACCACCAAACATACCTGTTTAACATGAAGATTAATTGAAACTGAGAAGCATGATACACAGAATGAAAAAGTGATCAGAATAGATCCCTCTCTAGGAGGTGGCACTTGAATAGAACCTTGAAGATCTGAGAGTTGGAGATTAAAAGGTATAAAGCAAATCTCATTTCAGGTATGAAGAAAAGCTTTTTCAAATGCTTAGCACAGAAAGTCATGTATGGATATCAACAAGTTGGTCGGTTTGGGTAGATCGTAGAATGTACAAAATGAAATAATAGATAACAATTCAGGAAAGGTATTAGCCAGATTGGGAAGGTCTTTAAAGAGCAAAGATATTTCTATTTCATCCTAGAGGCAATAGGAACTAATAAGCATTGTTTGAACAGAAGAATTACATGTTTAAATCTGTGATTGAGCAGCATTACTTTAGAGGCTGTATGGATGGTAGATTTTACTGGATAAATAATGGAGACATGGAGATCAATCCCAAGGCAACTGCAATAGCCCGGGAAAGAATTCATGAAACCTTGAGCTTGGGTCATTACCAAATAAGTAGAGAGGAAAGAATGGATATGAGAGTTGCCATGAAAGTAAAATTGGCAAGACCTAATGACTAATTGGATATTTGAGGTGAAAATGAAGAGTCAAGAATGACTCCAGTGTGGCAAACCTGGGTGACTAGAAAAAATATGGTTCTCCCAATGAAAATTATAAAGTTAGGAAGAAGGGAAGATTTGTTGAGAAATAATCAACACACATAGTTGATGATGAAGGACTGGAGGTCAGGAGAAACTATAGGGATGAATATATATATATATATATATATATATATATATATATATGTAATGGTCATTTGCATAGGACTGATAAATGAAGAAAGTAGAGCAGCAGGTACAGGGTATAATCTTAAGGTATACTCACAGATCAACAGTATGATAGAGACATTCTAGACTTCTTCATATTTGTGTAATGTCCCCAAGAGTTTAAATGGAGTGCATAGGAGGCTGCTCAGGATGTTGTTGATTCTTAAAACCACAAGAACTGGCAGAAGAAATTTAGAATGTTTTCTTTGGAAAAGTAAAACTTTGAAGGAGTGGATAACCATTATCTTTAGATGTATAAAGAACAGAAGTTGTCAGGAGACAGGGAGTTCCTCATTTTTAGAATTTATTACATTATTACTAGTAAGTTAAAATGATTAGTAGAAATAAAAAAGGTTTAAAAGTCACTTGGCAAAATTATAAGGGGGATTCTGATTCCGATATACTTTGAACTAGAAATCTTCTTAAATTCTCCTAATTCAGAGATTCTATGAAATACTTGAAGGCAATTACCACATTTCCCTAAATCTTCCCCATGATAAACATTTTTAGTTCCACCAATCCTAATGTTGCATAGTTTCCAGTTTTCTAATCATTTTAGTAATTCTCCTCTCTATTAGCTTGTCATTTGTAACATGATATGGGAAGTGGAGGTGCAGAAGGAAGGGCTGATACATATGAGATATGACTTAAGGGATAAATGAAGGGATAAACACTGAATTAGAATCCAGAAAGGTACAAAGTAAAGGCCAGACCAAATCAATATCAGCTTTTCTTTGCAGAGGCGGGATCTAAATGAGATAAGAAAGAAATAAGAAATCATTTGCAGAACTATATATTCAAATAATAGAGGTTATTATAAATTAGATCAGCATGAAAAGGAAAGGCACTTGTTGGCATATTGACTAATTTTATCTGCATTTTAATCCTTTGTACTCTCTATTTTCATTTCATTGTATGATTTTTTTTACTGTTCCTTTTATGGCATGCAGAACCTTAGATATTAATTAGTAGTAAAGAACATGTTTCAACTTTCCCTGTAGAATTAGAGGAATTGTGGGAATGGCTAATCAATGTCTATCCCAAAATGTGGCTCCCCAAAATGAAAGCAACAGAAAGATGTGGATTGATTAAGGCAGAGCAAGACTAATTATCTCTGCTTTAATTCTAGATATATTTCTAAAGATGTAACCTAATGTAACTATTTAGGCTGCTATTTCTCACTTTAATCAAAAGAATTTCCAGTCAATTAAATCTTGTAGGTCTTCTTCACAGAAACTATTCATTAGCCATGCCTCCATCATAAACTAATATAATTTAAGAAAAAATATATTTTGATTTTATTGTCAGATTGACCATATTTCCTCTAATATATCCTCTCTCTCTCTCAAGGGCCACCCTATATAACAAATAATATTTTAAGAAAGTTTGGAAAGGAAAAAAAATCACAAAAGAGATCAATATAGAGTAAAAACCTGAAAATATGTTACGTGACTATACATGTATAACATTTCAAATGGTTACCCTTTTCAATGATGAGGGAGGGAAGGAATGAAGGCAGGAAAAGAAAGAATTCAAAACGCCAATTTTTAAAAAATGTGTTTTAAGACTACTAAGTGACTCAATAGATTGAGAGCCAGATCTAGAGATGGGAGGGCCTGTGATCAAATCTGGCCTTAGATACTTCCTAGCTATGTGATTTGGGGCAAGTCACTTAATCCCCATTGCTTAGTCCTTACCTCTCTTCTGCCTGAGAACCAATAAACAGTATTGATTCTAAGACAGAAGGTAAGGGCTTAGAAATGAGTAATAAAATTGATTTACATCTAATCAGAAAAATAGTTTTTACAAAAAAAGAGTGGACAGCTTTCAGAGATTTGGTTTATTTACTCATCTGGGTCAGAACATTTGCCAATCATCAGCACTGGCTTGAGTAAATGATGGGAAAATTCAGAAGTTACTAAATGAAAAATGGGAATTCAACAGGGTTTTTAAGCAGAATAGTTCATCTGTCTCTAAGAAAGCAGTGTTTAAACTCCCTAGAAAGTAAAGGTCAAGCAAAGCTTAGAGAGTTGCAGAATTCTTGGCTCAGTAATAAGGAAGATGAGATTCAGTTTTACTCATAACAACAGTCCAAAGTGTTTCTATGATACCCTGAAGACTCTTTATGGATCAAAGACCCCTGGTGCCTCTCAACTACTCAGCACTGTTGGAGTCATAAAAATCAGTGATAAGTACATTATCTTGGAGAGATGGACTAAACATTTTCATAGTGTTCCCAACAATCTATCATCAACCAGTACTGAAGCCATTGACTGTATATCTCAGGTTGATGTCAAGCCTTCTCTATGTGAACTTCCAACCGAAGAAGAGGTTTTGAATGCAATTAGTTTCTTCTCATGTGGTAAATCTTCTGGTGCTGATTCTATTCTATCAGATATTTACAAGGTATGGAAGTCACAAAAGCTGGCTGAAATCTTCTGAGTCAGATGGCAAGAGGAGGTTATCCCCAAAGAAATCAAGAATGCTTCCATTATATACATCTATAAACAAAAAGGAAATAAATTTCCCTGGGACAATTACAGAGGTGTCTCTTTCTTAGGCATTGCCAATAAGATTCTTGCCAATCTTACTTAATAGGTTGATTCTTCACCTGAAAGATTACCATCTACCCAAGAACCAAGGTGGCTTCAGAAAGAGATGAAGAATGACTGATAAAGTGTTTGTTGCCTGACAACTCCCTGTACACAACTTTCATCAATCTGACAAAGGCTTTTGATATTGTCAGTCATAAGGGTTTATGAAAGATCATGGCAAAATCTGGTCGCCCAGAGAAGTTCATTAGTACTGTATGATGTTTCATGATAGTTTGCTTGCACTGGTTCTGAATAATGGGTGATGCTTTCACACTTGTCCAGTCACCAATGGGGAAAAGTAGTGCTATGTGCTTGTTCCCATTATTTTTGGCATGAGGCTTTCAGCAATGTAGTCAGATACATTCAATGGGAATGAAAATGGCATCAAAGTCAACTACCACACTAACAAAAAATTATTTAACTTGAAAAGGCTACAAGTTAAGAATAAAGTGGAGGTAGAGATGATCCATGACTTCTTGTTTGCAGATGATTGTGTACTCAAGGAAGCCTCTGAGTCTGAGATTCAACAGCATATAGAACAATTCTCTGCCACTTTTATTCATGCTGACCTGACTATAAAAAAAAAAAAACAAAAAGAAAAACAAACAAAAAATGAAGATTCTTCATCAGACAGCACTCATATATGAGACTATTGGTTAAAACAAACTGATAAGTTTTGAATGTTGTAAATAAGTTCACTTACTACTGCAAGAGTGCAACTCCAATGAGCTGACCACATTGTTCAAATGCCAAATCCATGTTTGACTAAAAGACTATTTTACAAGGAACTCATACAAGGCAAGTGCTTACATGGAAGTCAGAAGAAAAATTAGAACGATACTAATGTTCTCTCAAAAGAATATTAGTATTGACTGAGAAACACATGAGACATTTGCACAGGACTAACCAACATGGTGTGTCCATATCAAAGAAGCACTGTGATCTAGGAGCTAAGCAGAATTGCAATAGCTCAAAAGAAACAGGAAATAGACAATTTTAGAGACATCTCCATAGCAAATGTTCATCAGAATTTATGTCCAACCTCTGGTAAAGCCTTCCAAGCTCAGACTGGTGAAATCAGTCACAGCAGAATACATTGTACATTGACCTCAACTTGATGATTTTACTTTGGTCCTCTGAATAGGAAGGACAAAAAACAAGTAACCAATAATGGTTTCATAAATGTCTTCATTCTTTAATCTAAGATATTTAAGATTTGCTATTTATGTATGAATATGTTTGCATCAGCTTTGCTTCTGATATGGTATAAAGTTTTATAATTTTTAAACCTGAGAATTGCAAGATTCAGAGGTTGTAGAATTTATTTCATACCCTGCTAGAATGGAAAAGTTTAAAAAATCAACTTACATTCAGAAAGCAAGTTCTGCTTAAATTTATTTGGCTATGTTAAAGTCATCCCTTAATTTGGTGCAAAAGCCTCTAAGACTACAGACTCCAAAGCTCTTCTGAAGGTTTATAGTACAACTAACATGGGAATTGAAAGAGTCCTGCAGCTAGGCCATATTGGCTTTAGTAAGCTGTTCATTTTTTAAAACAGAAAGGAAATATAGTTCCAGGCATTTTGCCCTCCACCCACAATCAGCTTACTGCTCTGATGCTACAGGTATCCATATCTGATGAAACTCCAAAAGATGGTTGCTAAGGAAATGAGATCATTTCTTGATGATGCTTATAGCATAGAAGTAGTTTATAGGATGATTTATGGTTATGTAACTTGTGAAATTATAGAAATATTCTGAATTAAAGTTACATCTTTAACCATTTTAGATTTAGTAGACTTCAATCTTAGAAGTATTTTTGCTTTAAAGGGATAAGTAAGTTGTCATAGAGTCACTATGTAAACTTATAGAACATGATTACCTTATTCAATTAAGACTGTCTCATGTCAGGATGAATTTTAAGTTGTATTTGAGAAGGAGAAATAGTAGTAGAAAGGAATGTTAAGTCAAATCTTTTATGATTTTTTGAAGGCCTGATAAATTATTATTTGCTAGCTAATTTATTGGAATAACTTAAGAATGTTGGTAACAGTTGTGTCCGGCCTTTCTTGGTGAGTGATACTTTGCTGTCGGAGATGAAACATTTTGGGACCCTAATTTTTTTTTTTCTGAGCTTCATTTCCAGGTTTGTTGTATCATTTTAGCCAACGTTTTACCACTTCAATGAAAATACTGGCAGTGCAATGGGAAGTGTTAGAACTAAAGGCCAGTGGAGATCCATTCCTGAGAAAAAACATTGGCAGATAAACTTTGGGAAGGCTACAGTAGAATGACTGTGGTTTCTTGTCAAACACTTAGTTACTTATATTATTCTTACCTAAATTTAAATGGAACTAAGTATCATACACACACACACACACACACACACATCTCATTTCAGATGTGTTTGTGTGGTACACACCAAAATACACATGCATTTTTCCATTATTTTTATTTTTTCTGGTTTATACATATATTATCATGCAAAATACATTTCCATATTCATTTTTATAAGCAAATAATCTTATTTAAAGCTTATAAAATCTTATTTTACAAGCAAATAACCTTATAAAAAAACCAAACCTGCAAAACATATAACCAAATAAATAAGTGGAAAAACACTTTCATCTGCATTCTCATACCAACAGTTCTTTCTCCAGAGGTATAGCATTATTTATCATAAGTTCCCCAGAGTTGTCCTGGATCATTGTATTGCCAATATGTCTGTGCTTCTTCCTTTCATAGAAATTCTCTAGAGGACAAGGTAACTTATGATATTTAGTATAAATCCAGTTGTTGCAATACTATATCCTAAACAACGGAGTAAATAAAATTTGACCTAATCATCTTGCTGTTTATAGTTTTCTATATTTGTGCACGGAAAAAGTTATTTTTTATCAGGATAATTAAACTATGATTTAAGAATTTGTGGGATATGTGTGTGTGTTAAAATAAAAAAAAATTTATTTTTTTAATGAAAATAATTTTTGTGCAGTTTCTTTAGAGATGAGTAAGACCTCAATAGAAAAGTTAATTTCATTTAGATTTATTATTTAATTTGGAATTAGCATATTTTGAAGAGTATCATCGTATGGCACAAATATATTTTATTATAGACAACCTATTTGATATGCAGTTTTGCAATTGATTCCATCTTAGGACTTCTTTGCTACAATTAAAGTATATTTGAATTTTTAAGTTAATTCATTTGTGTATTAGAGGTCATCTTATAAAAAGTTTTCTGTTACCTATGTTTTCATGTGAGGATTAGCTCTATTTTTACAGGGGAAATGAACTGGAATTAATTAGAAAAAATGGAGTTTTATGTAAAAAAACAAGTTTTTGGAGAAAACAAGTTGAAATGAATATCTAAATTATATATACATATATATATTCATAAATCTGCAAGTTTTTTAAAGAATTCCACCTTCTCTGGTATTCTACATGTTTAACTTTTTGGTTTTTCAGTTTGTATGCTAATTTTTTATATATGTCAATGTAACTTTTTGATAACTGACACTGTAGGAAGTTAAATAATAATGGAATCAGCCTGTTATTGGCAACATTTATATCAGAAAAAAGGATTCAGAAAAAAATAACACGGGATATTTAAGAACTAAAATTCTCTCAAGTTTTAAGTGGACTATGTGTTCCTAATTTTAAGTTCTTCTTATAGTTCTATTTGATTTGTTAATAGATCAGAACCACAAGGTTTGAGCTGGTTTTAATAAATTATTGGAGAAGCAAAATTTAAAGAATTTCAGTATATTGAGATCTGTTTTTTAAAAGATTTCAGCAAGAATATAGAAGCAATAATGTATCCAGAAAAGCAAGTCTATTAAAGAAGAACCTCTTAAGAGCTTCCCCTCTGGACAAGGACTTCCAGAATATCCAAAGGAAGTTCTTTCTAGAAGATCAGATGGCGACAAAGGATATCTGAGATACAAGATAGAATGTGGTGATTAAAATGGATATTGGGGTCTATTACTCTCAATATAACTAGTTGGTGGAAAGATATGACTTTTGGCATTATTGCTTCAGATTTATTTCTGTATTGTGGTTAATTCCAATCCCTCCCAGTCTTGGTGGATTGATGGCCTTTTCAGCCTGGGCTCCCTTCTTAAACCAGAATTCTAGAACCTCCTTGCTATCATTTTCCTGTTTCTTCTTTTCAGATATTTTCTTGCATGTTTAGCAGAACTCAGGACTATTTACTAATATGGTTCAGCAACTCATCCAACTCATTGACACCTCCCTTGTCCAGTCAGAGAATTCTTCATGAAAGGGGGAATATTGAATGCAGTTAGCTATGAACTGACCTTCCCCCGCCCATAAACGAGAACTTCTGAAGATGGTCAATATGGCCCAAACTAGTTAAAAGCTGGTTCTATTGTTTTTGTGGACATTACTTATTGCTGACCACTGTTCTGTCCAAAGATTACCACTCTCCCACCTTTGGCTATTTTGCAAAACAAACAACTTAACTTTACCTTGTTGCTGCCCCTCCCAAGCATTCCTCCCTAATGAAGTATATTTAAACCCTCCTTCCCAGTTCTTCACAGGCGTTTTTGCACTAAAGTGCTGTTTAATACCCCAAAGTGTTATTCCACTGCCTCAGTTAAAGACCCTTGTTGAAGGACTTTGGTAGTCTTCTCTATTTCAGGTGGATATACCTAATATTGTTTTTTCTGCATTAGCAATATTTTTTATTCCTCTTCTTCTTTAAAGTCATTATTGTTTTCTTCAATATTATTAAAAATCTAATTTAAGGCAACCTTATTTACACTGGCTTTCTTCCCCTACCTTTTAATCTCCTTCTAATACTCACTTGTCAACCTTTCTTCTAGTTTAAATTTTTGCTTAACCCGTTTATTTATTTTTATTTAACTAGTCATCTGACTCATTTTATCTCTCTTGTAAGCAATTAATTGAAATCACCCTTTTATTTTGTCTTTTTAAACTTCTTTTTATTTTTGTTCACTTTTTTCAGCATTTAAAATATTTTGTCACTTCATCCTTTTTATTAATTATCTTCCATTCCTGTTTAATTTTTTTTAAAGTCTAATTTTTTTCACATTGTATTTTACCTTCCTATAAGAGTTTGCCTTTGATGGAATCTCACTGTAATTTCCCTATTATTCTATCATGTAAAAAAGATTTTCCTTGAATACAGCACTCCATCATTCATTCCCTTCATTCCATTTTTCTCTTTAATATGTTTGTTCCCCCATACTCTCACCTGGAATGTTCTAATCCCTAACTTCACCCTCTTATTTTCCCTGACATCTTTTGAAATTTGATTTAAAGCCAGGTAGTCTTGCCTGGTTCTCTTAAATGCTAATGCCCTTACCTCTCAGGTTACCATTCCATCTACTCTGTATGTTACTCTGCTTTTATGTACAGAATTTTTTGGTTTATGTTCTCTGTTAGAAAGTAAAGTCCTTGAATACAAGAACCGTATTTTTGTCTTTTTTTTAGCCCCAGTGCTTAGCACACAGACACATAGAAGATGTTTAATAAATTTTTATTAATTATTGACTTGAGGTGCAGCTGGGTAGCTCAGTGGAGTGAGAGTCAGGCCTAGAGACAGGAGGTCCTAGGTTCAAACCCGGCCTCAGCCCCTTCCCAGCTGTGTGACCCTGGGCAAGTCACTTGACCCCCATTTCCCACCCTTACCAATCTTCCACCTATGAGACAATACACTGAAGTACAAGGGTTTAAAAAAAAAAGAATTATTGACTTGTATTTTAACCCTGATTCTTCCAACAGTTTTGCAATCTCTCTCAACTTTGTTAAATGACCAAAAATGTAATTAGGATGTTTTCTATGTATTCATTCAAAGCATTGATTTAAAACAATGTGAAAAGTACATGGTCATGGGTTATTAGTTTGGATATCTTTAGAGACCATACAGTTCAAAATACTCGTACTTTGTGATGATGGAACTGAAGGTCAGATACAATAAATGATTTATCCAACATTATATTGGTAGTAAATGCAAGAGTCAATATACATATAAAGGCTGTCTGAATCTATTATCTGTAGCCTTCCTAGCGTGTCAAAGTTATCTCAGATTAAGAATGAAATAAAATGATGTATATAGTTTAAAACATTACTTTAATGAAAATTGTTATGACTACCCTTCAGAATACTGTTCTAAAAATCTTCCTTCAGTTTAATATCATCCATTGATTAATTACTACTCTTTAGATATAGCTTTACAAACATTTTCCAGTCCTTATAGCTATAATATCATTTACTCCACATCTCTATCTTATTCACAGGCATATAGGCATATGTTGCTTGAATGAATGATTCTAATATGGGTTTTGAGAAATCACTTTCTAAGATTTACATAGTATCCATCTGAAGGACAAAATTTATTAAATCAATCATTATCAGTGTTCTATGAGTATGATATTCATTCACAACCAATTACCACCTTCAAATGTGATTTTGCAGTATAAGAAGTCGTCTCCATTTAAACTATATTCAGTAAAAAAAAAAAAAAGCATGATGTGGTGCTGGCCCATATTATTTACAAAAAAAAACCCTTCTTCTCTTTTCTAAAAGCATCATGTTATTCTTCAACTTCTACTATACTTAACCATCCCCATTAAGAAAGGGGAAGGGGAGGTTCCGGGTTAAGATGGCGGCAGAGTAAGAAGCAGCTCTTAAACTCTCCTGACCGAAACACACAAAACTCCTCAAGGGGACATAAAAACAAGTCCAGACGAACGGAGGAACACCACAACAGGGCACAGCGTGGAAGGCACGTGGAATCGAGGCATTTCAATGCAATAAAGTGGTGAAACAGCTCTCACTAAATTGCGGGCTGAGCAACCACCACACCCCCACCCCCTCCACACACAACACCTATAGCACCAAAGCCAGCTAAAAAGAAATAGAGCAAGTTTGGGGCACCCATCGAGTCATTGGCAGCTCTGGGGCCTGTTCCTGAGAGCAGCAAGATTTAAGATGCCAAAAAGCTAACGAACTCACACAAAATCTTAGCGTGGGAGCAGGGCGCTGAGAGTGGACATAGGGTGCAGAGCGCAGGCTCAGAGCACAGGTACGGGTGGAAGCGTGGGTGGAGGCAGACACAACCACAAGCTAAAGTTCTGAAACCCTGAGTGGGGAACCAGTACAGACGGGTATACGACTGTGGAAGCAGCGCCCTGAGACTTGTAAAGAAACCTCCAGGAGAGGATCAAGCAAGGGGGTCCACCAGGGGGCTTGACCTCGGACAGACCCTGAGCGCAAGGATAAACCTGAGAAGCTGCTGGGCTAACAATGGCTACCCAGTCTCAGGAAGTTCAGAAGAGAAAGATTAACAACAAGAAAAAGAAGTCTTTAACACTCGACAACTTATACACAGAGAAAATCCAGACAACTGAGCAAACAGAGGAGGAGAACAAACAAGCATCCGGACCCTCCTCAAATAAGGAAAACTCCTAACAAGCTATGGAAGAGTTGAAAACTGATATTTTGAGGAAAATGGAAGAGATATGGCAAGAACATAATTGTTTAAAAGGTAGAATCTTGCAATTGGAAAGTGAGGCTCAGAAACCAAATGAACTGATAAGCAAATTAAACACCAAAAATGACCAGATTGAAAAGGAATACCAGAAGATTATGGCTGAAAACCAGAAAATTATGGCCAAAAACCAGAAGATTATGGCCGAAAACCAAAAGATTATAACCGAAAATCAATCCCTAAAGGCTAGAATTGAGCAAGTAGAAGCTAATGATCTCTCAAGACAACAAGAACAAATAAAACAAAGTCAAAAGACTGAAAAAATAGAAGGAAACATGAAATATCTCAATTAGAGAGTGACAGACCAAGAAAACCGGTCTAAAAGAGACAATTTGAGAATAATTGGTCTTCCAGAAAAAACAGAAATTAATAGAAACCTGGACTCCATACAAACGGAAATAATTCAGCAAAATTGCCCTGAAGTCCTACAACAAGAGGGCAATATAGACATTGAAAGGATTCATAGAACACCTGCGACATTCGATCAAGAAAAGATAACACCCAGAAATATAATTGCCAAATTCAAGAGTTTCCAAGCAAAAGAAAAAATCTTACAAGAAGCCAGAAAGAAACAATTCAAATATCAAGGAGCACCAATCAGGATCACACAGGATCTGGCAGTGCCCACGCTAAAAGAACACAAGGCTTGAAATACGATATTCATAAAGGCAAGAGAGCTGGGCCTGCAACCACGGATCAACTACCCATCAAAATTGACTATATATTTCCAAGGGAAAGTATGGGCATTCAACAAAATTGAAGAATTCCAGGTATTTGCACAGAAAAGACCAGAGCTAAATGGAAAGTTTGATATCCAACCACAAAAATTGAGAGAAACATGAAAAGGTAAATAAGATACAGAGGGGAAAGAAAGAAAACTTAAAATTTTTCAATTTGCCTTTTTAAGGGCCTCAGTGAGATCTAATTATCTGTATTCCTATGTAGAGAAATGTTATGTATAATTCTCTGTAGTGAACTCTATTCACTATTATAATATTCATTATTATAGTAATCAGAAGAATAATTCACAGGGTGAGGGTAGAACACTAAATAATCTAAGATGACATGGGGGATGGGAAAGAGGGGGTGAATAGCAGGGGACACCAAGAGAAACTTGAGTGAATAAGAAAATAGGATATTCTATTACACACAAAGAGGGCATGGGAGGGAGAGGGGACAAATACTATTATAAGAAGGAGAGGAAGAGAGCATTAAGAGGTAATAATCAAATCTTACTCTTAGTGTAATCAACCCGGAGAGGGAAGAGTAGCTATACTATCCATTGGGACATAAAACTCTTATCTAACCCTTCTGAGAAAGTTAGAAAGAGAAACACCATTCAAAATAACCCTAGACAATATAAAATACTTAGGAATCTACCTACCAAAACAAACACAGCAATTATATGAAAACAACTACAAAACACTTTCCAAACAAATAAAACTGGATCTAAACAATTGGAAAGCCATTGATTGCTCATGGGTAGGATGAGCTGACATAATAAAAAATGACAATTCTACCCAAATTAATTTACCTATTTAGCGCCATACCTATCAAGCTACCAAAAAACTTCTTTACTGAATTAGAAAAAACTATAACAAATTTCATTTGGAATAACAAAAGATCAAGAATATCAAGGGAAATAATGAAAAAAATGTGAAGGAAGGGGGCCTAGCAGTACCAGATATTAAACTATACTATAAAGCAGCAGTCATCAAAACAATATGGTACTGGCTAAGAGATAGAGAGGAAGATCAATGGAATAGACTTGGGGTTAATGACATCAGCAAGACAGTGTATGATAAACCCAAAGAGCCCAACTTTTGGGACATGAATCTACTATTTGACAAAAACTGCTGGGAAATTTGGAAAACAATATAGGAAAGATTAGGTCTAGATCAACATCTCACACCCTACACCAAGATAAATTCAGAATGGGTGGACGACTTCAATATAAAGAGGGAAACTATAAACAAGTTAAGTGAACACAGAATAGTTCACTTGTCAGATCTCTGGGAAAGGAAAGACTTTAAAAACAAGGAAGAGTTAGAGAAAATTACAAAATGTAAATTAAATGGTTTTGATTATATTAAA
>NC_058131.1:76127837-76160967 GCF_016433145.1 Gracilinanus agilis
TAATGAATGTTGGAGGGGATGTGGCAAAATTGGGACATTAATGCATCCCTGGTGGAGCTGTGAACTGATCCAGCCATTCTGGCTGGCAATTTGGAATCATGCTCAAAGGGTTATAAAGAATGCCTGCCCTTTGATCCAGCCATACCTTTGCTGGGTTTGTACCCCAAAGAGATCATAGATAAACAGACTTGTATGAAAATATTTATAGCTGCGCTTTTTGTGGTGGCAACAAACTTGAAAAGGAGGGTATGTCCTTCAATTGGGGAATGGCTGAACAAACTGTGGTATATGCGGGTGATGGAATACTATTGTGCTAAAAGGAATAAGAAACTGGAGGAGTTCCAGGCGAACTGGAGAGACCTCCAGGAACAGATGCAGAGCGAAAGGAGCAGAGCCAGAAGAACATTGTACACAGAGACTGATATACTGTGGTAAAATTGAATGTAATGGACCTCTGTACCAGCAGCAATACAATGACCCAGGACAATTATGAGGGATTTATGGTAAAGAATGCTACCCACATTCAGAGGAAGGACTGCAGGAGAGGAAATATATAAGAAAAACAACTGCTTGAACGCATGGGTCAGGGTGGACATGATTGAGGGTGTGGACTCGAAACTACCACACCAATGCAACTACCAACAATTTGGAAATTGGTCTTGATCAAGGACACATGACAAAACTAGTGGAAATGTGCATTGGCCATGGGTGGGGGGAGTGCGGGGGGCGAAGGGGAAAGGAGGAGCATGAATCATGTAACCATTTTAAAAATGAATATTAATAAATGTTTGGAAAAAAAAGAAAGGGGAAGGAAAGGTAAGAGTTGAAGTGTTTGGATGGTCAATATTCATTTGAAGCATACTGAAAGTCATGTTAAGTTCAGGTTACTATAAGGCTCTTCCTTACTAAGTGGGGAAAAAAATTGATGAAACCACAGCGGGGCTTCTGCTAGTGGATTTGATGATGTCTTTTTCACCATGTATTAGAGAAGGGAATTTCAAGATTGTTCTTATTTGTGAAGTATCTCTAACCAACTGATAGTTCATTGAATGGCCCCCAACTGTATCTTTCCACTCACCCACCTGTTAAGCAAATAAACCACATCTTGGATACAGAGGTCAACATCTAACAGGAACGAATTGTTCTTTAAAGACTTTTCTTCTAGAATCACTATGTGTATTTTTTATATTTATTTTTTAGAAAAGTTAACATGGTTACATGATTAATGCACCTACTTTCCCCTTCACCCCCACCTCCCCTCCCCCCATGTCTGGTGCACATTTCCACTGATTTTAACATGTGTCATCGATCAAGACCTATTTCCAAATTGTTGATAGTTGCATTGGTGTGGTAGTTTTGAGTCTACATCCCCAATCATTTCCGCCTCAACCCATGTGTTCAAACAGTTGCTTTTCTTCTGTGTTTCCACTACTGCAGTTCTTTCTCTGAATGTGGGTAGCATTCTTTTCCATAAATCCCTCAGAATTGTCCTGGGTCATTGCATTGCTGCTAGTACAGAAGTCCATTACATTCGATTTTACCACAGTGTATCAGTCTCTGTGTACAATGTTCTTCTGGCTCAGCTCCTTCACTCTGCATCAATTCCTGGAGGTCTTTCCAGTTCACATGGAATTCCTCCAGTCTATTATTCCTTTGAGCACAATAGTATTCCATCACCAACATATAGCACAATTTTTTCAGCCATTCCCCAATTGGAGGGCATCCCCTCATTTTCCAGTTTTTGCCACCACAAAAAGCAGAGCAATGAATATTTTTGTATAATTCTGTTTATCTATGATCTCTTTGGGGTACAAACCCAACAATTGTATGGTTGGATCAAAGGGCAGACATCCTTTTATAGCCCTTTGAGCATAGTTCCAAATTGCCAGCCAGAATGCTTTGATCAATTCACAACTCCACTAGTAATGCATTAATGTCCCAATTATGCCACATCCCCTCCAAAATTCATTACTCTCCCCTTTTGTCATTTTAGCCAATCTGCTAGGTGTGAGGTAATACCTCAGAGTTATTTTGATCTGCATTTCTCTAGTTATTAGAGATTTAGAACACTTTCTCATGTGCTTATTGATACTTTTGATTTCTTTATCTGAAAATTGCCCCTTGCCCATTTATCAATTGGGAAATGGCTTGATTTTTTATACAATTGGTTTAACTCCTTGTATATTTGAGTAATTAGACCCCGTCAGAGTTTTTTGTTAAAAAGATTTTTTCCCAATTTGTTGTTTCCCTTCTGATTTTGGCTGAATTGTTTTTGTTTGTACAAAAGCTTTTTAGTTTGATATAGTCAAAATCATTTATTTTACATTTTGTAATTTTCTCTAACTCTTCCTTGTTTTTAAAGTCTTTCCTTTCCCAGAGATCTGACAAGTAAACTATTCTGTGTTCACTTAACTTATTTATAGTTTCCCTCTTTATATTCAAGTCATTCACCCATTCTGAATTTATCTTGGTGTAGGGTGTGAGATATTGACCTAAACCTAATCTCTTCATATTTTTTTCCAAATTTCCCAGCAGTTTTTGTTAAATAGTGGATTTTTGTCCCAAAAGTTGGGCTCTTTGGGTTTATCATACACTGTCTTGCTGATTTCACTTACCCCAAGTCTATTCCACTGATTCTATTTCCTTCTTGAGCTTTGCCAGTTTCTCCTTTAGGATAAGGTTTAAATATTACCTCTTAATGCTCTCTTCCTCTCCTTATTATAATAGTATTCATCCCCTCCCCTTCCCATGCCTGCTTTGTGTGTAACAAAATATCCTATTTTTCTTATTCATTCAAATTTCTCTTCATGTCCTATTTCTCAGTAAGAATGAGGTAAATTTCTCAACTAAGAAAATGGGAAGAGGGGAAGCCATTAGAAGTCTGGTGAGTAATTAATTTGACTAGGGAGGTACAAAACAATTTTTTTGATGAAGATAGGACCCAGCTGAAATTCTTTCAAGCAAATTTATGTTGTCAACAGCACAGTTATGGGTTTTTTGAAGCTTCATTCAGCCACATGCATGTAGGAGCAAAGAGTGGTGACTAGGAAGAGAATTGAGAACTAGGGGAATTAGAGATCTCAAAAAGGTAAAGAACAGGGTTTAGTGTTGCATGAAAGAAAAAGAGATGGAATGACAACAGACAATAATCAGATAAAGGATTTTAAGAATTCATTAATATCGAAAGGGAAACTTTAGGTGAGGGCAAAATCAAGGGTCTTACCACTTCTATGTATAACTAAAGCGGGGGGGGGGTGGAATAGGTAATGTGAAATGAATAAATGTGGAAGTGGGAAGTTAGATTACTTGAAGTAGTACCAATATGCATTTTGAACTCTTCCAGTTAGAGGACAGAAGTTGGAGAGGAGGGAAAGATTTCTCAATACTAGGGATTATATTTTCTGCATCTGTCCTACTAACTCTCCCATGATATGCATCAAGCATATAATAAATGTTGATTTTGGGGTGAATATTTGAGGATATGTTTCAGAGTAAATGATATCTCTTTTCAATGATAAATAACATAAAAGAATTTTGATCATTATTGATGGATGAAAGCCATACATAAAAATTTAATATAGCATTGAATTATTCAGGTTATCATCCTGTAGCATCATTATTATAGCCATGAGTGACAGTATTACCTTTAATTGGTGGAAAATAATTCACTTCATTTCAGAGGGGACGCAATTGTTCTAGAAGGAACAAGACTATTTTCATTCATACTTCCTTCACAACATAAATCCCTTGTCATAATTGAACTGATATGTTTTTCAGTGAGAGTAAAGGGACATCTGGCCTTGAAGTTGTTTCTAGTTCATAAGTCAAGAACGTGTAAAATATAATAAAAAAAAAGGTTTAGATACTACCACTAATTTTCTACTTTTAGAGGAATATTATGGTTGAGTCTCTTCTAATGGAAAAATCTATTTTTAATTCAAATAAGATTTTCCCACAGGAGAGATCATAAAAAAATCTGGTTGACCACTTCTCAGTAATATTACAGAATTTGTTTAACTATAGATTGAACCATATGACTTTTAAATGCCTTCCAACTCTGAAATTCTATGGTTCTGTGAGTTGGAAAGAATTCTAGGCAAATTATTTTTAAAGGAGCTATTTGTATTACCAATAATATATACTCTCAGGTAATAAATTTAATTGCTTTGTGAAAAGAAAGGTATACAGAAAAACCTTTTACCAATGTACTTTCAATTTTGAATGCAAAATTTGGTCACCATATCCACGGATAAAGTTAAAGGTCAAAGTGTTAATTCCTCTATCATTAATATTTTGATTATAATTATCATCATTATAAATTTATGAAGGACCTTTAATCTTAGCGATTCACAGTCACTAACTACTTTTTTCAAATATGAGCTGATTATTTCTGTGCTGGAAATTTTCATCTAACTCAGTTTGGAGTTAAAAGATTGTCATAATGGGGTTCACATATCGCCCCATGAAATGGAATGAAACTAATGTGGTTGCTTTTGCCTTCTTTCAAATTTGATATAATCACAAACTGAATAGAAACTGCCTGAAAAGTCCTGAAATTATCTCCCCCCCCAAATGTGAAGAGTGACAGTATCTGATACAGCAGGTCCAAGAAATGCATTCAATTTTGAAAGGCCAGTTAGATAAGCGAATATTGGCACAATTCTCCAGATATCAGTTCCTCAATTAACGATGTCATTTTTCTGTTTTTTATTTCTCTCTTTCTTCCTTTTTAAAGTGGAAACCAGAATACTTTGACTTTTCATGGCCTCTTTTCAGCTTTTGCTCCACAAATATAAATCTCTTCTTAGAGTTCAGTAGCACAAATGAGTAAAATACTTGATGGGGCAAAGGAGTGGAACTGGAAGTTAGAGTATTGGAATAAAGGAGGGAATGAAGGGAAGATTCTAGAAGTCAAATCCCAGGAGAATTGTTTTATGAGGCACCACTAAAAAGTGTTTATTTAAAGGAAAATTTAGAAATTATTATTATTATTGGCATAAAAAATCAATATGAATTATATAATTATAATAATATTTTTTAATCTGGAAAGAACCTTAGAGATAATGTAGACAGACTATTGGTATCCTCTTGCCACCGATATTTTCATGATATGTGTAGTTTTTGTTTATCAAGATTAATCATTAATGACAGACTTTCTTATGAAAAATTATATTGCCTTATTTCTTAATGTTAATATTCTTTATAAAATACATTGTTTATTCAAGTAAGAAACAGGTTATTCCAATGAATATACAAATGAAAACTGAAATACAACTCTTTAAAATTAAAAAAATACATTATATATCTTAAGTCCTTTGATCCTCAGATCTCCTATCATCAGTGCTAGAGGTATCATGATCCCACATTGCACAAATGGGTAAACTAAGAGGTAAATGACTTGCCTATGGACATAGTGAGTTTTTTACAGAAAATTTGATCCCTGATCTTTTTGATACTAATTCCAAAATTACTGACTATTCTAGTATTGCCCTTCAAATCTTTTCTATTTAAAATCATCATCATTATCATCATCACCATTATATCTAATACATTTTAAGCACCTACTATGTGTCAGGCACTGTGTTAAGTTTCTTAAACTTCATTTAACCCTCATAACAACCTTGAAAGTAGGTATTATTATCCTTATTTTACAGATGAGGAAACTAAGGCAAATAGAGATGAAATATCTTGCCCACAGTCATACAGTCTGTGTCTAGATTTGAATTTACATCTTTCAGACTTCAAGACCTGTTCTCAATCCACTATGCCACCTAGTTGTGGTCTTCTAAAAATACTTTACACGATGAGCATATGCTGGAATTTATGCTCTAATTAAAATTGTGTTATTTTCCTAAGCTTATAAGCAACACGGAAAATGAAGCTGAATAGGAATAAATGGCTGTCAGCTCAACAAACCTTAAGTAAATTTAGTGCCTGGCATTGCCATCGGTATTCAATATCACTAGATATTTTACCTTGAATAATCACTGATGGACATTGATTTTTCTTTGCTCTTCACAGCACAGCAAAATTAATGTGAAAGTCAGAGTCAAATGAGTCCCAGTGGTGTCCTCCAATCTCTGCTGAGAGGCACATTTCAAATACAGAAGAGCTAGCAACCAGCTGAGACCATGGGTACCTTATATTGTAACAATTAATGGATATGAATAGTTCTCACAGGGGATCTCAGGTTACCTTTATATCAAATTTGGAGGTTAGATTCTTGAAACAGTTCATTGAGGTTAATAAGTAGTGGTTTTATGAATTGATTAATATGTTCCTATTAAGAAGAAATGTTTCTCCCCCCCCCCCACTTTTTTGGTTATAATATGTTTGCAATTTTTCTTCTGGGCATATATACGTAAGAATCAAATGCCACCAAGGGGGTGATAAGAGCAGCAGAGTTTAGTGTTATAAAAACATATCAAGTATACAGTGATTGTGTGCCTTGCTTTTCCAAAGACAATAGTGAACATAGAAGGAATCAGCAAGGTGTATGATCTTGTTTTTCTCAGCTAATGTCTTTTCAATTTCAAGGTGAACATCTATGCAAATAAGCATGAGGAATTTCCAAAGGCCATGGGGAAGAAATGATTTCTCAAATTTTCAAATCACATAGAATTGAAAACTTATTTTTACTTTATTATATCATTATATTGTGATAACTATTATTTTCCAAGAATGTACATCAAACCTAGAACAACAACAACAATCATCAGAGGGTAGATCTTTATTGTCCTGGATCACGAAAACTACAAACAAGATAAGGCAAAAATGAAAGGATTGAAAAATTGTTAAAGAAGGCTCCTCAAGGGTCATCTATCCCAATCCCAAACCAAAAAAAAAAAACATTCTTTCTAAATCATGTCTGACAAATACTCACCCAGTCTTTGTTTAAAGACCTCTGGTGAAAAGTGAACCTTCTGTCACAGCCCATAATATTTTTGATTAATTCTAGTTGATGGTAACTTTTTTCTCTTTACATTGAACCTAAATGTGCCTTTTTTGCAACTTATATTTATTATTCCTAGTTCTGACCCCTGAATGCAACCAGAATTGTAGTCCTTACTACATATAATAACCTTTCTATAATTGGAAATAGTTATCATAGTTAATGATTTTTTAAGGTTCCTGTGAATGTTACTCATCTGGGGCAGATGAATGAAACCAGAGGCAAGTAGGGATTTTTTTCTTTTTGGCTTTACTTAAACTCTTGCCGTAACAAAATCAACATAAATCATAAGATTATTTTAAATGCAGAAAAAGCCTTTGACAAAATACAACATCAATTCCTATCAAAAAAATTAGAGATCATAGGAATAAATGTAATTTTCCTTAAAATGATAAATAGTATCAATCTAAAACCATCAGCAAACATGTAATGGAGATAGACTAGATGTCTTCCCAATAAGATAAGAGATGAAGCAAAAATGCCCATTATCAACACGACTATTCAATATTGAACTAGAAATGTTAGCTATAGGAATAGGAGAAGAAAAATATTAAAGGAATTAGGAGCTGCAATGAAGAAACAAAACTTATCCTCTGCAGATGATATGATATGCTTACAAAATCCTAAAGATTCAACTAAAAACTAGCTAGTTAGTATTTGATCCACCCAAAGATACAAGCTTTGGATACAAAAAATCACTACTTGACAAAACTACTGGGAAAATTGGGAAAAAATGTTTTGACAGAGACAGGGTAAAGACCAACATCTCACAACATATGCCAAGTTATGGTCAAAATGGAGGCATAATTTATACATAAAGGATACTATCATTAGCAAATTAGAAGAGCAAAGAATAGGTTCCTATCATTCAATGCATAAATGGAAAAGTTTTCATTAAACAAGGCATAAAAAGCATTATAGGCTATAAACAGATAATTGATTAAACTAAAAAGGTTTTGCTCAAACAAAACAAATGCTATCAAGATTAGAAGAAAAGGAGAAGGAGGGGGAGAAATTTACTGCACTGGTAAAGCCCTTATTTTTTCAGATTTACAGAGAACAGATACAAGCTTATAAGAACATAATTCATTGCCCAATTGATAAATGCTCAAAGGATATGAACAGACAGTTTTCAGATGAAGAAATACAATATGAATACAAGAAAATAAATGCTCCAAATCTCTCCTGTTTAGGGAAATGCAATTAAAACAAATCTCAGGTATCACCTCACACCTATCAAATTGACTAATGAAACAGAAAGAAAGATAATAAATGCTGGAGGGGACATGGGAAAATTGGGACACTAATATACTCCTGGTAGACTGGTTCGATCATTCTTAAAAATGATATGGAACTATGCTCAAAGAACATGAAATATGTAACTAGGAGAAAATATTCAAAATAAAAAAATAATCTCAAAAAAAACCAAACTGTGAATACTCTTTGATCCAGCAACACCATGACAGAATCTATATCCCCTCCAAAATGGAAAAAAGACATATTTGTACAAAAAGGTTTATAGCAGTTCTTTTTGTGTTGGCAAACAATTAACAACTGAGGAGTGGTCCATCAGTTCCATCAGTTGTAGAATGACTGAATAAGTTGTGCTATATTGTAATGGAACACTACTGTGATATAAGAAATAATCAGAAGGCCGTCTTAAAAAAAAAAAAACCTGGAAAGATCAACATGGAAGATGTAAAGTGAAGTATACAGAACCAGGAGAACATTGTACATAATAACAGCATCATATGATGAACATTTATAAATGTCATAGCTATTCCAAAAAATACATTGATCCAAGATAATGCTCATGGATTCTTTTTTTTTTAATTTAATATCTTGTTTAATATTAGAATTTTTATCTGTAGCAGTTCATTTTTTTAATTTAAACATTTATTAATATTCATTTTTAACATGGTTACATGATTCATGCACCTACTTTCCCCTTCACCCCCCGCACTCCCCCCACCCATGGCCAACGCACATTTCCACTGGTTTTGTCATGTGTCCTTGATCAAGACCTATTTCCAAATTGTTGGTAGTTGCATTGGTGTGGTAGTTTCGAGTCCACACCCTCAATCATGTCCACCCCGACCCATGCGTTCAAGCAGTTGTTTTTCTTATGTTTCCTCTCCTGCAGTCCTTCCTATGAATGTGGGTAGTGTCTTTACCATAAATCCCTCAGAGCTGTCCTGGGCCATTGCATTGCTGCTGGTACAGAAGCCCATTACATTCGATTTTACCACAGTATGTCAGTCTCTGTGTACAGTGTTCTTCTGGCTCTGCTCCTTTCGCTCTGCATTAGTTCCTGGAGGTCTTGCAAAAAAATGACATCCACCTCCAGAGAAAAAACTGACAGAATCTCAATGCAGACTGAAATATGCTATATTTCACTTTATTTCTCACTTCTTTTGTTTGTTCAAGTTCTCTTTCACAAAATGACTAATATGTAAAGAAATTTTAGATGTTTTATAGTATTACATATGTGAAATATATATGACTATGATCTCAGGAATGGAAGACAGTAAGAATTTGGCTCAGACTTAGAAAAAAACAAAAGGTTTGAAATTTTTTTTCATATAATTAAGGAAAAATAAATTGAGAAATAAGAAAAATAAAAACATGCCTTATGTCTTATTTGTTCTAAGGCAGAAGAGTGGTAAGGCCTAGGCAATTAGTTTTAAGAGACTTGTCTAGGATCACACAGCTAGGAAGTATCTGAGGCCAGATTTGGACCCAGCACCTCCCATCTCCAGACCTGACTCTATTCACTGAACCACTTAGCAGCCCCTGCTAGGTCCTTTCTTACTCTCTTCTTATCTATCTTGAGTGTCAATTCTTTATTAGGGATGCCCTTTTCTTTCCAAAGGTCTCTGTGATAGAAAAGAAGAAGCAAATCAAGGATTGAGCAATCTTTCCTTCTTGATGACATAAGTCTTTATGTCATCATTCTACCCATCCTGGAAAAAAAGTTTCAAAATTAATTGAACCTCAGTCACCTCAGTAATTTTCCTTACCAATTTCTTCTCTTTCTGACCTTTACCACTACTAACACAATTTTTAGGATAGTATGCCATATTTATATTCATTCTCTGTTATATGCCCTTGCTGCAGTCTTCCAAGATATGAATGCAATTCTAAGCATTGCTTTTGCCATTTAAAAATGTCTGGAATGAGAAGAATATTGAATATCAAGCATCTTTAAAAATTAAATTCTGACATGATACCATCATAGAAAATGCTCAAGGCAATGGCAACACCAGCCCCTGAAATAAGCACTCTGGGGAAAGCATAAATGTGCCATGACATAAAAATTTTTGATTCACAAAATCACAGAATCTCCGAATTGGAAGAAGCATCAGAAATAATCAATTTAGAGTTGTAGGGGAATCCCTTTCCACTGTAATATGCACAAATACATATTTAACTTCTTAAAAAAACCCATGCAAAGGAAGAATCTCTATTCCTGGATGCAATTAATTTTACATTGAAATAACTCTCATTTGTAAAAAGTTCTTTTATTGAATATCTGGCTTCTAGGTCTGACCACTGACCTTACTGAAAACAAATGCAACTCCTCATCCTTACAACAATTGGTTAAACATTGGAAGGCAGCTGCCATGCTCCCTCTTAGATTTCTTCAGGACAAATACTCTGAAGTGCCTCATTTCATCCTCATTTTGTATAGTCTCTGTTCTACTAACCACTGTAGATACTCACAACAGGACATGTTCATAGTTTTTAATAGCATTCCCAAAATGTCACCATGGATGTTGAGCATGGAAGTCATGGAAATTAGCTGTCATCTTCAAAACAATTTGCATTTTTTCTTTTGTGTCTATATTTCATTGGGAAATAAAGATGTATGAATTATTTACTTAATTTAATCATAGTAGATGATCAGCTGTGATAATCCAGGAAAAAGATATACATATCTAGAAGTTTGAGTTTCATTTGAATTGGTGATATAATAGTGAGGTCTTTAGTAATATCTCAGTACAGTCATTTAGTCAAGTTGACAAGCATTTATTAACACCTACTATGTGCTAGGTACTGTCTTACACACAACAAAAGGCAGAAAATTACCAATCCTTATTCTCAAAGTGTTTATAGTCTAATTGGGGAAATAATATACAAACAATTAGGTACAATTAATATATATAGATGGGATAAGTTGGGGCTCAACTAGTATAGAAGGTACTAAGGTTAAGAATGATTGGAAAAAAAGTTTCTTATATAAAATGGGATTGTAGCTGAGACTTGAAGAAATCCAGAGAGATTAGAAGGCATAGTTAAGGAATGTTGAGATTCTAGGCATTGGGAAGAGTCATTTAAATTACCTGGAGTAACAAGATGGAACATCATGGTTAGGAACAATGAGTATACATCATTGAATGACAGACTATATGAGAATTGGGCTAGGAAGAAGGTACAAGATGAAATAAGTAAGAAGGGTCCAAGTTATGAATGGATTTAAAAGCTAAATAGAAGATGTTGTATTTGATTCTAGAACAGGGGTTGGCTGAAAGAGAGAGGGGGAAATGGGGAAAGTATATTATTTCAGATAAGACATTTAAGAAGTTCACTTTGACAATTGATTAGAGGAAGGACTAAAATGAGGAGAAACCATTTACTAAAGGTGGATATATCTAGGGAGGAGTTGTTTTTGTTTTTTTTTTAGTATTGGGAAAAAGCCATGTTCGTAGACACTAGGGAAGTAGCCAAAAAAGAGCAAAAAAATAAAGATAACTGAGAAAGTGATGATGACAGAATGGGAATCGGTTGGAGTAAGAAGACTAGTTGGAATGGGATCACTTAGGCATATAGAGTATTGAGTTTATAAGGAGAAGGCTCTTATCGTTGTGATTTAGGAGTGAAAGATTGTTTCTGAGTGCATCTAAAATGATGTGAAGTGAGGAGAAGGAGAGAAAAAGAAGTTCTCAAATGGTTTTATTTTTTTAGTTTTTTATGTAACAAGTTTCTTTGCAGAGAGGTTGAGGGAAAAGGGAGCCATGGAAGATTTGAGAAATAATGAAAAGGTTTGGAAAATCCCCTGTGGTATGTAGAATAGTGAATTGATTAGGGAATATAGTTTACCTCATTGCTGTGGTGCCCAGTTTAAATTATGTAACAAAAATCTGCAGGGAATGTCATTAGCATGATTTTGTGATTTTTCTCTTGATTTATTTAGAAAAAAAAGGAGTAATAACAGAAAGAGTAGATTTTGGAGTAATCAAGGGTGAGTCTTGGCATGGATTGAACTTTAATATAATAAAAAAGAAGGGTGTAGATATGAACTGTTTTACCCAAGAAATCAAGATGGTGAAGGGAGGAATGCATAACCCAGTGATGGCACAGGTGCCAAAGGTGGCACATAGAGAGCTCTCTGTGGGCACGCTGCCACCCTCATCTCTCAGAATTCATTACTAGAAAGGAAGAGGGACTTGGTCAGAGCTGCTCCCCTCCTCCTCTCCATTGTACCTGATGATCTTTTTTCATATCACCTGCCCCTCTACCCAGCAGTCCAATGGGAGTACACAGGGGGTAAGGTATGAGACTCACAGAGGGCAGAGCTGGAAGGGAGCAGAGCACTTGGGCCACTCCCCTCCTCCCTCTCTACACTCACTGAAAACATTCCTCACTTCACTCACCCCTTTGTCCAGCAGCCCAATGGGAGTGCTTTCTCCCTCCTCTGTGTGGGGTAAGGGAGAGGCATGCACTCAGTCTGGGGAGGGGCACAGCACTCAGTCCCATCTCTAAATGTTCACCATTACTGGTATAGCCCATGCAAAGGTGATGCTCTGGGGAAAGACTAATGGATAAAGGAATTTCAAACTTCATAAACATGTAATTAGAATATTTAAGGGCGGTAACAAGATGATTTCTGTGTAGCTGATGCGGGGTGGAGTAGATCACAGGATATTAGTAAATTAAAGATCTAGAAAGTTAGGACATTGAAGGAGTATTGAATTGTTTGGTAAAGTTCCTTATAGTGGGGCAGAAGTTGGGGAAGAGATAAGATAAAAACTCCTAGGCAGATACTAAATCCTAAGAGAAAGGAAGAAGATTGTCCTAGGGGTGTTTGGTAGAGATATGTTGGTTGAATGAACTTCAAAGAAGGAGAGTTTAATGACTGGTAGTGTTATAACAATACTTTGGAAGTGGCAGTAGAAATAAAAAATTCCAACTTGTTTTCCAAAATCAGCAAGTTGGGGACATGAATGAAAATTGAATTAGTGCTGGAGCCCATGTCATCAGGAAAAAGGCAAGTCTCAGAAAGTACAAGATAATGGAAAAAATGGGAAATGAAAAGATAAAAGAAGAAAGCAAATTTGTTTTCTATGGAGCAGATATTCCAGAGAGCAAAGAGGGAAAGAGGTAGGAAGATTTAAAATGGAAATACAGTGGGGTTGGGTTTAGGAAGATGGAAATATGAGAACAACCTTTGGAGAATTAGGAATGAGGTTAAAACAATGGCAGTTGGGCATTCAAAAACACTAACTAGGAAGAGATGTTTAGAACAGGAAAGATGCCTGAACAAGTGCAAGTTAACTACTGAGGAAATGTAAGATGCTAGAGAGAAGGCCTGGAGCACAAAGGAATGATTGCTCAGAGAAGAAGGTTCAGATGCAGGTATAGACAGAAAGTTTATTATATGACTAATAAGAATTAGAGATTAGATTTCAAAGATTTTACATCTGTCTGTTGAAAGAACTACTCTGATGGCTAATTATTGCTCAATTTTTATTCATAATGTCTTCCTATGATTACAGCACTTGAGAAATGAAAGGGAGTATTTCTTTTGCTAGGTCATTTTGCTTTTCACAAGAGACAGGGAGAAAGATTCTATAAACTCTGCTTTTTTAAAAAATATATATTCATAAGTCTAATCCAAAGATAGCTCAAGAGTTAGAATTAGGGAAGTCTGTTTTCCTAACTTAAACTTCATAAAGCTTGAATTATAGGGAAAATGCATTTCCCCAAACTTTAAGAAGCAGAATAAAAAATATTGGTGAAAGATTTGATGCTACAATAAATTTCTTCTTCTATAATCTTCTCACTAAATAAGTTTTCGGTGTTTCACTTATATTACAAGGATATCATGGAATCTAAAAGTTAAAATTTGCCCACTTCATGGAAAATTTCATGCTGCTTTTAGTTTTTTTCCTTGTAGTACAAAATGATTTTACATACTATAATTCTTACATACCAGGCATAGAAGACACCCCTTTAAAACACTGGAAATTCATTTCTTATAAAAATGCAGAGCTGTTAGTATTTTTAAAGGCCAATAACAAATGCCGCCTTTGAATCATTATGAGACAATAAAAACCAGGAAAAATAATTTTACCCTGCTCTTTCTTACTTTCACTTCTGAGTCATAGTAACAGAAATTGCTAAGGAAACTAAAAGGTAAATTTTCTTTACCACTTTCTCTGCTTTTAAACAAAGATTATCAGAATAGTTTGTTTCTCAACCTCCAACTTCCCCCAGAACTGTCTCTGGAATAAGGATTGTGGCATAGGAGATAAAGGGACAGCCTTGGAAGTAGGAAGATACAAATTCAAGTCCTGCTTCTGAAACAGCCATGTAGCTGTGTAGATTTGGGCAAGTCCCTGAACCTCTCAATGTCCCAGGAAACTCTTCAAGGCTATATCTTATAGAGAGATGCTACTGATTATAGGGAGTTTCCAAACTGGGAGTTTCCTAGTCTGATGAAATCTCTGCTCTGGACCATTGGTTCCACACTGTCAAATGAAATATTTCACAGTATTCGGCAAATATCTGTTAATTGCATTTGCTTTGAAATGTAAAGCATTTGGTACTGAAGATACAAATATGAAAAAAAAAAGACACATTTCCTGCCTCCCCCAAAAGAACTTTCAGTGTATTCAGGGAATAAGAGATCTACCAAATAATGCTAATGCCAGCAAATCAGCTAGAATTATGTAGGTATAAAAAAGGTTAAATAAGAGAGTGATAAGCCGGGAGGGAGGCATCATTTTAAAATGGAGAAGCAAATTCACGGTTAGAGCTGAGTCAGATCATAAATAGAAAGTAGACCCAGCTTATGATTCAATATCTCCTTTGGCTTCCTTCCCACCCCCAAACCTAAAGTCATGGTAAATTAGAAATCTGTGCTATTGAATAAACATCCAGATCAGAACATTTTAAATTCATTCACATGCATAACTACTAATACAAAGAATACCCACAGACCACACTGTTATTTAATATGCCATTCATCTCATTTTAATGTTCAAACTTTCCAATAAACAAATGATTGCAAAGTTAGTGATATGTGCAAAGAACATTTTTTCAATTAGGCATGCCCATTAAGTAAATGAATTTGAGGTTGTGGATTCCCCTCCCAGCCGAAATTAGCAGTTATGGAAAGTAAATCTAGATGATAAATCATTTAATAACTCATGAGAAAATAAATCTGACGTAAAATAATTGCACATTTTTACCATGTGCTTCTTTCTTAATTATAAGTGAAAGGGGAATGAGTCACTAAGATTGCTGGGCAATATGGGAATAAAGAAGGCAGCAAATGGCCTAACCTCAATTCTATATATTTGCTTATTTACTCATTTATTCATTTTTTACCAGTTATAGATTTTCACAAAATATGAAGGGGAGCTATTACATTATCCAATTGATTCTACAATGTATAGAGGATTTCTCCCAAACTTATAGTTTCTAGATTTTTTTCTTCTGAATATATTTTTGTTATGTATTTTTAATAAATAAAATACTTCTTTCTCCTTTTCACACCTTTTCAACTCCCATGTTAGTTTAACTCAAATGTTCATAAAACTACAAAATCTCAAATTAGAAGAGAATTGAAAGTCTTTCTAGTCTAATCATTACCCAAGCAAGAATACTTTCTACATAATAATTCAGAAGTAGTTGGGCTATCTCCATTTTAAGTATCCAAATTAAAGGCAATCCACTACTTCCCAAAGTATTTCATTCCATTTGAGATAGTTTTTGATTGTAGAAAGTCTTGAGGGAGACATGTGCTAAATTGATATTTTATATGTCAAGGCAAAGTTTACCTTTGCAATTTTCAAGCACCATCAGTGAGTCTTGAGCACCTACTCTGTGGGAAGTGCTGTCCTAAGTGCTATGGATAAGCAGAATAAAAATACCTTACCTTCAAGGAATTCATATTCTAAAAGGAGGGACAACATGGAAATAACTATATTTTTAACTGCATACAAGATGCATACAGTGTAAAGACCAGTTCATTTCATAGAGAAAAGCCTAGCAACAGGGGCACTAAGAATACAAATGTTAGGATTTTAGCTAACTCTTTAAGGAAATTAGGGAATCCAGGAGTCAAGGGCAAGGAGGGAGATCATTCCAGTTATGTTGGCCAACCAAAGCAAATATATTACCCCCTTCCATAGATCAGCTCTTCAAATATTGAAAAAAATGTCACCCTAAACTTTCCCTTCTCAGAGCCAAGCATCAACCCTATTTGTAATGCACTCTTGTAGGAGTTTAGAATACAAAAAATAAACAGGTTAAATTAAATGTCTTATTCTTTAGCCATTCCGTGTGTGTTTTGTCTTGTCTTCACTCCTATTAGTAAATATTACTGTAATATCTAAATCAGCTTTCATCAGAGAACTTTCTTTTCAGTATAAAGGAACTCTTGCATGATAAAAAATGCAGAATCTCTGTATGAAAGAGTAATGTATAAGTGGAAATAAGGAGAGCAGGATAAGAAAAAAATGCACACACCTTCAAGAATAATTATAATACTATAGACAGAAAGCAGACAACCATACAGAGAGATATATTAGAAGAAAAAATATATACTTGAGATGGGTGAAATAAGGAAAGTTGTCCAGAGAAAAGAAAATACCTTCAATTTAGCCTCGCAAAAATAATAATTTCAAATGGGAATGTGGGAATGGTGGAGGGTAATGATTTAAACAAAGTCATGAAAGAAAGAAAGAGTATGATAAGATCAGGAAATTTTACCTAGTGAAAACTTAAAAGGATGTTTATTTGTCTATTCCTCTAATAACTTCTTGACTAAGACACACTAAAAGGAATACCACAGTCAATTTCTATACAATGACATTAAAAATAGGACTCATCATTTGAACAGCAGCTAACTTTGGTGAGAATTGTTAAGATGGTTAAATTATCCTCCGAGATGATTTAAATTCAAAGTGAATTTGAAGACTCCTTTTAAAAATGCGGATAAAATCTCATTTTTTAAAAGTAAAGTTGTTTTACATCTCTTCAGAAGAAAATATTCAAAGTCAGTGTATATATGATAGAAGTGTTTGTATATATATTTTGTCAGGCAAACTATATAAGTATGTCTCTCATAAAGTATATTCTCAGAAACATTAGTTCCATCTCTGCTCCTACTCCCTGGATGTTAAATCATAGGACTTAGAGCTAGACGAAATTTAGAGAGCACTCATTTATTTAACAAACATTTATTAATTATATGGTGAAGTAGATAGTCAATTGCCCTTGAATTCAAGAAAACTTTGGCTCATCTTTGACACATAAGAAATGTATTACTATGGTCAAGATACTTGGCATCTATGTGTCCCCAGAATACTCTCTAGGGCTATATAAGTTGTAAATGTGCTATTGTTCTACAATGGTGAATGGAATTTCCACAGTGAGAGTACCCTCTATTATGTCTTCCTTCCAACACATTTTCCCCAAAACAAATGAGCTCTGTTAACCACTAAGAAAATAAAAACAAATAAAAAGTAGTCCCTTCCCTGAGGGTTAAACTAAACTGGGGAGAATACAATATTTAAATGGAATAAGTATAAAATAATTTATGGAAAGAGAAAGAACTAACAACTAGGTGAATCCAGAATGACTTCTTTAGTTGAATCTTGCAGAAAGCCAAGGAGTCTTAGAGGCTGAGGAGAAGAAAGAATATATTGCAGACATGGTGGTCAACCTGTGCAAAGGCATGGAGGAATGGGAAAATTACTGAGTTATGGAGAAGAGAAATTAGGATAGAATGGATAATAATGATAGAGTGGCAAAATAGGAGAAAGGTAGTAATGAGAAGTAAGTATTGATAAAATACAGAGGGTTGATGGAAACAGAATGTACCAACACAAATTTTTGTTAAACTTAAAATTTAATGTGAATAATAACATTTCAAAAATGTGCACATGCTAAATATCAGGGCTTGATTTATTGTTTTTCTGATTTCTAGACTTAAGAAAGTGATGAAGAAAAATGTTAATACTATAAATTAAATTTACATATGTCTCTAAACATTTTTCCTTGGAGCTGATTATTAAATATTTACCAGACCATCCTGAGAGAGATAGATTATATCTTGAAGAACAAGTTGCAAAGTGTCTATATTTTCCCCTATTCTCAGTGGTGAGCTATTGAAGATTTCTAAGGGAAGGAGAAATGCAAATGATGCCTATGTTTTAGGAAGATTACATGGGCAGCTATAAGAAAAAAGAAATATGTTGTAAAACATAACTGGA
This sequence comes from Gracilinanus agilis, assembly GCF_016433145.1. Lineage (NCBI taxonomy): Eukaryota > Metazoa > Chordata > Mammalia > Didelphimorphia > Didelphidae > Gracilinanus > Gracilinanus agilis. The sequence continues at coordinate 76,146,294 of NC_058131.1, forward strand.
GTAAGAAATAAGAAGTCAATCATATATAAATGAGAGAAATCTCATATGTAGATCATGAATACTCTCTTAGAGAAGATTCATGAGGTGCTAGTTATAGAAATTACCAAATAATATTATAACTGACACCGATAATATCTTTTATTTATTTTTTTTGTTTATTCATTACATTAAAATTCCTTCTCTACCTTCCCCACCAGTAGTGAAGGCCTCATTTGATAAAAAAAAAATGTACGTATATATAAAACTGTCTTCCTTCTTTCTATCTATTCATTATTTGGAGATGGATACACAAGTCAATCTTCAAAAAATATTTCGGTTGCTGTATATAATATTCTCTTGTTTGCACATGTTTCATTCTTCACAATTTCAGGTAGATTTTTCCATTAAAAAATTAACCTGCTCATCATTTCTCAAGGTGCAGTAGTTTTCCACCCCAATCATATGCTATGACTTATTTAGCTACTCTCCAACTGATGAGCATCCCTGCAATTTCTAATTTTTGCCTGCACAATAATAGATGCCATATGTTTTTTTAGAAGATATAGGTTCTTGCCTTTTTCTCTAATCACCTTAGGAAATAAGAATAATAGTGATATTTCTGGTTTTAAAATTATGCAGTTTTGGGTTTTCCGGGTTAAGATAACGGCAGAGTAAAAGGCAGCTCTTAACCTCTCCTGACCAAAACACACAAAACTCCTCAAGGGGACATAAAAACAAGTCCAGATGAACAGAGGAACCCCACAACAGGGCACAACGTGGAAGCTACGTGGAATCGGGGCATTTCCATGCTATAAAGGGGTGAAACAGCTCTCCCTAATTCGCAGGCTGAGCAACCACCCCACCCCCACCCCTACCACACACACCACATACAACGCCAAAGCCAGTTAAAAAGAAATAGAGCAAGTTTGGGGCACCCATCGAGTCATTGGCAGCTTTGGGGCCTGTTCCTGAGAGCAGCAAGATTTGGGACCCAAATAAGCCAAAGAACGCACGTGAAATCTGAGCGCAGGAGCAGAGAGTGGACGCAGGGCGCAGAGCGCGGGCTCCGAGAACAGACTCGGGCAGAGGTGTGGGTGGAGGCAGACACAGCCACAAGATAAGGCTCTGAAACCCTGAGTGGGGAACCAGCGTGGACAGGTGTATGACTGTGGAAGCAGCACCCTGAGACTTGTAAGGGAACCTCCGGCAGAGGATCAAGCAAGGGGTCCACCAGGGGGCTTGACCTTGGAAAAGACTAGAACTCAGACCTCAGGAGCCAAAGGACAGCAGACAGACCCCGAGCGCGAGGATAAAGCTGAGAAGCTGCTGGGCTAATGATGGCTACCCAGACTCAGGAAGTTCAGAAAAGAAATATAAAGAACAAGAAAAAGAAGTCTTTAACACTCAATAACTTTTACACAGAGAAAATCCAGACAACCGAACAAACAGAGGAGGAGAACAAACAAGCATCCGGACCCTCCTCAAATAAGGAAAACGGGTCACAAACTATGAAAGAGTTCAAAACTGAGATTCTGAGGAAGATGGAAGAGATCTGACAAGAAAATAACAGTTTAAAAGGTAGAATCTTGCAATTGGAAAGTGAGGCTCAGAAATCAAATGAACTGATAAGCAAAGTGAACCAGATTGAAAAAGAAAACCAAAAGATCATAGCTGAAAATGAAAAGTTTAGAGCTGAAAACGAAAAGTTTAGAGCCAAAAACCAGTCCCTAAAGGCTAGAATTGAGCAATTAGAAGCTAATGATCTCTCAAGACAACAAGAACAACTAAAACAAAGTCAAAAGACTGAAAAAATAGAAGGAAATATGAAATATCTCAATGAGAGAGTGACAGAGCAAGAAAACCGGTCTAGAAGAGACAATTTGAGAATAATTGGTCTTCCAGAAAAACCAGAAATTAATAGAAACCTGGACTCCATACTAACAGAAATTATTCAGCAAAATTGCCCTGAAGTCCTACAACAAGAGGGCAATATAGACATTGAAAGGATTCATAGAACACCCATGACATTCTATCCAGATAAGAAAACGCCCAGGAATATAATTGCCAAATTCAAGAGCTTTCAAGCAAAAGAAAAAATCTTACAAGAAGCCAGAAAGAGACAATTCAAATATCAAGGAACACCAATCAGGATCACACAGGATCTGTCAGCCTCCACGCTAAAAGACCGTAAGGCTTGGAATACAATATTCAGAAAGGCAAGAGAGCTGGGCCTACAACCACGGATCAACTACCCATCAAAATTGACTATATATTTTCAGGGGAGAGTATGGGCATTCAACAAAATTGAAGAATTCCAAGTATTTGCACAGAAAAGACCAGGGCTAAATGGAAAGTTTGATATCCAACCACAAAAATCGAGAGAAACATGAAAAGGTAAATAAGAAACAGAGGGGAAAGAAAGAAAACTTATAATTTTTAAATTTGCCTTTTTAAGGGCCTCAGTAAGATCTAATTATATGTATTCCTATGTAGAGAAATGTTATGTATAATTCTCTGTAGTGAACTCTATTCACTATCATAGTATCCACTATTATAGTAATAAGAAGAATAATTCACAGGGTGAGGGTGGAACACTAAATAACCTAAGATGACACGGGGGATGGGAAAGAGGGGGTGAATAGCAGGGACTCCAAGAGAAACTTGAGTGAATAAGAAAAGTAGGATATTCTATTACACACAAAGAGGGTATGGGAAGGAGAGGGGACAAATACTATTATAAGAAGGAGAGGAAGAGACCATTAAGAGGTAATAATCAAACCTTACTCTCAGTGCAATCAACCCAGAGAGGGAAGAGTAGCTATACTATCCATTGGGATATAAAACTCTTATCTAACCCTTCTGAGAAAGTCAGAAGGGATAAATCAAGGGAAACAGGGGAGTGGGGAGGTCAAAAAACAGGAGGGGAGAAGAAGGGGGAGGGAATTCATAAGGCCGTTAAAAACCAAAAGGGGGGGAATAAGGGAGGGGATAGAAAGGGAAGTTAGTCAAGGGAGGGGATAAGGGATAGGGTCTTAATAGCAAACCACTGGTTTTAAATGAAATAGTTTAAGGAGATGGGGTAGGAATAGGGGAGGAAACGATAATGTCAGCAAATGCACAACTGATGATTATAACTCTGAATGTGAATGGGATGAACTCGCTCATAAAACCGAAGCAAATAGCAGAGTGGATTAGAAACCAAAATCCTACCATATGTTGTCTACAAGAAACACATATGAGACGGGTAGACATACACAAGTTTAATGTTCAGGGCTTGAGCAAGATCTTTTGGGCATAAAATGAGAAAAAGAAGGCAGGAGTGGCTACTATGATTTCTGACAAAGCCAAAGTAAAATTAGATATGATTAAAAAAGAAAGGGAAGGTCATTACATCCTGATTAAAGGCAGTATAAACAATGAGGAAATAACACTGCTCAATATATATGCACCTAGTGGCATAGCATACAAATTCATAAAGGAGAAACTGGCAGAGCTCAAGAAGGAAATAGATAGTAAAACCACACTAGTGGGAGATCTAAATATTCCTCTGTCAGATCTAGATAAATCAAACCGAAAAATAAATAAGAAAGAGGTAAGAGAGGTGAATGAAGTCCTAGAAAAATTAGATTTAATTGATATGTGGAGAAAAATAAATAGGGACAAAAAGGAATACACCTTCTTTTCAGCTGCACATGGTACATTCACAAAGAATGACCATGTTATAGGGCATAGAATCATTGCAAACAAATGCAAACGAGCAGAAATAATAAATGTAACCTTCTCAGATCATAATGCAATAAAAATAATAATTAGTAAGGGCACCTAGACAGGAAAATCAAAAACTAATTGGAAATAAAATAATATGATTCTCCAAAACCAATTTGTCAAAGAAGGAATCATAGAAACAATCAATAATTTCATTGAAGAAAATGACAATGATGAGACCTCCTACCAAACTCTGTGGGATGCGGCCAATGCAGTACACAGGGGGAAATTTATATCCTTGAGTGCATATATTAACAAATTAAGGAGGGCAGAGATTAATGGATAGGGCATGTAACTCAAAAAATTAGAAAGCGAGCAAATTAAAAATCCCCAGATGAAAACTCAATTAGAAATACTAAAAACCAAGGGAGAAATTAATAAAATCGAAAGTAAAAGAACTATTGAATTAATAAATAAGACTAGAAGCTGGTACTTTGAAAAAACAGATAAAATAGACAAAATACTAGTCAATCTAATAAAAAAAAAGGAAAGAAGAAAACCAAATTAACAGTATCAAAGATGAAAAGGGAGACCTCACCTCTAATGAAGAGGACATTAAGACAATCATTAAAAACTATTTTGCCCAATTATATGGCAATAAATATAACAATTTAGGAGATATGGATGAATATTTACAAAAATATAAACTGCCTAGATTAACAGCAGAAGAAATAGAATACCTAAATAATCCCATATCAAAAAAAGAAATTAAACAAGCCATCAAAGAACTCCCTAAGAAAAAATCGCCAGGGCCTGATGGATTCACAAGTGAATTCTATCAGACATTCAAAGAGCAACTAATCCCAATACTATACAAATTATTTGATATGATAAGCAAAGAAGGAGTCCTACCAAATTCCTTTTATGACACAAATATGGTACTGATTCCAAAGTCAGGGAGATCAAAAACAGAGAAAGAAAACTACAGACCAATCTCCCTAATGAACATGGATGCAAAAATCTTAAATAGAATACTAGCAAAGAGACTCCAGCAAGTAATTAAGAAGATCATCCACCATGATCAGGTGGGATTTATACCAGGAATCAAAGGTTGGTTCAACATTAGGAAAACCATCCACATAATTGACCATATCAACAGTCTAACAAACAAAAATCACATGATTATCTCAATAGATGCTGAAAAAGCCTTTGACAAAATACAGCATCCATTCCTATTGAAAACACTGAAAAGTATAGGAATAGAAGGACCTTTCCTAAAAATAATAAACAGTATATACCTAAAACCATCAACAAACATCATATGCAATGGGGATAAATTAGAAGCCTTCCCAATAAGATCAGGAGTAAAACAAGGATGCCCATTGTCACCTCTATTATTTAACATAGTACTAGAAACACTAGCAGTAGCAATTAGAGAAAAAAAGAAATTGAAGGTATCAAAATAGGCAAGGAGGAGACTAAGCTATCACTCTTTGCAGATGATATGATGGTCTACTTAAAAAATCCTAGAAAATCAACTAAGAAGCTTGTAGAAATAATCAACAACTTTAGCAAAGTTGCAGGATACAAAATAAATGCACATAAATCATCAGCATTTCTATACATTTCCAACACACTAGAGCAGCAAGAAGTAGAAAGAGAAACACCATTTAAAATCACCCAAGACAATATAAAATACTTAGGAATCTATCTACCAAAACAAACACAGCAATTATATGAAAACAACTACAAAACACTTTCTAAACAAATAAAACTGGATCTCAACAATTGGAAAGCCATTGATTGCTCATGGGTAGGTTGAGCTAACATAATAAAAATGACAATTCTATCCAAATTAATTTACCTATTTAGCGCCATACCTATCAAGCTACCAAAAAACTTCTTTACTGAATTAGAAAAAACTATAACAAATTTCATTTGGAATAACAAAAAGATCAAGAATATCAAGGGAAATAATGAAAAAAAAATGCGAAAGAAGGGGGCCTAGCAGTACCAGATATTAAACTATACTATAAAGCAGCAGTCATCAAAACAATATGGTACTGGCTAAGAGACAGAGAGGAGGATCAGTGGAATAGACCTGGGGTAAATGACATCAGCAAGACAGTGTATGATAAACCGAAAGAGCCCAACTTTTGGGACATGAATCCACTATTTGACAAAAACTGCTGGGAAATTTGGAAAACAATATGGGAGAGATTAGGTCTAGATCAACATCTCACACCCTACACCAAGATAAATTCAGAATGGGTGAACGACTTGAATATAAAGAGGGAAACTATAAATAAGTTAAGTGAACACAGAATAGTATACTTGTCAGATCTCTGGGAAAGGAAAGACTTTAAAACCAAGCAAGAGTTAGAGAAAATTACAAAATGTAAATTAAATGGTTTTGATTATATTAAACTAAAAAAACTTTTGTACAAACAAAAACAATGTAGTTAAAATCAGAAGGGAAACAACAAATTGGGAAAAAATCTTTATAATGAAAAACTCTGACAGGGGTCTAATTACTCAAATATACAAGGAGTTAAAGCAATTGTATAAAAAATCAAGCCATTCCCCAATTGATAAATGGGCAAGAGACATGAATAGGCAATTTTCAGGTAAAGAAATCAAAAGTATCAATAAGTACATGAGAAAGTGTTCCAAATCTCTAATAATTAGAGAAAAGCAAATCAAAACAACTCTGAGGTATCACCTCACACCCAGCAGATTGGCTAAAATGAAAGAAGGGGAGATTAATGAATGTTGGAGGGGATGTGGCAAAATTGGGACATTAATGCATTGCTGGTGGAGTTGGGAACTGATCCAGCCATTCTGGCTGGCAATTTGGAATCATGCTCAAGGGGCTATAAAAGAATGCCTGCCCTTTGATCCAGCCATACCATTGCTGGGTTTTTACCCCAAAGAGATCATAGATAAACAGACTTGTACAAAAATATTTATTGCTGTGCTTTTTGTGGTGGCAACAAACTTGAAAATGAGGGAATGTCCTTCAATTGGGGAATGGCTGAACAAACTGTGGTATATGCGGGTGATGGAATACTATTGTGCTAAAAGGAATAATAAACTGGAGGAGTTCCAGGCCAACTGGAGAGACCTCCAGGAACTGATTCAGAGCGAAAGGAGCAGAGCCAGAAGAACATTGTACACAGAGACTGATATACTATGGTAAAATCGAATGTAATGGACCTCTGTACCAGCAACAATGCAATGACCCAGGACAGCTCTGAGGGATTTATGGTAAAGAACGCTACCTACATTCAGAGGAAGAACTGCAGGAGAGGAAACATATAAGAAAAGCAACTACTTGAACGCATGGGTCAGGGTGGACATGATTGGGGATGTGGACTCGAAATTACCACACCAATGCAACCACCAACAATTTGGAAATAGGTCTTGATCATGGACACATGACAAAACCAGTGTTAATGTGCGTTGGTCATGGGTGGGGGGAGTCCGGGGGGGGGGGTGAAGGGGAAAGTAGGAGCATGAATCATGTAACCATGTTAAAAATGATTATTAATAAATGTTTCAATTAAAAAAATAGTATGCATTTTTTTAATTCTATGAATATAATTCCAGATTGCTCTCCAAATTTTTGGATCATTTCACAGTTTTGCCCAATGTGTATTAGTGTCCCATCTTTCCACAACCTTCTCCAACATTTGTCATTTTGCCTTTTTATCATTTTAGCCAATCTGGTAGTTGTGAGATGATTTCTAAGAGTTGTTTCAATTTAGAATTTTTTAATCAATAATGATCTAAAGAGAGCAGTAGGTGTTCAGTAAATTGAAAGCCAGTCCTAGAGATGATGGGTGCTTAGACACTTGCTAGGTATGTCATCCTGGGAAAGTCACTTAACCTCCCTTGCCCATCCCTTATCACTCTTCTAACTTGGAACCAATACACAGTACTGATTCTAAAATGAAAGGTAATTTGTTTGTTTGTTTTTTAAGGATGATCTGGAACATTTTTTCACATAGGTGTATATAGCTTTGATTTCTTCATCCTACCCAATAATACCTATCTATCAAACTGAACTATAACCAAGTAAACTAAATATATTGGGGGCCTGTAGTCAGAAAGCTACATAAGGTTTTGTGGTTCAAAACAGACAGTAGATTACAAAGCCGCAAGAAGCAGAAGAGGGGTTCTTGAGAGCCACATAAGTTGGTGGGAGGATTTAGAAACCTAGAGATTAGGGAAAATCCTCTGGCCCTCCTTCCTTTCCCTATTTTGGACTTTGAAATAAACCTGTGTTCTTTTTATGAACCCAAGTATCAGTCAGATTGCATTTTACCAGACAGGCAGGTGGTGCACCTACCAGAGTAGCCCACAGCCTTTTACAGACAGACCAGCCTACTTTTTCTTGTGTACCATCAATATAAGACAAGTAAACCATTATTTCAATTTGTCTTGTACCCTGCAACTTTGCTATAGTTTTTAATTATTTCCACTAGTCTTTTAATTGATTTTCTAGGATTCTTTAAGTATACCATCATAATATCTTCAAAGAGTGATAGTTTAGTTTCCTCATTGCCTACCTTAATCCCTTCAATTTCTTCTTTTTCTCTAATTGCTACTGCTAGAGTTTCTAGGACAATATTAAATAATAGAGATGATAATGGACATCCTAGTCTAACTCCTAATCTGATTGGGAAGGCTTAGAACTTGTCTCCATTGCAGATGATACTTGCTGATGCTTTTAAATATGTATTGCTTATTATTTTGAGGAAGGGCACTTCTATTCTTACACTTTAAAGTGTTTTTAATAGGAATGGGTATTGTATTTTCTCACAGGCCTTTTCTGCATCTATTGAGATAATCATGTTATCTCTGTTGGTTTGATTATTGATATGGCCAATTATGTGGATGGTTTTCCTAATATTAAACTATCTTTGCATTTCCATTTCTGGTATAAACCCCACCTGGTCATAGTGGATAATCCTTGTGATAACTTATTATAGTCTTTTTGCTAGTGTTTTATTTAAGATTTTTGCATATATTTTCATTAAGGAAATTTGTCTGGAGTTTTATTTCTCTGTTTTTGGTCTGCCTGACTTTGGAATAAATACCATATTTGTGTCATAAAAAGAATTTGGTAAGACTCCGTATTTGCTTATTTTATTAAATAATTTGTATAGTATTGATATTATTTTTTTTAATGTTTGATAGAACTCACTTGTAAATCCATCTGGCACCACAGGTTTTTTCTTAAGAAATTCCTTGTTGATTTGTTCAATTTCTTTTTCTGAGATGGGATTATTTAAGTATTCAATTTTTTCTTTTTGTTAATCTAGGCAATTTATATTCTTGTAAATATTCACCTATTTCACCCAGATTGTCATATTTCTTGTCATGTAATTGGGCAAAATAGATCTTAATAATTATTTTAATTTCTCTTCATTAGAAGTGAGATCATACTTTTCATCTTTGATACTGTTAATTTGATTGTCTTCTTTCTTTTTTTATTAGGTTAACCAGTATTTTATCTATTTTATCTGTTTTTTTCAAAGTACCAGCTTCTGGTCTTATTTATTAGTTCAATAGTTCTTTTACTTTCAATTTTATAAATTCTCCTTTAATTTTTAGGATCTCCAATTTAGTTTTATCTGGAGATTTTTAATTTATTATTTTTCCAATTTTTTAAGTTGAAAGCCCAATTCATTGATCTGCTCACTCTCTATTTTGTTGCTCTAGGCCAGAGGACAAAAAGCTTTTTGGCCGTGAGAGCCATAAATGCCACATTTTTTAAAATGTAATTTTATGAGAGCCATACAGTGCTCACAGTGTGCACTGCTGTAACAGTGCGAGCTCCTTTAACAAGTTCTGAAAAAATTGACTTTATGGCTCCTGCAGAAAGAGCCATATCTGGTCCTCAAAAGAGCCAGATATGGCTTGAGAGCCATAAATTGCGGACCCCTGCTCTAGGCACTCAGAGATATAAATTTTCCCCTAAGTACTCTTTTGTCTGTATCCCATGGGCTTTGATATGTCTCCTTATTGTTATTCTTTTTAAAGAAGTCCATAGATGTATCTATGATTTCTTTTTTGCCCACCAGTTTTGAAGAATTAAATTATTTAGTTTCCAATTAATTTTAAATTTGCCTTTCTATGGACCCTTGTTAAGTATAATTTTTATCGCATTATGATTGGGAAAAGTTGTATTTATTATTTCTGCTTTTCTGCATTTGTTTGCAATATTTCTATGTCCTAGTACGTGGTTTATCTTTGTATATGTACCATGTACTACAGAGAAGAAAGTATATTCCCTTTTATTCCTATTCAGTTTTCTCCAGATATCAATTAACTCGAATTTTCCTGGCATTTCATTTATTTCCCTTTCTTCTTTCTTATTTATTTTTTTTTGTTTGATTTATCTAGTTCTGAAAGGGGAAGTTTGAGATCCCCCACTAATATGGTTTCCTCCTTGAGCTCCTTTAATTTTTCCTTTAGAAATCTAGATACTATGCCATTTGGTGCATAAATGTTTAGTAATATTACTTAGTAGTTTATAGTACTCTTTAACAGAATATAATTTCTTTCTCTATCTCTTTTAATCAAATCATTTTCTACTTTAGATTTGTTAGATATCATGATTGCTACTTCTGTTTTTTTTTTACTTTAGATGATGCATAATAAATTCTGCTCCAGACTTTTATCTTTAATCTGTGTGTTACCCTGCTTCAAATGTGTTTCTTGTAAATAACATATAGTAGGATTCAGATTTTTAATCCACTCTCCTAACCTCTTCCATTTAATAGTTGAGTACAAACCATTCACATTCAGCATTATGATTACTAACTGCATATTGCCCTCTATCATATTATCCCCTTTAAATCCTGCTCTATTCCCTTTATCTCTGTTCTTCCTCACCAGTTTTTAGCTTTTTTGTTACCCCACCACTTCCCCCTCCCTCCAATTAACTCCCTCTTCCCTTGTATTATTTCCATTCTACTTCTCTATTGGGTTAGATAGAACTTTATACCCCACTGAGATACTTGTTTTACCCTCTCTGAGCTGTTTAGAATAAGAGTAAAGTTTAACTATTGCTCATTATCACTCTTATCCTCCCCTCTCTATAATGATTTTTCATGCTTCTTTATGTTATATAATTTACCCCATTCTTTCTCTCTCTTCTCTTTTCTCTCAGTACAACCCTGTCAGCCCTCCACTGATTTTTACAAATAATTCATATGCATATATATTGTATCATACACACATATTGTTCCATATCATCCCATTTACATATATATCATATCATCAGAATTAGTTTAGTTCACCACCCTCTTTCTGATTAAATTCCTTCTATCTTCTCTACTACTGAGAGTAATTTTTGAGAATTACAGAAATCCTCTTTCCATTTAGACAGATAAACATTTTGACCTTAATGAGTCCCTTAAATTTTCTTTTCTTATTTATCTTTTTAGGCATCTCTTGTGTCTCATGTTAAGACTTCAGATTGTTTTGTTTAGGTCTGACTTATTCCTCGGAAATGCTTGGAAATCTTCTATCTTATTGAATGACCATTTTTACTCTTGAAAGAATATTCTCAGTTTTGCTAGATAGATGACTCTGGGTTGTAAACTCAAATCTTTTGCCTTCCTGAATATTGTATTCCATGCCTTTTAATCCTTTAATGTATAAGCTGCTAAGTCTTGGGTGATCCTGATTGTAACTATATGGTATTGGAATAGTTTCTTTCTGGAAGCTTGAAGTATATTTTTTTGGCTTTGTGGCTCTTGAATTTAGCTATTACATTCCTGGAAGTTGTCATTTGAGGAGTTCTTTCTGGAGGTTATCTATGAATGCTTTTGATTTCAATTTTATTTTCTTTTTTTAGTACCTCTAGGAAGTAATCTTTGATAATTTCTTGTAATACAATGTCCAATGTTTTTTTCTTGATCAAGGCTTTCAGGTAGTTCAATAATTCTCAAATTGTCTGTACTAGATATATTTTCTAGGTCAGTTTTTTCAATAAGATATTTCATGTTTTCCTCTGTTTTTCATTCCTTTGATTCTCCTTTATTATTTCTTGATTTCTCATGAAATCATTAGTTTCCAGATGGTCAATTTTGATTTTTAAGACATGATTTTCCTCTTTGGAAATCAGGTTTTGGTTCTCCTTTTAAATTGGCCCATTTCTCCTTGTATCACTTTCATTTCTCTTCCCCACTTTTCCTCTGCCTCTCTTAATTGGTTTTTGAAATCTTTTTTTGAGCTCTTCCAGACACTGTGTCCAATCCATATTTTTCTTTTGGACTTTGTATGTGTTTCCTTTGCTTTCACTGTCCCCGTCTGTGGCTGTACCTTTTTCTTCCTTTCTATAAACATTCTTTAGAGTTAAGTACTTTTTTTGTTGTTTGCTCATTTTTCCTATCTAATTATAGATAGACTCTTTTTGGGGGGAAGTTCCTTAATGTTGTTCTCAGCTTATTTTCTGGGTTGTTACTAGTTTACCAGGTGGTCTGAGGACTGAGGGCTCTGAGAGCCCCCTCCCCCTGCTGATTGAATTGACCCTTGAGATGCTAATAACTTAAAGATATCAGTACAATTTTCCTCAATAATTTCTTAAAATATGATGTCTAGGCTCTTTTTTTGATATTGCTTTTATGTAGTCCAATAATTCTTAGATTATCTTTTCTGGATTTATTTTCCAGATCCATTCTTTTACCAAAGATATTTCTAATTTTCTACTTTTCAAAAATTTTTAATTTTGTTTGATTGTTTCTCATGGAGTCATTAGCTTTTATTTACTCACTTCTAATTTTTAGGTCATAATTTTTAAGTGAACTTTTGTACCTTCTTTTCCATTCGGAAAATTTCTATTTAGCAAAGAGTCCTTTTCCTTAGGGAATTTTTATATATCTTTTTCTATCTGGTCAATTCTGCCTTTAATTTTTGTGCTTTTTTTACAAGTTGGCCTCTTTTTGTTTTTTAAGCTATTAATTTCTTCAGTATTTTTTTGCATTTCTTGTACCAATGAATTGACTCTTTTTTCATGATCTTCCAGTGTCATTTTCATTTCTTTGACATCCTTTATTTGAATTTTAAAATACATTTTAGTTCCTCCATTATTCTTTTTGGGCTTAAGAACAATTCCCTTTGTTGTCTTCTTCTGAGTTTGTGTTTTGGTCTTCCTTGTCACTAAAAGAACTTTCAATTTTGAGTTCCTTTTTCATTGTTTACTCAGTTTTCAGTCTTTTTCTTTTCTTTTAATTTCAAATAAACTGCTAAAGTTGGGCTCTATAACTTTGGTGAAGGAAGCATTGTTCCAAGCTTCAGGTTCTTCATGCAGTTGTCTTCAGAGCTAGCTCTGAGAATCTACCTACTTTCAATTCTTTTTATTTATTCTATTTTATTTATTTATTTATTTATTTATTTGTTGATTTATTTATTTATTTATTTGTTTATTTATTATTATATTATTATTTATTCAATTCTTTCTATTCCCAAATACTTTACTTTCAGACCTCTGTCTTGGTTCATACTGTTCCTTTTCCTCAGAATATTCTCTCTCTTCTTTACATAGTGAATGATTTAAAACCCATCTTCAAAGTCATCTTCCTTCTGTAGCCTCCCTTGAAGGTCCCATTGGTTGTGGTCTTTCTCTTTCTACCTTATGTGCTATATTTTATACTTCCTCAATGTCCATTTTATTTTGTTTCCATATCTTTCTAACCAGACTTCCTATTTCATCTTTTATACTGAACTTTCATTAAGGTGAACCTTCTATCAAAACAGACTAACAATAGTCTTACTCTAACTTACTTATGGAATATTCTTTTCATGCCTTATCTGTCTCATAGACTCTAAGCTCCATGAAGGAAGGAACCATATCTTTTCTAAGAATTGTTCCTTCCTCAGTGTGTGTCACTGTGTTGTGTATATTGTAAGTATTTGATAAATGTTTGCTGTATGCAACTTAATTGAATTACCTACTAACTAGGCATATAGTTGATAAAAGATAGAATTTGGGGCTTCATACTTGGTGTTCTGATTGCAAACCCTAGTTTTCACTAGCTATGCTTTAAAGAATAGAGATGAGACTAAAGAAAAAGCATTAATGAAAAAATTTATGGAGGATGCAAAATCATAGCAAAAAAAGGGAGCAGGGATTTACAGCAGTGATGTTTAACTCATATTGAAATGGGTCACCAAATTATACACAAGAATTCCTGCAGAGCATATATTTATTTAGGTTTATAATGTCATCTATATTTTACTATATTTTTTTATTTTTTTTTACATTTATTAATATTCATTTTTAACATGGTTACATGATTCATGCTCCTCCTTTCCCCTTCAACCCCCCCCCCCTGCATCCCCCCTACCCATGCGCATTTCCACTAGTTTTGTCATGTGTCCTTGATCAAGACCAATTTCCACATTGTTGGTAGTTGCATTGGTGTGGTAGTTTCGAGTCTACACCCTCAATCATGTCCACCCCGACCCATGCGTTCATGCAGTTGTTTTCCCTATATGTTTCCTCTCCTGCAGTCCCTCCTCTGAATGTGGGTAGCATCTTTACCATAAATCCCTCAGAATTGTCCTGGGTCATTGCATTGCTGCTGGTTCAGAGGTCCATTACATTCGATTTTACCACAGAATGTCAGTCTCTGTGTATAGAGTTCTTCTGGCTCTGCTCCTTTCGCTCTGCATCAGTTCCCGGAGGTCTCTCCAGTTCGGCTGGAACTCCTCCAGTTTATTATTCCTTTTAGCACAATAGTATTCCATCACCCGCATATACCACAGTTTGTTCAGCCATTCCCCAATTGAAGGACATACCCTCCTTTTCCAATTTGTTGCCACCACAAAAAGCGCAGCTATGAATATTTTCATACAAGTCTGTTTATCTATGATCTCTTTGGGGTACAAACCCAGCAATGGTATGGCTGGATCAAAGGGCAGGCATTCTTTTATAGCCCTTTGAGCGTGATTCCAAATTGCCAGCCAGAATGGC
>NC_058131.1:76165962-76276328 GCF_016433145.1 Gracilinanus agilis
CCTTTTCAATCTGGTCATTTCTGGTGTTCAATTTGCTTATCAGTTCATTTGATTTCTGAGCCTCACTTTCCAATTGCAAGATTCTACCTTTTAAACTGTTATTTTCTTGCCAGATCTCTTCCATTTTCCTCAGAATCTCAGTTTTGAACTCTTCCATAGCTTGTGAGGAGTTTTCCTTATTTGAGGAGGGTCCGGATGCTTGTTTGTTCTCCTCCTCTGTTTGCTCGGTTGTCTGGATTTTCTCTGTGTAAAAGCTGTCGAGTGTTAAAGACTTCTTCTTTTTGTTATTATTCTTTCTCTTCTGAACCTCCTGATGCTGATGCTGAGTAGCCATCATTAGCCCAGCAGCTTCTCAGCTTTATCCTCGGGCTCAGTGTCTGTTCCCAATCTATTGGCTCCTGAGGTCTGAATTCTGGTTTTTTCCAAGGTCAAGCCCCCTGGTGGGCCCTCTTGCTTGATCCTCTGCTGGAGGTTTCTTTACAAGTCTCAGGGCGCTGCTTCCACAGTCGTATACCCGTCTGCACTGGTTCCCCACTTAGGCTTAGTTCTGCCTCCACCCACACCTCTACTCAGCCGGCACTCTGCGCGCCCAGCGTCCTGCTCCCGCGCGCGCTCAGATTTCGCGTGCGTTCTTGACTTAATGGGGTCCTAAGTCTTGCTGCTCTCAGGAACAGGTCCCGGAGCTGCTGATGACTCGATGGGTGCCCCAAACTTGCTCTTTTTCTTTTTAGCTGGGTTCGGAGCTATAGGTGAGTGTGGAGGGGGTGGGGGTGGGGCGGTTGCTCAGCTCGCGATTGAGTGAGTGAGAGCCCTTTTTAGCCTGGAAATGTCTCGATTCCACGTACCTTCCACGCTGTGCCCTGTTGTGGGGTTCCTCCGTTCGTCTGGACTTGTTTTTATGTCCCCTTGAGGAGTTTTGTATGTTTCGGTCAGGAGAGGTTAAGAGCTGCTTCTTACTCTGCCACCATCTTAACCCGGAACCTTACTATACTTTTTATTTTGTTAAATATTTCCCTATTATCTTTTAATAGCACTCAGTCCGACTTAGGAGTGCTGGGGGCATGAGGCCTGTGGACCATATGTTTAACATCTATGATTTAGAAGATGAGTGTGATAAAGTTTGGTAACCCACCCAAATTTGGATAAATCAGTTAGTCAACAAACATTTAGTAAGCATTATGGGCCAGCTATTGTTTTAAGCAGGATAGATACAAAGGAAAGCAAAAATAGCCCCTGCTCTCAGATATTTCATAATATAATTGGTTAGAAAATATGAAATTGAGCATGCACATTCAAAATATATACAGTATAAATGGGTGATAATCTCAGAGGGTAAAGATTGGAATTCTCTTGCATGAGGTTCAATTTGATTTGATTTCTGCAGGCAATCAGGAAAACTAGGAAGCAGAAATGAGGAGGTAGAGTATTACAGTCATGAAAGACATCCGTCCAATTCAAATGCTCAGAGTAACTTGATAGTAGAGTAGGTAGAAGAATAGAGAATAGAAAAAGACCAGAAAAGTTAAAAGGGCCAACTTCATGAGAAATTTAAATGCCAAATAGAATTTTATAATTGATTCTGAAGGTAATGGGGAGCAATTTGAGCTTATATAATTGCAGTAAAGGTAAAAATTCAATGATGTAGAAGAAAAACTTGGTTAGCATTAAGCCATACAGGAATAAACAGAAATAAGAACCAGATGCCATGTCTTTAAAAATAGAAGGAAAATGTTTTAAAATCATAAAGTTTCACTGTTCTGTTTTACTCTTGGATTGAATCACAGATTTTGATGGTATGGGAACATTGCTTAAATTAACGCCAGATAGGGGAAGAACATATGAAGATTTGACATTCCAAATCTGGCAACACACATTCAAAGGTTAATATCTCAGCCCTCGTAGAGCTTTAAACACTAACAGGAAATGCTGAACTCCAGAAGTTTTTTCAGTCCAGTTTTAATGTTCCAAAGATATTCAAATAAACCAAATGAATAGAGGAAGTTCTAGGTATTTGTCCCATTAAGAGGGAGCAGATGATGATGGATAAGATTTTCCTAAGTAGAGAATGTACCCCTTTTTTATTTTTAATTTGCTCATCACTGGGGACAACCACAAGTCAAACTTTGGGGTAAATGGGCAATGCTTGTTGCATATTTACTCCAACTTTCAATTCAGGAGACATTTATTGAGCAGGATTTCCTGAAGAGAACACTGAATTTGCAGTGAAAAGAACTGATTTCAAATCCTAACTCAAACTTCCTATGGTGTGATCTTGGACCAATAATTACCTTAGCTGCCTGGTGTTCATTTTCCTCCTCTATAAAATAAGAGAATTAAACTGGATCTTCTCAAAAATCCTTTCTAGTTTTTAATATTCTATGAATCTATTAAAAAGCATACACTCATATTAGGATTCACAGAAACAAAGATGAAAAGTGTTGAAACCTCCTCACTCTAGTATATTGTAATTTGGTGGGATTGATATTTCCACTAATATTAATGTATAGATTTTGCTTGTAGCCATTAATTTCAAGTTTCATTTGAATGAGAGCATTGGGGGTACCACTTACTGAATGATTGCTAGAATTTTTAAAATATGTTTTAGGAATTCAGTGGACATAAATACAAAAATATGGAAGATTAAGAGATGGTGATGGGGTCATATTTATCTGTGTTACTATGGAAACAATTTGAATATTTGTTTTATATGGGTTGATTTTTATTCACTTTTCAAAAATGCTATGATAGATTATCCCATATCTGCTTAATAAGCATTAGTAGTTTGTACAATGAGAGAACAGAATTGATCTCAGTGTTGTAATTTGTTTTAAAATAAAAGAATATTGTTTTTTAAATAATTCAAAAAAGGTAAGCAAAATGAAAGGATGGACAGTTATTAACAAAATACTCCATGAAACATAAGATGAACGTGACTAATAGTAATAATGTTTGCTGCCTTGACTTCCTTTTCCCTTATTAACTTCATACACTATCTGAATCTGCACTTTAACATTAAATTCTATTATATCTTATATCCTTAAAGATTAAGGCATTGCCATACACCTTTGTAACACAAACAATGGCTAGTATGGTCTGAGCCTCAGAGAAAGTGCTCATTTAGATGATCTTTGATTCTCAAAGGCTCTGCCATTAAGATTTAATCTCTGTCAAATTCTACTGAACTGGAAAGTCTTTAAGTATGGTCTTTTGATTAGTTTCTGATGCTGTCCAAGGGACCTTCAACCTAAATATAAAGAGACTCAGCACCAATACCTTGACTCCCAATGTCTTTTGGTCACAGTGACCCAGCATACAAAAGAAGTAGAATACCTGTATCTTTGTCCTTGAGGAGCTGATCATTTTCTGAAGAGACAACACTTATTCATATAGAATACATCCTCTGGTTTTTTCATATTATTCCTATCCATTTTCATTGTTGTATTTTCTGTCATCCAATTCTTCTTTTTCTTATGTCTTTTTTTTTCTTCTTCTTATCTCTATCCCTTCAGTTAGGTGGCAGAAAGTCAAATATATTCAACTGAATAACTACAAGAAACAGATCTGGTATAGCACAAAACTTCCATTTTTCTTTGAGGAAAGACTTATTTACAGTCAGTGAGTAGCCTGTCAAAGCATCTGGAGTATATGTTTTCAGGCACCAAAGCATATGCACTGGTATGTAGTCACAACCTTTCCTTTCTTTATCTTCAAGCACATTGTTCTACTATAACAGCAAATAATGGAATGAAGGTGGAAAGTGTCAGCCGGCTTTTGATGAGTTGAGGCAAGGCAAATAAATATACGATTTCTTATCAACTACCAAAAAGGACTCGGGTAGAGGGAAGTTCTGAGAATTTTTTTTCTTGTTTTCTTCATTACTGAAGAAAATCTACAGTTATAACTTCCTCTTAGCTCATGATCTCTTGCCAGTGCCAGCTGATTTTCTGAAATGAAGGAAAGGAAATGCTGACAGCTGTGCCTGGCATGAAAACTGCCAGGCTGCAGCACATCTTGTCAGAATGCCATGTGGATTTAGGCCAAGGAAGATATCCATGATGCAAATAATGAGATTCTAAGATAACTAGGATGTATCATAAACTTGAGTTTGGAAAGGCTATATTTCTCCGACTATGGTAGTAGGAGATGACTGAAAGGGATACACTTATATAAGCCATGTAGGTACAGAGAGAATGAAGCCAGGAATAAGAGTATTATGTGTATATTCCTTACTAAAGTCTTAGTCACTAGTCATGCCACTCAGACACTAAGGGGCAAATCTAATGGAAAAGGAAGAGAAAAAGAGGAAACATGGCAAAAAGCCCAATGTCATATGCTATCATATTACCTGAAGGACAGCTGTAAGTGGAGAATGAGCTAGTGCCAGCCAGCTAGGAGACAGAAGGGTAAAGAAGGAGCCACCACAAATCTATTGCCAAAAGAAAGTAACCTTGGAATGAGAAACCATTAGACTTAGAAAGGGACCTTTGGGACCATTTGGCTGGATGCCCACATTTTACAAGAGAAGAATCAATGAGGAAGAAGATAAAGTCTTCGATGAGTCTAAAATGACCAATGAACCATCATCAATATGGAGAGTTATCAAAAATAAGGTCAGGAAGTCTTAGATACTATCAACAAACCCTTTATTAAGGTTTTAGACTTTTTTCTGGACCAAAGAAGTTATGTGACTTGTTATTAATAATCTGCAATATTATGTCAATGTAGATAAACTTTTAAATGACCAAAAAACACACGGACATAATTTCCACAAAGAGGAAACTGACAGAAAAAAAATATCGAACTCTAAAATATTTTAGATGAAAGTATATCCTATGTACTATTTCAAACTCTTGGAGAGAACTACAGAAATCATCCACATGGTATTCACTTCCATGGTAGGTAGGCATAAGGTCAGGCTCAAAGAAACTGAGAAATGATGAAAGAGAAATGATGAGAAAGGGTCACACTTAGAAAGGACCAGTCTTCAAAGTCTTCCTAAACACATTCCCCTCCTCCCTCATCCATTATTTGTCTATCCTCTTAAATACTTAGCACTCTAACAACACTTTCACTGTTCAGTAGTCCACAACATCACAGCTGGGATCTTGCTTGACTTCCCTCACATTTACATCTTCTTGCAACAGTAGGCTGGCAAGATTTCCATTCACTATGCAGCTACAGGGTAAATGCAATCCATCTTGCTAGTGCAATGTTAATGTACATTCTTAGAGCCTCTAGCCTTTAAAATAAATAAAACATGAGTTTCATTCTCTTTAAAGTCCTTTAAGGGATCTGGGAAAGTCTGATTAGCAGTGAGGTCAGAGTATTCTCCATTCAAACACTGATAGTCTTTTAATTAGGGATATTGATAACCTCCTGTTGTTTCAGTATTCTTTGGGACAAATATAGATCAGGACAATTGTCACTCCCTTGATGAACTTTTATAGTTTCTTTTTTAACATTTTCCATATTTCTCAATATCTGTCCTTCTTTGTTTATATTTTTAATCATTTAATTACTCATTTATCAATTCATTTAGAGTAGTGGTTCCCAAACTTTTTTGGCCTACCACCTCCCTTCCAGAAAAAAAAAATATTACTTAGTGCCCCTGGAAATTAATTTTTTTTTAATTTTGATAGCAATTAATAGAAAAGATAAATGCACCTGTGACCTTCACCACCCACCCTGGATCACTGCAGCACCCACTAGGGGGCAGTGGCACCCACTTTGGGAATCACTGATTTAGAGTACCTGCTGTCCAATTATTTCAAATTCTATATTATATCTAGTTCATTCCAAAGAGATTGTGAATAAGTTTCTACTTGTTCTAGGTCATAAAGCATCTTCTCTCCATCTCATATTTATGAAATTTTAGAGTTAGAAGAGAACTTATAGTTTATGAAGTCCTGGGATTTTTTAATCTACTTTTTTGGATATCACAGACCCCTTTACTGGTCTAGTGAGTCATAGGGACCTCTTCTCATTATGTTTTTTTTTTAAGAGCATAAAAGATATAGGATTACAAAGGAAACCAATTATATTGAAATGCAGTTATCAAATTGAAAGATAAGGTATCAAAGACATTAACTTAAGAGTCCCATGTCCAGGTTAATGCTTTATTTGAGAGATAGGAGAATTGAGGCCCAGTGTTTTTCAAGAGATTATATCATAAAATCTGTCTCTAGGAGAAAGAAGTGTAATTAAGAACTAATCGAGGAAGGCTTTTAGGAGGAACTAGTCCTTGAGCTAGGTGCTAAAATAAGTAAAGATATTTGAGAATTCAATTAAATATTTAAATATTGAATTAAATGTTTGATAATAAGAGAAAATTAAGTCAAATTTGGAGGCTAAAGAACTTGAGGGATGGATAAAGAAAAAGCATAAGCAAGAGAATATATACCTTGGAAGTTGAAAAATCAAGGCCTAGCTTATAGAAGTAGAATGGCTATCTATTTTGCAAATTAGGAAAGAAAAGATAGGGTACATAAAGCTATGCCAGAAGGTACCTAAAGTCACAGGATACCAAGACCCTTTGGGATTTAGATATATCACTCTAATGAAGGGACTATAAATTCTATGCTAAAATTGTTCTTCTTTTTACTGTGCCAAATCATTGAATTTCAGCAGAACATATTGATGTTTCCCCCAAACATATTCTAACAATACATTTTAGAAAGGGAAAAGTTGGCAACTCTCCTAGTTCACGGTGTTAATGTTTCTTTTTTTTCATCTCTCATTAACTATGTATATTTTTGAAATTATGAAATATTTTCATAATAAATGTTATTAATACAATTCATTTTTATATTGCATATATTTTCTCCTATATTTTCTTCTCTTCTTTCTCAGAGGTCCATCCCATAAAACAAAGAAAAAAATTTAAAGAAAAAGAAGAGAAAGATAATCAGGAAGACAAATCGATACAACAACAAAAATCTGAAACTTTATTCCACATTCCATGCTCATGAACCTTCAACCTCTGCAAAGAAATAAGGGAAGATGACTAGCAAGCAAAATTTTAAAATTAAAAAAAAACTATGTAGGGATAATATTTTTACCTTAAAATAACAACCAGTGTTTATTAGTGGAATTTTATGAATAGCAATCATGATTTTTATAAGAATGCTAATACACTCCTTAGGTTTAGAAGAGATAATATATACATGGCACTATTTGCTAATATACTCCTTATGCTTAGTAGAGATTAGATTTTATGTTACAAAAGGCAAAGAATTCACCTAATATGTCCAAGATTGTAGGGATGAGCCTCTTTTAACTTGGTTTCACTAGTCCAGAGCTTAGCACAGTGTCTGATTTGTAGTAGGAGCTTGATAAATTCTAGTTGATGAAGTACAGTTTCAAGAATGACTTATGCATGTCCACCTCCAGGGAAAGAATTGATATATAGCAATAAGCAAGACATTTTATATACTGGCAAACTTGTTTTATAACACTCCAAAATTGACCCTCCTTCCTGATAACTTGTCTTCAAGAAACTCCCAGGCTGACCCTAATCCCAGAGGAAGCAACAAACTCTCAAGAAGTCATTGATTACCTTAGAGGTAATTAGCAGATATAATCAGATTTTAAATACCCTTTTTGCCTTAGTTTCTCCCTTTCTATCTAGTCTACTCTCAAGTAACATGGCCTCTGGCTATTGCATCTAGACCTCTCCCAACCAGGTTGACTGTAGTTAGTGCATCATTCACAAGGGAGTGGCAGGGTCTATACCCATGTTGGAAAACCTCTGCCAGAAAGGGATGCTCTCCTCCCCTTCTCCACCATTTTTCATATCACCTCCCCTCTGCTCAGCAACCCAATGGGAACACTTCTTCTCTCCCCTGTCTGGGATAAGGGGGAGGCTCACATGTGCATTAATGTCACAGTTTGGGTACTCGGTCTCTAAAAGGTTCACCATCATTGGCCTCTCAGATTCTGTATAAGATATTGCATTTTGGAGCTCATTAGAAGTCCCAGGATTAAGTTCTATGGGTCTTCCTGGATAAATCTTCCTACCTTGATTAAAGACCCTTATTATAGCTACATTAATAGTCCTGTGTTTTTCAGGTTGATTTTACATATATTTTTTATATATATTTGTCAGATGATACCTTCTCCAAAGGAGGAGGAGAGGAGAGGGGAGGAAAGAATTACCTAAGTAGTTTAATGTAAGAAAAATATTAACAAATTAAAAAAATAAATGCTAATTGATTGATGACATTTTGTCTCTTAATATCCTGATCTGGAGAGGATCTGCCAGGGTATACAAAAACTCTATGAGAATTGTCACTGAAAATCCAAACAAACTTGAACACCACAAGATTTTGAAGGAGGACTTTCATAGAGAAACTGATTTCTAATGTCCTGAAAAATCACTGTGAATGAAAACCTTTTTTCAAAAAAAAAAAAGAAAGAAAAGAAAAGAGAATAGCTCACACACTCTAACCAAACAATGGTAAATGTAGTATTTTCTTTAATAAAATAGCAGGTAAAAGTCACATAATATGGAGCACTATTTTTAAACCTTTCATACTTTCCTCTGAATCCTTTCTTCTGAATGACATTCTTAGTGGAGCGAAGAAGTACTCCATGTGCTACTTTAAGAATAATGTAGCACAACTGTTTCTTTAAGAGTAATGAATTGAAATGATAAATATCAAATGGAAATAAAGGTCTTGTCTTCCTTTGTTGGAGGAGTTAAATAAAGGCATGCTGAGGATTCTAGATGAGGAAAAGATTTAAGCTCTCAAAGATTCCTGGATACCCAGAATTCCTATCACATTTCCCAAGGTTAAATGCACTGCTTCAAGGCAGCTGCTCAGAATGATTAAAGGAACACGTTAGGACAGTCATGCTCTTTGTAATGTTAATAAACCTTGATTTTGATTTCTGATGCAGAGCTAGAGAAATCTGTCGGTTGTAGACAAAATCTAATACTTTAGCCTTGTATGTGTAAAATATGTATATATGAGAAAGAATATATAATATTTCCACATCTCACCTGTGAATACAATATACAGGGTGTTCCAAAAATCATCCTTCAGTTTTAAGCTATAAGAGCATTTCCTTTTCATATGTATTTTAAAACTTAAAAAAGCATATATATATGCAAATATTTTATATATATACATATATAATGTAGTGGAAATGTTTTGTATAAGAAGGCACACATATGCATATATTTAAAATATATATATTCATGTATACATATATATCTATACAAGTCTTTATATACTGAGTGAAACATGATATAATAAATTGACAAAGAAACTTTGGAGTTAGGAAAATCTGAGTTCAAGTCCTTCATTTGACAAACTTACTGGTTGGCAGTGAGTAAATTGCCTAACCTCTTAATTATCCCTGGAAACTCTCTAAGATCTGTACATCCTAATCAGTGGAAGAACTTTCAGCCTAGAATTTTATTACCTACTTGGATGAAAACACAGACCCAAAAATCAAAACAAAATCCATTTAACTAAATATTAGACAGATTACAATTATAGCCTGTAAACAATTCATATAGGTAGCACAGTGGAAAGAGCACCAGGCTTACAGTCAGGAAAACCTATGTTCAAATATGGCCTCAGATATATATTAGATATGTATTAGGCAGATTACTTAGGTTGTTTGTCTCAGTTTCTCCATATGTAAAATGGGGATAATATCTGCCCCCTAGCTCCCAGGGTTGTTGTGAAAATCAAATGGGATGATTATTATAAAGTGCTTAACACGTTGTCTATTACATAGTAACTACTATATAAATGTTAGTTATTAGTAGTAGTATATTCTTTCATATCACTAAGCTTATTTTCAATAGAAAAATGAAGGACAGCATAATATGAGGTAGATTAGCCAATAACTCTTTCCCCTTTATGTAAAATCATTGTTTTATTTTGTAGTTCAACTACCAGATAGACCTACTTATTTGATTCATTTTTATAGGAGATACCATCCTCTACAGAGAACAAAGGATCATATATTTAGAACTAGAATGGATTATAGCTGCAATCTAGTCAAAATCTCTCATTTTATGTATTAGGAAAGTGAGTCCCAAGAAATTTAGACTTTTCCAAGGTTACACAATTAGGTATTAAGGGACAAAGGAAGGATTCAGATCCAACTCTTCTCATGCCCCAATCCTTTGCTCTTTTCATTTCATTCCACTCCTCCTAATCTTTCATACTATATTTATTTCAATACATCAGAACATCTGTGCTTCGATCAAAGCAGGCATTCCCTACACAGTCTCCCCATGCTTTAGTAGACATGAACCACAAGATTCCTCAAATAAATAATATAGATGCAGCCTTCCAATGATGAGCCCGCTCAACTTTTTAGGCTATGTTATCCAACTGACTCTCACAACCATCAGAAATGACTTACACAGCCCTTACCAATCTTACACCTATGAGACAATACACCGAAGTACAAGGGTTTAAAAAAAAAAGAAATGACTTACACAAGATCACATAGTTGTAAACCTGGGAAAAACACAGAACTACTAAAGTAGTCAGAAAAACCAAGTCTTTAATCAAGAAAAAGATAGGGTCAATAATCGGCTGCTACACAGAGCCAGGCACCAAGATACTACAGAGTTGGAACCCTGGGGCTCTGGGGACAGTATCTCTGGGAGAATGCAGCATGTGAGATGATTCTCCAAAGAGTGACAGAACTTGGGGGTCTTTTATACCCTCTGAAGTATCTGGTAGAGCAAACATGCATAGACATGCTACAAGCAAGCTGCAAAGAGGTTGCAGCCAGCAGCTGGGGCATTAGAGAGAGGTCAACTACAATGGATAGGAAAGGGTCAAGCCAAGAGCCGGGCTTCCTGAGAGAGGACTTTAATGCAATGGGAGAAGCTACTAAAACAAATAAAGGTACTAGACATTTAAGTATGTCTTCGGATCCCACCCAAACTGAGGTCCCCAAACACTTCAAGGTCTATAGTTCAGTTCAAAACAGGTGTGCCTGGTAATTTAATTCTCAAGGTGCAGGGGAAGGGGCAAACTTAAAATTTGCAGAAAATCCAGTTGGCATAGTTATTAGCATACACATTTCCATTTTATTTATTTGTTTGCTTACTTGCTTTACTTTGTGTTTAATTGTTTAAAATGCATACACCTTTTGAGGAATATACATATTAATATACAATTCTAAGGTAAAATTACATTTTAAAATAAAACTGACATTAAGTAAGAAAAAGAAACCTGGGAAAGCTTTCAGAGGTCAACTAATGAAACTGTTATTTAATAGATCAATTACCTAAAGATCAAAAGGTGAATTGATTTGATCAAGGTTACATAAAATACAAGTGGTAGAGCTAGTATTATAACCCCCATCCCAAACCCCAAACTCTTTTCATCACTCTGCACTGCCTCAGAAAGAGAAGGATTAAATAATTTCAGTTAATGGAGTGAAATCATTCACTACACTCAATAATAAACTTGTTCCCAAGTTTTCAAAAGGAATGCATTGGTTTATGTCACTTTAATTTTCTGACAACAGGAAGCAGACAAATTCACCTCGAGTTACATTTTTCCCTCTGGAACTAAACTCAAGCAGGAACTTGTCACAATTGATTCTTTTATTAAGGGTGACATGGTGAACGATATCCGCAACTATAGTGTTACAAAAAGATACAGATACACTGTTCAGCCAAAAGATTCTTTCATTGCTGCTCTATAAAACCAGGTGCCATAACATTAAAATGCATTTCTGTGAAATCATTGCTTCTAGAAACTGAAACAATATGACCCATGTATTTTTCTGTCTAAAGCTCTAATTTCATTCAAGGATAGAACTTGGAGAATGTAAGTAATGCAGTATTTAATAGAACCCTTACAATGTCTACCTTCAAACTTCCAATATCCAAAAAGAAGCATGTTATTGTTTTTATTTCACTCATGTATGACTCTTTTTGACCCAATTTGGCATTTTCTTAGCAAAGATACTGGAGTGTTTTGCCATTTCCTTCTCCAGCTCATTTTATAAATGAGCAAACTGAGGCAAAAGAGGGTTAATTCATTGCCATCAAGTGTCGGAGACAGGCTTTGAACTCAGGTCTTCCTGATCTCACTACTGGTACTCTACCAAATGCACAACTTAGCTTCCCCAACATGAAGCAGAGGATCATCTATTTATAGTGAGAAAGAAATTTAGGAGTCTTCAAGTACAACCCCTTTACTTTATAGTTGAGGAATCTTAAACAATGAAAGTGAAGTTGCTTGTCCAAAATCATGACTCTTAAGTGGCAGACCCAAAAATGGAACCTAGTTCTTGTCATTCTATCTCTCATTGGTAAAATGAATTGCCTTGGGGGCAGCTGGGTGGCTCCATGGATTGAGAGCCAAACCTAGAGACAGGAGGTCCTAGCCTCAGACACTTCCTAGCTATGTGACCCAGGGCAAGTCACTTACCCCCCATTGTCTAGCCCTTACCTCTCTTCTGCCTTGGAGCCAATACACAGCATTGACTCCAAGACGGAAGGTAAGGGTTTAAATAATTTTTTTTAAAAATGAGTTGCCTTACCAGGCACAATTTATATGAATAAAATTACAGATCCAGACTGTCAACCATGCTGTGGGTAAAAACTATTCAAGGAACTTTGTTAGAGATTAGATATTTAGACAAAATAAAAATAATCTCCTTCCCCTACAGGATTATATACTACAGGGGGGACAGTGGATTTGCTCTGTAAAAAAGACATATGTATAGAAAATTTCCTGATTGAAGACCATAAATAACTAGGGAAATGGAGAGAGGTTCCCTGTGTCAACCTGAAAAAAAACTACAGAAGTACCAACATAGTTATAATAGTGATCTTTAATGGAGGTAGAAAGATTAATCTGGGAAGCCACAAAGAACCTCATGCTTGGGAATTTCACTGAACTACAGGCTGCAGTGTGCTTATATAAACTTTTGTATAAGATGGAGGGTTTATGCCCTGTCACTCACATGGGATCTCTCTAGCCACAACCTAAAATGATTTGGGAGAAGCCTTGATGCTATAGCCAAAGGCTGGAGTACCTAGGAGTAATCTAGATTCAAAAAGAGAAACTATGGAAACAAAAAGGGTAATTAAAAACTCGATTATATCTGCCATTCCTATCAAAAGTAATCAAGGTGGGATTGAGGGTTTATTGTTCAGTCTAAGGCCAGGGTCAGGAAGGGATCTCTGGCAGACAGGTTGTCAGGGATAAAGTTCAATTTGTAGTTTCATAAAATCATGTTGTCACTTCTGTAAGACAAAACATAAGAAGCCAGGATTCTGTTAGGTAGAAGTGAGGAGAGACTGTATTTCAGGCCTGGAAGGCAGCCACTGCATAGCATGAAGGTAGGGGACAAAATGCCATATTTGGTAAGAGTGAGAAGGCAAGTTTGACTAGAGCATACACTACATGAAGAAGAAGAATATGAAGCAGAACCTGGAAAAATCTAGGAAGCCATATGGAATTTGGATTTTATTTTGGAAACAACAGAAAGTCACTGAAATTCCTAAAACAAGCAAGAAACATGATTTGTGACTTAGGAACAGTATTGTGACAGCTGGGTAGGGGACAGAATGATAATTATAATTTCTATCTTCTTTGATGTTATAGTTATAATAAGATTCCAATATGAGGTCACTCGGGACAAGTAATCCTAACGGCCATAAAACATGTTGGAACAACAGATTTTGTACTTTTTTTCTTTGTCCAGACTTATGTTACTCTTTGTTGAGCCATTAATGCTCACAGCTTCTGATGGGATAAAAACCCCTGGTTGACTAAAGCAACAAAGTCATTCTTCTCCTGTTGCCTTAAATAGGCATCTCAAGCCTTCTTCCAATTTCTGTTACCAATAAAGAAATTCCTACCTGAGTCCCTCACTCAAACCTCTTATCAAAAACAACCTTAAAAACTTTTCTACTACATCTGAGTCAGATTAGGCATGTCCTCTCTGACAGTAAGCACAGATTAGCTGTTCTCCACTAGGTAAATTTTAAGGGTATATAACTTCCCTGCCTGAACTCTGACTTTGAGCATATTGTCTTACCAACCCGATTCCCTCCCCCCTTTTGCTAGATTAGTTTCTTGAATCCCTCTGGATGAAATTCTACTTCTTTATATTGCCATGTCAACCTTGAAAAGCACAAAACCACCAAAGCAGTTAGAAGTCTTTAATCAGGACAAGGAAGACAATGCTTGATTGGTCACTATACAGAGTCGTGCACAAAGTACCACACAGAGACAAGCTCTGGGACTCTGGGAACACTGTCTTTGGGGAAATGCACCTCAAAAGGGGATTTTCCGATGAGCTGAAATACTTGGTGACTTATATACCTTTTGGGGAAGAAAGGACAGGAAGGACAATTGATTGGGTCACATGGAGACCAGGGAAGGAGGATTCCAGCCAGGGGCTAGACTACTTTGGAGAAGTCTAGATACAACAGAGAAATTTCTAAGACAAAAGGCTATTTCAGATTTGATTTTATTTACTAATTCTATCTAGGCTGAGATCATTGGGTACTTTAAAGTTTATTTATGGTTCAGTCTAAGAGAAGGGTCAGTCTTAGACTTTCCAAGAGACAAAGGCAAATTTGGAAGGTCCCATAAAACAAGGTCATAGTCCATATACTCAGTATAGATATACGTTTTGTTTGTTTGCCTGCTTGATGCACTACAAAATAACAAAGTTCTTTTTGTATCCATTTGAGGTGTACCAATTTTCTATAAATTCCCAAAGCCAGGTCTTTGATTTAACCCTAGCCAAGAGGTCAAACAAAGCTGAGAGTTTGGGGAGGTGAATTCATAAAAGGTGGGAATTCAACTTAAAGCCTCTTACAATTGTTCAGATAAGAGTTCATGAAAGCTTGAACCTGAATGATAGGTGAAATAAAGGTTTTGGAGAATATATAATTGGTAAAATATGAAAATACTGTTATCATTTGATCATTGACCATGTTGAGACTGGGATGTATAGTGAATAGAGGACCTGAAGTCAGGAAGATGAGTTTTGTTTCTAACATACTTTCTCTTTGACATTAAACAAGTTACTTAATCTCCTTCAGCCCCAATTTATTCAGCTTTAAAATGGGAATAATAATAATACATGCCTCCCAGGGTACTGTGGCAATCAAATGAGATAATATATGTAAAATGCTTTGCAAACTTTCAAGTACTATATGAATGCCAGCTAACATATTTTATTCTTAAAGATAAAAGAGAGGGAAAAACAAGGTTTTGTGAACTTGAAGGACTGGCAGGATTATAGTTGAAACCACAAAAATACATAATTTTGCAAAAGATAATATAGAAAAGCTAATAAGTTTAACTTTAGACATACTCAACTACAGATTTTTACAAGGAATTCAAATGGGGATATCTTTTTTGTTTAAACCCTTACCTTCATCTTAGAATCAATACTATGTATTGGTTCCAAGGCAAAAGAGGGGTAAGGGCTAGGCAATGGGGTTAAGTGACTTTCCTAGGGTCACACAGCTAGGAAGTGTCTGAGGTCAGATTTGAACCTAGGACCTTCTGTCTCTAGGCCTAGCTCTTAATCCACTGAGCCACTCAGCTGCCCCCTAAATGGGGATGTCTTTAAGGGAGTTGTGATATAGGACTGAGATATCAAGAGGGTTCTTAAGGATATTTTGACACATTTAAAAGTTACCTTCATAAAATATAACTAAAAACCTGGGAACCAGTGTAATCATCAAGAAAGAAAATGAAGGGGGAAAAATAAAAGGGGATCTAGAACAGATGCTTAGAAATACACACATAGTAGGACATTGATGATAATCCAGCAAATGTTAAGATGCTGAGATATGGTCATAAATGTGGCATAAAGTATGTTAGTCAGGAACCAAACTTACCTTCCTGACTTCAAGTCCTTTATTTGCCATGCCTTTTAGCCTCCACATATATAGAACTGGAAAGTTTGCAAAGCACTTTACATATATTATCTCATTTGGCAGAATGTGAGAAGAAAATTATTTATATCCCCAAAACCCAGGGAGGAATGAGACAATAGTAGATGTTAGTCTAGAATCCCTTCTCTAACTGTTTTTGTATGGCTAGTGAGATAAGAATGCTTTTCTAACTGTTAAATAGTTTTATTGTATTTAAAAATGTAAAAAAAATATTTTAGCTCTCCAATAACTTGAAATAGCAGCAGGCTGGATTTGATTCATGTGTCATTGTTTGACAACCCCTGTATGCCTTATGTTTCTCAATAAGGATAAAACCAAGAAAAGACCACAAAATTTAACAATTAAGAAAGAATTACAAGAAAAATGTTTAAAGTAGTACAATTTGTTATTCTTGTTGATATTGTTCAAATGTTTCAGTATCTTTCTGACCTTATTTGGGTTTTTTTTTTTGACAAAGATTTGGGAGTGGTTTGTCATTTCCTTTTCCAGTTCATTTTGTGAAAGAAAATTTAAACTCTCTTTGTCTATTTTAAGTAAATTAATCAAGAACCTGGAGTCCCCAGCCTTTCACACTTAGTTAGTCATTAACACTTAGTTAGAAAGAACCTTTCACTAGAAAAGGAAGTTCATTCCCTATAAGACCACAAGCACTGCCTTCCACCCCCACCCCAGCAGTGTTAGGCAAATTGGGAGACTGTGATTGATTTCTGAGATGTGAGGAGGAGAGCTGATATAAGTGGGAGCCTCTGGGACCCTGGGCATTCTTTTGGTGTTCTTGTGGGCCCTGGTGAGATTCCACTCCAGTCTGTCAATCAATGACATATTTATTAAATATTTGATAAGTGCTGGGGATACGAAAAAATGCAAAATCAATCCCTGCTTTGGAGAAACTTACCCTCTAAAAGGGAAGACAAAATGTATGCCTAGATATAGACCAGATAGAAAGGGAATCGATGAAAGGCAATCTGAAGTCATCACACATGATCTGATCTCTTCTCTTCCTATCCTGTTTTGTCAGTACTGTGTTTCTCCACTTCGTATTGATGGGGCCAGATAAGCTCATTCTTTCCTGTGGTTCATAGGTACTGATTCCATATCTAGCTCCCATTTGAACAGAGATGGCATAATTAATCTGGTGACTCCAAAGGAAGGGTTCCAAGGATTGCAGAATTAAATAATTTCACAAGCGAAAAGGATCTCAGAGGCCACGTAGTCCGACACACACCTAAAGAGGAACTGTCCTCCCTTCTTGCATACACACACAAACACACACACACCCCACACACATACAATTTCCACTCAGTTACACATAGTACTGAGGTAGCTGTCTGGTGCTGTGGATAGAACACTGGACCTAATGTTAGGTTAGACCTAAGTTCAAATCCAGCCTTTAACACTTCCTAGTTGTATGATCTTGGTCAAATTATTTAACACCCAGCTGCCTCAGTTTCCTCATCTGTAAATTTGGTATAATAACAGCACCTACCTTCCAGGGCTGTTGTGAAGATATTATCGGAAGCACTTTAGAAGTCTTCTCTACAGTACTCTACTTTTGGTCAGCTCTAAATATTTGTATGTTTTTCCTCCATAGTATTATTTAATATAGCACCTTTAATTCATTGTTAGCTAAGTCAGGCTTTCGAAACAAAGGTGCCTGGCAAACACAAAAGAGTAACTTCATTGGAAAAGAGAAAAGCTAAACCTTCCCATCCCCTTAAAACAGGAGGGGAGTCAGGATGGGGGAGGAAGAAAAGAAACACTGAACACACTAATGTAAAACTATTTCCAATAGACCTGCTTTTCTCTGTAAGGTCAATGTTAAAAACCTCTTTTCAATGAGAAACTTAGCTATCGAGTCATAACAGAACCTTTAAAAAATAATAACCTAGCCTGCAGACAGAAACAGTGATGGGAGAGGGACAGTTCCCAGCTCCAGAGAGCAAATTATGGTCTTGTTCTTAATGTACATTAAAACAGTGGGCGCAGGGAAGGGAAATATTGAGCAAAAACTGTTTAGCAGCTTGAACTTGTAACCTCTACTTATGCAGCACAATATCCCTCAATAGGTCTCACCTTCTCTGTCAGCATTCCAGAAGGTCATATTTTCACAAAGGTGAGCCAATCATGAAGATTTCCTTTCCTAGTTCTGACATGTAAGCATTGTTTCTGTATCAGCAGGGTCACGACAAGGGCTCAGCCAAGGGCAAGTCAGTTTGTCAGGGGACAGGTTTTCACCAACTCAAAGGCTGTCAACAATGATGAGACAGGGAGAGAGAGAGGAGGGTGTTGTCTGTCCCCTAAAATCCTGAACTTGGGTTCACTGCCTGCTGGGAAATGACAGCTCTGGAGAAAGGGAGCAGGGTATAGGAGAGAGAACTTTTCATTCATGCTGAACTTGTTTCCATGCAGAAGCATTTACTTGTCACAATCATCGAGGGATGTTTCACCCACCACCTTTTGAAATAATATTCACCTACACATAAAATTCCCAAAGCATACCGTATGGAAAGTCAGGCATAACAAAGAAAGAAGTTGCTAGTGGTTGGCATGCTGTAGTCTTTTCAGCTACCAATGGCACCTATCATGATTCCAAAAGGAAGCTATAAACCGAAACGGTGTCCAGTTTCTGCTTTGATATAGGGTGCTAGGGAGAGTAGTCTCTGATGCACCGGTGGACTTTGGGTGACAGAACAGCTATAATCAATCAAAAAATTTGCTGAGTGCATCCTACCCTGCTAATTGCATCTAACACATTGCCTGTCAGACCACTTAGGCACTTGGCAAATGCTTTTTGATTGATTCATTGATCACCACAATTAGGCAAGGCATTAAAAACCTATAGGCCTTTTTATTTATCCCTTTTTTGCTGCGAACCATCTCGAGTCATTGGAGGTAGGGATTGTCACTCCACCTCCACATCCACCATTAGGTGATTATATTTTTTAAAGAATTATTATTTCATCTTGAAAAGAACATTTTTAACATTGATACCTAGATTAAAATTGTCTGATATTACTAATAACTGAAATTTATGAAATTATTTGAAACATGCAAAATATTTTCCATGCATTATCTTACATGAGCCTCAAAACAAACCTGTGAAGTCGATATAATAGATTTTGGCATCCCATTTCACAGATGAGTTGGTAGCAGAGTCACAGACAAGCAAAGTGATTATAGACAGGAGGTATAATTTTATACTCAACTTCCATGACATAGAGATATTTTCCATAGCCCCTTACCAACAGAAATGATCACAATATGGAAAAAAATGGGTTAACTTTTAGAACAGAAACTTATGTGGGTTTTGGTAAACTGGAATGCTAGGGAAGAAACTAGCAACAGGGAATGGAAACTTGTGATGCCAAAGGAAATACTTTTTGGCATTCCGGCCATCAGTGGCAGCAGTTAAGGAATAAAACTCTAGAACAAAATTAAGGTCTTTCTCCACAGTGCTAAGGGCATCTATGAAAGATCAGGTTTCTCTCTTTCCATAGTCCTATGACACTAAAGTGGCTCCTTTCCTCCTGAGAATTAATTTCTTACTCTTCCAACCTTAAGGTTACATATGATTCTTTGAAATCCGAACCAAAGCACAGTAAATAGAGCGCCAGGCCTAGACTCAGATAGAGCTCAGCTCAAATCCAGCTTCACACAATATCTACCTGTGTGACACTGGGCAAGTTACTTAATCTGTTTGGGTAAATTTCCTAACCTGAAAAATAGGGATAATAATAGCACATTCCACCCTCTTAAGGCTGTTGGGAGAGGGGAAATGCATATTTGTAAAGCTCTTAGCCCAGTGCCTAGCACATAGTGGATGTTTAATAAAAGCTGCTTCTTTCCTTCCTTTGAAATGTTGGCCAAGCTCTAATATTACCAGGCTTTAACATAATTATTTTCCTTGGGCTCATTGACCTTGATAAGGTTTTGTCTAGTCAAAGTATTCAAATATTCATATCAAAGTTTCCTTTCCTTGATTTTATGTGAAGCTAATATTGGCTTTAAAAACTATAAAAAAGTCATCATCAGTTGAAGAAAATGAGGATATTTGGCCATAAGAAGAGAAGAATTTGTCAGATGTTTGGGGTGAAGGGGGACACTGTAAACATTTTTATCAAACTTTGTACCCCATCGCTTGGAACAACATCTGATACATAAGAAGCACTTAATAAATACTTGTTGACTTGACTTCATGTTTTTGAAGGACTGTAATGATGAAGCAAAATCGAACTTCTTCTATTTGTCCCCAGAAGACAGAATTCTGAGTAACTGATGGAAGTCACCAAAAGAGAATTTAGACTTGATGAAAGTGTAGCATACTTTGTTTCTGACAGGAATGCTAGACTAAGAAGTGATGCTGTTACTAGGTATGCATACAAATGTGTTAATAGGTAAGCATAGCAAGATTGTTTTAGAGCCTAGAGACTGAGATTTTGACTCTATTTATTCCTCTCTCTTCTTCCTGCAGCCTCTTCACCCGAACTGGTTTACAGGATTATCAAAGTAACTGTAGGGGCTGATGACACCATCATCATTCCTGCTTTATACAGTCCCATTTGGTGCTATTGGTTTTAATACATGAAATTTCTTGTTTGTAGTCTGATATTCAGAAACCTGAAGGATTTAAAAGGAGGAGGCAGCTGGGTAGCTCAGTGGATTGAGAGCCAGACCTAAAGATGGGTGGTCCTAGGTTCAAATTTGGCCTCAGACACTTCCCAGCTGTGTGACCCTGGGCAAGTCACTTGACCCCCATTGCCTACCCTTACCACTCTTCTGCCTTGGAGCCAATACATAGTATTGACTCCAAGATGGAAGGTAAGGGTTTAAATAATAAATAAACAAATAAATAAATAAACAAATGAATAAATTAATTAATTAATTAAAAAATGAAAGGGATTTTGTAACCCCAGTACAATGTGCTTGGAACAGACTAGCTGATGAGGTCAAAATCATAAATAGAGAGAAATTTTGTCTGTAACAATTAGCAATGGAGAACAGATTAAAAGAAAAGGTTTTCAGTAGGGGTTTGTTAAAATGGGGCCATGAAAAATAATACTGATGGAGAACTTATAATATTTTTATTTTTAATATGATCTCTATTTTATATCATATTCATTTATAGTGATTTATACTGTCCCTTAACAAAAATTTTATTTGGGTATGGGGTGGGAGTAAGAATAGATGAAAGAAAAAAGAAAAATGAAAAATCCTTCTAGTGTTCCCCTACTCTGAAAACTATGAGAATGTCTGTTACTTGACACCTTGAGGGGTTAACAGTAAGCTGAAATTTAGTTTTCTTGTTGGATAAAAATAATAGGTTTATGAAGTACAGATTGGTTTGGCTCATGATTTACAAAAGGTTAGGATTTTTTATTACAACCGAATTTTCCTTGAAAAGAAGTGATTTGGTAGATGGCCTTATTTATTTTTAAGGCAAATTATTTTCCAAATACATTGAATTTAAATGCACATTACATAGAATGAGACTGGCTAGGTATGGCTTGGCAATGTGTATTTCGATCTCTTGTATTTGACAAATATATCTTATATTCTAGTAGAAATCTTTACACTCTATATAAGTTTAATATAGCAAAACATGTGCAGCCCTGCTTTGCAAGCTTAAGAATTCTCAGAATGTTCATCTTGCCTTATATAAGCAATTGTCAAAGTTTTAAAGACTACTGAACTTACAAGGATAATTCCAAAGGGAAATGTGTTTTCTAGTTTTATTAAGAGTTCTGGCAGATAATATTGGTACTTCTTACTGTACTCTAATAATTCTCTCAATAACATGCATGTTGATTAAGAAGAAGAATGAGGGGAGTCCAGTTAAGAGACTATAACAATATATTGTTCTCCTGGTTCTTTTCCCTTCACTCTGCATCAGTTCAGACAGATGTCCCCAAGTTTCTCTAAAACCATTGCTTTCCTCATTTTTCCTTACAGGAAAACATTCCATTCTACTTATCTGCCATAAGTAGGAGGGGGAAAACATGAAAACAGAGATTTTAACAATGAAAATGTGATGAGAGGAAAGAGATGGTAGCGAATAGAAAGGAAAGGTATCATGAGTCCAGTTTCTTTCTTTCGATGAATCAAATGCTTTTTTAAAATTTTTTCCCACTTTCATATTACTTACTATCCTAATCATAAACATAGTATACTGGAAATAGAACTGGATTTGAGTAAAATTAGCTGGATTTTCATGCCATATCTGTGCCCAAGAAAGTCCATTCAACTCTGAACAGCAGACTCCTATAATGCACAATAGGCAGACTGAATTAGATGAACTCCAAAGTACCTCCTGAGTACTAATATCTGATCCTAATACTCTATATCCTAATATTCCAGGGCAGACATGAGACATGAAGAAAGTGTTTTGTAAACCTTTGTAAATTCTAAAGATATATAAAATCACATCATTAATAAAACCTGAAATGTGACAGATATTGTCCCAAACTCCTTGCTGTCATGGAAATTCTGCCAACAGCTTTCATTCTAGGTGTCAAAACATCTGCACAAAATCAAATACAACTCAATTTAACTCAACATTGATCAAATTCTCACTCAATGCCAGGCACTGTGTTAGTAATAGGAAATACATAGGTAAATATATGATAATTCCTTTCCTCAAGAAGCTTACATTCTACTAGAGGATTCACTGATTACACCTGTCAAATGTTAAAAACTCAAGGGATCAGGGAGAAGCTTCATATAAGACGTAGCACCTGACATGAACCTTAAAGTAAGCTTCGATATACTAAGAGCCAGGTATATGGTATATCGTCCAAGTATGAGAAACCAAGTTACGAAGGAATAAAAAGGGGCAAGAGAATCTCATGTCTGGGAAGTCGCTTATACACATTCTTATCTTCCTTAAAAGTACTTTGAAACCCAGCTATGTACAATTGGAGAAGACAAATAAATAGTGCCTTCTTTTAATTTCATAAGAATAAGCAATGCAAGGTGTGCTGCAAAGGGGAAATATGATTAATAGAGAACAGGAAATATCAGTAATCATGGTATAACCAAAGCTCTTTTCTTTGGGAGAAATAATGCTAGCTCTGGTTTTTTATGTGTTGGTGTAAGTCAGTGGTTCCCAAACTTTTTTGGCCTACCGCCCCCTTTCCAGAAAAAATATTATTTAGCCCCCTGGAAATTATTTTTTTTTAATTTTGAGAGCAATTAATAGGAAAGATAAATGCACCTGTGGCTATCACCACTACCCTGGATCTCTGCAGCACCCACCAGGGGGTGGTAGTGCCCACTTTGGGAATCGCTGTAAGTGAATAAGAGGAATATTGATGAGACACAATCTGGTATAGTGACTAGAACAAGTTTCCTAATTTTAAAAAAAGAGAGAAGGGTCTTGATTTCATAGTTATAATGTCTATAGCACCCTGGGTGAGCCAGTTAACCACTTAGTTCCATCAGCCAACTCTCTAAAA
The DNA here is from genome assembly GCF_016433145.1 of Gracilinanus agilis. Classification (NCBI taxonomy): domain Eukaryota; kingdom Metazoa; phylum Chordata; class Mammalia; order Didelphimorphia; family Didelphidae; genus Gracilinanus; species Gracilinanus agilis. The sequence continues at coordinate 76,189,327 of NC_058131.1, forward strand.
CCATAAATTGCAAAATAGTTGCAGATCTGCTATCTTCCTACTTTTTCTTACTGTTCTGTGTGTATATACATTTATGTTTCTTTGGATATATATGTGTGTGTGTATATATGTATATATGTATGTATATAAAGGCATATATCTATACACCTGTGTATAGATATTCCATATGACTCTTTTTAATATTTCTGGTTTTTTGAGGGGCTGGATGGTTGGGAAGTAGTAGATTCTGCACCTATGATTTCTTTGGTTCAGGGAATGACTAGTAAAGAAATATGTGCCTATATATATATACCCACATATATCCAAAGAAACATAAATGCATATATATAACAAACAGTAAAAAAAAGTAAGAAGATAGCTTATGCCCTCATTTTTCATATTTCATTTTAATATTTTTGTGGCTTAAGGATGCTAGATTTAGAACTGGAAGAGATCTTAAAGGTCATCCAATCCAACCCGCAGAGACAGATGAAGAAAGCAAAATTGACAGAGCTTAAATATCTTGTACAATCAAAAAATTATATTAGTAGGAGCAATTACCACATCCAAAGTTCCCAAACAGATGGATTTTAATGCCAAGAAAACATTCATGCACAGAACTCATTCAATGCTTATCATCTTATCATTAATGGAAGTTGTTAAATCTTGATTTTTGTTTGAAAGGAAATGATTAAGGGAAGAGATTTATAAATTATTTCCCTGTGAAATAGTTTTCTTTCTCTTTAAATAAAGTATTCTAGCTGGTCTTCTGGGAAGGGATGATACAAAGTAATGCACTTTCTATGCTGCTGAACTTTATTTAACTGTCACAAAAACAGTACAAAAACCTATTACAGCCCATTGAAAGAGGTTTTCTTCTAGCCATGACCTTCTAGTTCAATTCACAGAAATCCTCATCCATCATTTAAAATCATTGACTACATCTTTCACTTCCTTTTCAACAGTAGTTCATAGTGAACCTCTGTTATTCTCTAAACAACTTGACATCCTACATGCAAAACAGAATTTATGTTTGCTGTTTTTCTAGAGACACTCATACTTCCCTTCTGCTGAGATAAACCTTGCAACCGCTTTAAATCTTCCATTTTTAGCCTCTTGTGTTTACTGGAAGAAAAAAGGCAAATAGATTTGCAGGCCTCAGTACCATCTAAGCCAAGCAATGGAGAGAAAAATGTTAAATAGATGAGAGAAGTAGTATTGTTTTACTGTCTTGTAGATGCTCCATTATTTCCCTCCTTGACAGAATAATAAATTCTTTCACTTTGACATGCAAGGTTTTTGTTTCTCAACTGTTTTATTCTTCATTCTTGGGGGGGGGGTAGAGAAGGAAAAAGAAAGATCTCTCTGGGAAAATTACTCAAAGGGATCGAGTTCAGTAGGATGATACCCATCAATTCCAATCCATTTTACTCATTTCCATTTTTTACTCAAAGATCATTGGTGGAGAATTAGTAGTCAATTATCAAAGCATCTTTATGAAAGTGTTAGTATTTAAGGCAGAGAGTAGGTGACAGCTTCAGAAAAGAGAGGTTTCATCTTCTAGTTTCCAGCTTCAATAGAGAACTTAAGACACTAATATTTTCTTCAGATATTGATCCCAAAGGGGAGAAAAACAGTCTTAGAAGGAAGCAAGATGTGGAGGAGAGGTACCTTGATCATGTTCTTATTCTGAATTTTCAATGTGAGAGACTTCAAGAAATTCCCCTTGACTTGGGTAACATCTGGTATTCTCTTGGTAGAGCTGAGATATCATGCTCCCAGTAGGAGAGCTCATTCATTTTGTGAAATGGTATATTCTGATCTGGTATATTCTCATCTGTATACCTTCATTGATTTCTTTTTATTATTGGCTTTGAAAAAAGAAAATACTTGGAATAGGGGAATAACCAGATGCCAGACAAACTGGGGACACTCCCACACCTCACAAGGGAAGGACTGACAAAAACAAGTGTTTATTGTTCACTATGTGCTAGGCACTGTGCTAAGCAATACATACATAATTTGCGCCTCATAACAACTCTGGGAGGTAATGCTATCATTATTCCCACTTTATAGTTGGAGAAACTGAAGCAGCAGGGGTTAAATGACTTACTCAGGATCACATGACAAAGAAGTCTCTTGGGCTAAATTTTAAATCAGGTTTTTCTAACTCCAAATCCAGTGCTTGGGTTAAAAGGGTGGATAGAGAAGACGCTAGATTAGACATAACTTTTCATGCCCCCTTGCCAGGAAAATCTTAAGAGATCCATTTGGATAAACATAATCTACATGGATAGCACCAAAATCATATTCAATGAGCATTAATCAAGGACCTACCATGTATCAGGCTCATTGCTATTCTATTAACGATATATAATTGAAACAGTCCCTAATCTCCATTTGTATATTATCTCTTCCATTAAAATATGAATGACTTGTCAGCAACCTAAATATTATCTTTTTTAAAAAATATAATCCAATGTTTAGTATAGTACCTGCCTTATAGTAAAAGCAATAAATGCTTGTTGACTGACAATTCTGCTTTTAGGTAGATTAGCAATGCCCGGAGCAAATACCTTTCAATACAAATAAAAATAGAGATGGATCAGCTGCCAATTGCTCAGATCTAATTTCTTGATAAAATATGATCTTTCAACTTTTATGACTGATATTTGGAGGAAAGAATATTATGGAATACAAGTTACCAGGTAAAAAGCTATACACCAATGTATACACAATGAAAGCCATTCAGGGGAAAAAGATGATAGATAGATAGATAGATAGATAGATAGATAGATAGATAGATAGATAGATAGATAGATAGATACATAAATAGATACATAGATAGATACATAGATAGATACATAGATACATAGATAGATACATAGTCAGACACACAGACAGACTGATTGATAGATAGATACATAGATAGATAGATAGATAGATAGATAGATAGATAGATAGATAGACAATATCTATCATTATAATTAGCCCATTGCATTTATGAGATCACTAAGATGGTAGGAAGAGAGAGGAGGGCTCAAAACAAGTCTTGTTGTCACCGATTGTAAGTAGACAGGAGATAAATGATCAAAAGTTATTGAGGAGTAGTCTTTCATTTAACTGGAGAATCAAGAAAGAGCTGTATCACTAAGCCGTAACAGTAGTTTTTAGAAGGGGATAGTAGACAATATCAAAGGTTTGAGATACCAAGCAAGATGAGAAATACAAAAAGTCTATAAGATGTAGCAATAAAGAGTAGATTTTAACCATGGACAAAAAAATATTTTGTTCGCATGGGTATGGAACTGTGAATACAAGGAAGAAGTTATTGGTGAGGAAATGAGTCAACAAGAATCAGAGAACCCCAAGCATGTTTGTAGCAGACAGAGAAAGAGAGAAAATGATTGAAGGTTTCTGTTTCCGGAGAAGTCATGAGGAAGTGTGATTAACATCATGAATGGAAGAATTGATCTTGGAAAGGAGACCAGCCACTTGTTCCTTAGAGACTGTATCAGAGGATGACAATATGTTGAAAGGGACATATAAAAGGTTTTTAAGTGTTGAAGTTTGTTGGATTTTTCAGAGTGAGATGCCAGAGGCAGTTTCTTCCTACATCTGTACTTGCAGTTATGAAGTTCCAATGGAATAGTTGGAGTTGGTGCTCATGCAGGATCTTTAGTGTCAGTAGGAGTTCCCTACCACCTGGACCTAGTGAAACATGACTACAAAAGGTAAAGGTAAGCTGAAATCTCAACTTTTGGCTCTGGCTCTAGTAAAGCCAGGTGAAGAGAGGATGAGGATGAGTTACCTATGTTTATCACTAGAGTAATGATGGGAATGCTGGCTTCTAGGACGAGAAATTACATCATTATGTAAGCTACTTTTAATTATTTTTTAAATTACTGAAAGATGAACTGGTTAACAAATATTTTCAAATTGTTTTATGGAAAAAAGGGGAGGGTGGTTGATATTGACTACTAAAAGAGCAAATGGTCACATCTAAATGGCTATCACGTGTACTTTTTCATTTCCATTTGCTTAAAGTTACCAGAGAATGAAACTTAACCACTGAGGTAATGTGATTTTATAGTCAAGGGGGTTATCTTTTTTTTTTTTTTAAGGGAAAGCATGGTTTAGTGAAAAGAGTTGGAATTTCAATGAGGAGAGACCAGTATGCAACTTCCTACTTTTTTTACTTATTAGTTATTTAGAACCAGTCAAATCTCTGAATTACTCTGAGTCACACTTTCCTTTTCAGTGAGAGAGAAATACTTGCCTCACAGTTCTGGAATGAAGAAAGTACTGTGGAAATCTGAGTTTGTATTTTTTAATGTCAGCTTTATTTCATGAATTCTAAAAATCCAACACAACAAACACATCCTCATCTTAGCCTCATGTTAAAAAGTAATGGAAGGGGGCAGCTGGGTTAGCTCAGTGGAGTGAGAGTCAGGCCTAGAGGTAGGAGGTCCTAGGTTCAAATCCGACCTCAGGCACTTCCCAGCTGTGTGACCCTGGGCAAGTCACTTGACTCCCATTGCCCACCCTTACCACTCTTCCACCTAAGAGCCAATACACAGAAGTTAAGGGTTAAAAAAAAAAAGTAATGGGAGTACCATTCTATCCTCTTAGTGACAAAGTAATGGAGAACCCATATCCAACACAACAAACACACCCTCTTCTCAGCCTCATGTTACAAAGTAATGGAAGTACCATACTATCCTCTTAGTGACAAAGTAACGGAGAACCCATATTCCCAGGGGAGATCAATGAGAAGTACCACTTCAATGTCAAAACCAGCTTTAAATTCTTATTTGTGAAACAGAATAATGAGGTTTTCTCCATCTTAATTTTTATGATTTTTAAATGCTAGATGACAAACATCCATTACTGTCAAACTAATTCCCACAAAAAAAGAAGAGTTAGTCTCTAGCATGCTAACTTGGGGTTCAAAACTGGGTGTTAGATCATTCTATTTACACATACTGTTCCTGTTTAAGGGAGATTAGAATAATTCTTCATCTATAGTCTATATCAGTGGTGTTGAATTCAAATAGAAAAGGAAGCCACTAATCCGCATAAAGATCTCTTCATAGCACATATTTACTTATTTTAAAATTTGATATCATCTTTGTTTTATTGTATTTTTATTTTGTTATGCATTTTAAATTCCATTTTAATATAGTTTAAACCCTATTTAGGCATACTGCAGATGCATGCAACCAATGGGGCTCCTGTTTGACCCTTCTAGAGTACATGACACAGACTTGTTGCAAGAATCTTACTCTAAAACGATTAGTTCATTTGCTTTTCACTATTAAAAAATGTACCCCCTTTAAAAAAACTGCCTAATCATATCCTAGCTCTCCATGTTAATGTTGGACTAATGTTAGACATAGTTCAGTGGGTATCTTTCAGTTAGCAAACCACTGGGTTGGAGGGGGGGAGAAACACATAAAGGCAATATTTTAGTGTTTCTAGAGTGAAAGGAAATAAATGTAGTATGATCCAATTTCCACAATTGCTTCTGAGAATATAAAAAAAACAATCTATTTTTTAATTGACCTTTGCAGGGTCTGCCCCAGAGAGCAAAACTCATTTTGTCACCTTGACAGCAAGTGTTTTCTTTATGGTCCTGCTTCCTTCCCACAGAAAATATAACAGGTACGTCTGGAAGACAGCTTAGAAATCATGGAGTTTAATAGCTCTTTTTACAATTGAGGAAACTGAGCCCTCCCAAAAAAAGACTGTTACTTTCCCACATTTACAAGCATAACAAATAGAGGAACTGGAATTTGAATTCATAATATCTGACTTCCAATTCAGCCATCTTCTCACTGTACCATGCTGTCCCTCAGATAGATTCAGAAATCCTGCCTTTCAGATTTATCTTTAGAACTAAGTACTTGTATAATAGAGGAGAAGTCATCCTCTGGACTTCAGTTTCTCATCTTGAAAATGGGTCAGTACTTGAATTTCCTGAATCAAAAAGGTGTAAGAAAAGCACTTTTTAAACTTAAAATTGCTACAAAAATGGGGATTACAAGCTGGTACTGATTCCTGTATATAATAAATACTGTTAAGTAATAGGAATCCAAATTAAAATAATCTGACTATATCACAGGGATTCATTATTTGTACTAACAGGACCTCATTGCATTATTATCACTGATCATTTGCACAGTAATAGTCCATTTGCTCAAGCCAAAGTATCTTTTTTTTTGTACTTTGACTTTTAACTAAAATGGCACCTGAATCTTTTTATGATAACTGATTTTCATTAAAATGAGTGTTCATTCAGTGGAGCAGACTGCTACCCTCCTTGGTCTTACTAAAAGGGATTATGAATTACTTTGGTTAATAAAATAAAATACATTACTTAGTGACCTAGAATATGGGAGAAAATATGGAATAATACTTATCACTCTAGACTTGAGGTTAGGACAATTAAGTTGAACCCTACCATGTACATGAACTACCTGTGTGATCATATCTATGTCAATCAAACTTTCTGAAACTAGGTTTCCTTATCTGTATGCTGGAAATAGTCATACACAGCTTACCTATCTCAGAAGGTCATTATGAAGAAAATCTAGTACAGCCTCCTTATCCACCAGCTTATTTTCTATGATCCGATGTCAACTGCTAAGGGCTCAAGTCGTACCTGCAAAGAACAGAAAATTTACTGCCTCCCTCCAGGGTCTTTTCTGATTTCATTTTTACTTTTTTTGCTTGTTTATTTTGTATTTTATTTATTCTTGTGGAGGCAGTTGGAAGGCTGCTGGTCACAGAATTCAGGCTCAAAAGCAGAAAGAGAGAGCACATCTAAATGGGGTCAGCAGACATTAGGTTATATCCATAGTATCACTCATTTGTAGTTGGTCTTAGAATATCTTTTCAGTGGATAATGGACCCTGCTGTACTTCACAAAGTACTGGGCATTTTAACTGAGAGAAGACTAAGGGAATGGGCATGATAGTTGCATTTGAGTATTTAAAGCAGTGGTTCCCAAACTTTTTTGGCCTACTGCCCCATTTCCAGAAAAAATATTACTTAGTGCCCCTGGAAATTAATTTTTTTAATTTTAATAGCAATCAATAGGAAATATATATACACCTGTGGCCATCACAGCCCTCCTGGATCACTGCAGCACCCACAAGGGGGCAGTGGCACCCACTTTGGGAATCACTGATTTAAAGGGTTATCAGGTGGATGAGGGATTGATTATCTGTTTGGCACCACATGGCAAAATCCAGAGTAATGGGTAGAAGTTACACATAGGCCGGTTTAGAACAGATGTAAGAAAAAAATCTTCTAAAAAATCAGAACTACCTAACAGTGGAATAGGATAACAATGGATTCAACTGTACAGACGCTAAGGTCCCTTCTAATTCTCAAATTTGACAAATCATTGTGCCTTCTCCATTGGCAAATAAAAAATCATCCAGGTGGCATCCAAAACCCTTCACCACCTAGCCCCAACTTTACTTTCTAGCCTATTATAAGTTATTTCCATTCCCACATTTTACTATTCAGTCAAACTGACTTTTTCTGATCCACAATTCCATCTTCAACTAGATACAGCTGGTGGAGCAGAAGGAAGAGCACTCAGCATGGACTCAGGAAGACCTAAGTACAAATCTGGCATCAGGCATTTATCAGGTTGTAGAATACTTGGCAAATCACGATTTGCCTTCATTATTTTGAGTGTAAAATGAGGAAGGATAATAAGAGCACCAACTCACAGATATATGAAATAATATCTATTAAAAATGCTTAGTCCAATGTCTGGCATATACTAATTGTTATTTAAATGTCTATTTCCTTCCTTTCCCACTTCTTCCATGTTTGCCATCTCTAAACAGTAGCCTCATGCCTAGGAGGTACTCCCTCATCTCTACTATTTAGAATTCCATCTTACTTCATAACTTGGCTTTAAAACACCACTTTCTCCATGGAGACTTTCTTGATCCCTTAGCTATGAGTGCCACCCCTCTCCTCATACACACATGCAAAATTCCTTGAATTTACTTTGTATCTTCATATGTGTACAAGTTTTATCTCTCAATTGAATGTAACTTTCTTCAAGGCAAACATTTTAATTTTTGTCTTTGTATCCAAAAAATACCTAATATCACTTACAGCATCTAGTAAATGAATAAAAATGAGTATTCAATTAGTAACTGCTATTATAAGTATTATATTATATTATATTATATTATATTATATTATATTATATTATATTATATTATATTATATTATATTAGTCAACATGTTATGCAGTGAAAACTTTCTACACTCATCAGTCAGGTAGTCCATCACAAAGTCCTATAGCACCTGACTGGATCCATGTTTTACTGTTATAACTTTTGAGATTTCAACATTATATCAGAGATCAGAGTAGGGCTTCTCTGAAAATAGGATGAAGTAGATCGATATGGACATGGAATCATAATTTGGAGAGACAAAATATCATACAACTCATCAAGTTATGATTTTAAGATGAACAATCAATTAACTGATAATTAACTAATTACTTAACTAAAAGACAAATCTAAACTGGCTATGTAGTATACTTTTCATTCAATAGTAATACCCAAAGTTCTCACAAATGTTTTGAGGGTTTTTAATGGTTTGAGAATTAGACAAACATCTGGTCACAAAATAATGACTTGTTACTATCTTAAATATACCCTACAAAGTATTCTTGAAACCTAATGCCTTACAGAAGGGTCCAGGTAGAAAGAGAGGTCTCTGCATTTGACAAGAAAATAATTAACTCTGAACAAATAGTGGCAAAACTTTAGAGTTTTACATCCCCACCCCTCCCTTAGCTGATCACCATCACGGTACTGAAAAACTCACCCATTTCCATTGTTCATATGCCACTGTGAGAGGAGCTTTAGTCTCTCAAAATAATATCCAAATCTGAAGAGTTTGAACCTTCTGTGGAAACTATAGCTTGTGGAAACTTAGAATATACTACAACAATTATTAGTATGCTGCATTTTAGAGATAATGGTTTCCTCTAGTAGCAAAGTCTTCAGAGAGAAATGCTTGATAAAATTATAAATTAGTTTGTACAAAGTAAGGGTACATGGAGATTCAATGATTTAGCAATAAAAATATCCTATTTCATTATGATTTCAGGGTACAAAGTTTTGTTTTGTTTTGTCATTTTAAAAACTATTTAAATACTTTATTTTAACAGTTTGTTTTGAAAATTATTCTTTTATTGGTTTGTTTTTTAAAGCTGCAAAACTCTATCGTTAAAACAAATGTTTCTGGTGATATTCATAGCATTTTCCATCAATGAGAATTAATGCAAGCATTAATTCTATCAATGTTTTTGTCTTAAAGACACAGATAGTGGGGAGGAGCCAGAGTTCTGATGTTCCTTTTTACTGGAGGTCTGGACTCTCTTTACTTTCTAAAACAAAGCTACAATCTTTTGACCTGACACAGTACAGAAGAATGAAGGTAAATAATGCTATTTTTAGAGACAAAAAGAGAGGTGTTTGAGAACACCCTGCTTTTGCTATCAGTTAAGTAGTGTAGAGATTAAATGTGATAATATATATAAAGAGGTTGTAGGATATTATTATTATTATTTCTGTGTTATCATTTCTCCAATGACAGACTTTACCTATGACAATATAAATTACTTGATAAATTAGTAAAGAAGGTATTTGACCAAATTCTTTTTATGACATAATTATGATTTTTATATCTAAACCAAGAAAAAAAGAGAAGGAAAATTATATATCAATTTCCTTAATGAATATCAACATGAAAATTTCAAAAAAAATACTAGCAAGGATATTATAGCAATATATCACAAAGATCATTTGACAAGGTGAGATTTATACCAGGAAAGCAAGACTTGTTCAATATTAGGGAAATTATCAGCATAATTGATTATATTAATAAAATGCATATGACTTTATCAATAGACACAGAAAAAGCCATTAACAATATACAACACACATTCCTATTAAAAATTAGAAACCATAGGAATAAATGGAGCCTTTCTTAAAATGCTTAGTGGTATCTCTCTAAAACCAAGAGCAAGCATTATCTGTAATGGGAATAAGCTAGAATCTCTCCCAATAAGATCAAGGGTGAAGTAAGTATGTCCATTAGCAGCATTATTATTCAATATTGTAATAGAGATACTACTTATAGTAATAAGAGGGAAAATTGATGGTATTAGAACAGATAATGAAAGAACAAAACTATAACTCCTTACAAATGATATGATGTTATACTTGATTACTAGACAATCAACTAAAAAATGAATCAAAATAATTAACAACTTCAGCAAGGCTGTAGAATATAAAATAAATCCACAAAAAATTATCAGCATTTCTACATCTTACCAAAAAAAACAGCAGAAAGAGACAGAAAGTGAAATTTCTCATAAAGTAACTGTAAATGATTTAAAATACTTGTGAGTCTATCAACCAAGGGAAACCCAGGCACTATATGAACACAATTACAATTTTTCACATAAATAAAGACAGCTACAATTGGAGGAATATTGATTGCTCATCAGTGGGACAAGGCAATATAATAAAAATGACAATTCTAGTAAGTGAATATACTTTCTTAATGCCATACCAAACTGCCAAAAAATTCTATTATAGAACTATTAAAAAGAATAATAATAATAACGAAATTCATCAGGAAAAACTAAAGGTAAATAATATCAAGAGAATTAATGAAAAGTATGTGAAGGAAGGTTAGGTAGCAGTATCAGATCTCAAACTGTATTACAATAGTGGCAATTATAAAAACATTCTAGTCCTGTATAAGAAAAAGAGGATTGGATCTGTGGAATTAGATTAGGTGCAGCATACATAGTAATAAAAGACCATAGTAATCTACTGTTTGCTAAATCCAAAGATCCAAGCTCCTTTGGGAGTAAGAACACATTAGATGGCAAAAATTGCTGGGAAAATGGAAAACAGTTTGGAAGAAACTAGGGATAGACTAACATTTCACATCATATATCATAATAAGGTAAATGTGTATAAATAACTTAGATGAAGAATAATATAACATGTAAATTAGGGTAGGATGGAAAATTTACCTTTCAGATATATGGAAAAAGGAAGAATTTATGACAAAACAAGGGATAAAGTATATCAGGGGAGGTAAAATGGATAATTTTGATTGCCTGAAATTAAAATTAATTTGTATGAACAAAATTAATATAATCAAAATTGTGAAGAAAACAAAACTAGAGAAAATTTTTAAAGCAAATTTCTCAGATAAAGGCTGCATATCTCAAGTATATAGTACACTGAGCCAAATTATAAAAAATAAGTTATTTCCAAGTTGATTGGACAATGCGTATGAATAGTGTTCCAACTCTTATATTTCCATCTCTTTATTTTCTTATTTATGTTTTATTTGGATTTATCTAGTTCTGAGAGGGAAAAATTAAAGTCCACTGCATTTTTATGCATTTAGTTTTTCCCTTGAAAATCTGGTACATAACACTTGGTGCCTAGAAGTCCAATATAAATAATGCTTCATTTTCTATAGTGCACCCCTAAACATAATATACTTACCATGTTCATTCCTTTTACTATATCCATTTTTGCCTCAATTCTTTTAGAAGGCAAGAGTGCAACCCCTCTCTTTTCTGCATCATCTCTATGTTTGTCTGTCATTTTCAATGTGTTTCTTGTAAAAAAAAATTACCAGATACTGGTTATAGATCCTTTCTGTTATCCAATTTCTTCCCATGTGTAAATTAATCTCATTAAACTGAGTCATATTTATTAGTTATGCATTTCTATCTACTTTATTCCTCCTTGCCATTTATCCTCTTTTTCCTTTCATTCTTTTGTATCCCTCCCTACATACCCAATTGCTTTGACCAATACCTCCCCTATTCATATCCCTTTTCCCAAATTTTCTACTATGTGTAAATTAAATATCTAGAGGATATTTAATCTAATCTAGTTCAATCCTGGAAAGGCATCACATAAGTCACAGAGTCACAGGTCTGGGGTGCCAGCAGGGCAAGACAGATTTCTGACCAGTGAAAGTTCTGGAGGTCATGAGTGTAATTAGAAATTTGCTCCACAGGAACTCTCTTTCCCAGCTTCCCAGCTTCCTTCTTACCTTATGTGCTAATGTAGGAAGGATATAAATTTTGATGTAACTCCTCCCTCATGTTCTCTTTTCCCCTGATCATGGTTAGGAAAGTTGGGAGAATGTCAGGCAGGAGAATTTTTCTCATTTGTTTTTATGCAGGCTTTTATTTTTGTTCTTGTATTTTTCTACTTCAAGTGATTATTAATAAACGATATAAATATAATAATTGGAGTTATTGTATATTAATTTTAATCTTACACATGGAAATAGGTTGTTTGGAAGTGATTGGTCAATTGAAGGATCTAGGAACGGGACTTGGACAAGGTTGGAAAAGCCATCATGGAGGGGGAATTGGGGGAGGAATGGTGGCAGGGTGCAGTTCTTTGTGTCCATCCCTCTCTTGGGTCCCTGGTCTGGTTCTCCTGGCCATTCTCTGAGCTATCCTAGAGTATATATTTCTTGTAATCTCTGTCAAGAAGACTTGTGGAGGGAACTGTGGTGGGCTAGAATCTGGGACCTAATCCTACTTTACGTTAGAAAGTCCAGAAACTTTATTTCTATCTTTCTCCTTCTTTACTAATAAATGCTTATAAAATTTAGTATAAAGTCTCTAGGATTCATTTTTATTCATAATACTTATCTTTTCTCCTTGACTTCCTAGTTACATATTGGCCCACCTTTCCAAAGGTCACTTCCTTACCCCTTCTCCTTTACCATTTTAGTCCTATTCTGTTCACCTTTCTCAAAATTTCTTTCTTAACCTGCAACTGTCCCTCTTACTTCTTAATTCCAGTATCTCCTTGCCTAGCCCCTCTACCTCTTGATATGTACCCTCGTCTAGGTATCCCTTCCTTATCTCCCTTTTCTTATTTCCTTATCCTCCTTTCTCTTAACTCATCTTTATTTTTCTTATTCCCTTGGTCTTCCAAGGGCACTTCCAGTCTCCTCCCTTATCTCTTTCCCCTTCCCTCTCTATATTAAAAAAATCAGATTTTCCCCCTCACCATGCCCTTCATTTTCCCCTTATTTACCTCATCAACTAATTATAACTTACAAATATCTCAAAAGGTAGTTTTGGAGCAGAAGTAATAGCCAAAATTAAACTCTTCTATCATTCACCTTCCTAGAATGCACAGTTAACAAAACATTACGGATATATGTCAGAGACAAGAACTGTCTTTTATACATAAAGAAACTGAAACTAGATTTGATGCTCCAAACCTGATGTGCAGTCAGTTACTATTAGAGGCTAACCATGGAGCTGGTGGAAGGTCCCTCAAGACACAGCTCCAAAGATTCACAGACTTACTGCAACCAGCTCCCCTGAGGCCTTGATCAGCTATATTGAAAAACATTCAATAAATTTCATTTACATACATAATTTATGTGTGTCAGCTTTCTTTTCTTACCTAGAATACTCATTGAATCCTTAAAGCTCCAAGTAACCAAAAGTGGAATAGGTTACCTCAATAAATAAACAATTCTCCTTCACTAGAGATCTTCAAGAAGATTTAATGTTCATTTCTCAGAGATATTATAGGCAGAATTAAAAGGGGACAGTATGATATGATCAATAGAGTATTTGATTTTTCTTCAGGAAATCACTCCAAAATTGTTCTGAATTCCACCTCAGATGCTTACTTTTCTATACGATAAGAAATAATTCACTTAAACATGTGTCCTCAATTTCTTCATTTTGTAAAATGGAGATATCTGCAGTGATCCATGAGACTCAAATAAATATATGTAAAGTAATTTTGAAATCATTAAATGCTAAAAGAGTTTAGAGTTTAATAGTTAACTTTCATCATTTCACTTCATTGATTGGTTGGATAGGACAAATTCTGAGATCTGTTCCAATTGTAAGCTTTTATGATTTTATGAATGACTCGTCTTCTATTTCTATATTCAGTTGTTTTCTAGAGAACACTGCAGCCTTTTACCTTCTTGTTGATTGCTTGATTGATCCATATATCTATAATATTGAGGAAGAATTTAATTTTCCTATGAATGCCTCAGGAGACAGCATAGTTAATTTGTATTAATGTATGTGTGTAAATCCAATATAGAAAAGAAGGGAAATTGAAATTCTCTCTGGTCGCCAAAAGAAACTTGAGCATTTCCAACAGTTGGTATGGTTGCTGTCATTATGTAAACTACTTTATTGGCAGGCCCAGAGTTAATGCCTCTTGTTTGACCCTATGGCAGTAAAAGCAGTGCAGAGCAACTGAGAAAAGCATTCATTACTGGCTTGAATAGAAATAGAGAAGTTAGAATTGCATCTGTAGCTAAGAGCAATTTATTCTAAGGGTTTCATTTCTATAGAATGAAAACGCCTTTTTTTTTCAACCTCTGGTGTAGAGGTGCCATTAAATTCTGGGGTTTGTTTAACTCCAGATGGCTACAAGCTGTTGTACCAACTTCAGAACCTGAAAAATCCCAGGTTCTTCTGTTAAAGTAACAGCTAAAACTATATTTTTAGAGATAGAAAAAAAAACCTCTTTTATCCGCTTCCATAAACCTACATGAAGATCATGCATACATTCTATAATTTTAATAAGAATTTTGTCCCTCTGGAATGCTAGTTCTCACTATTTTTGCAAGAAATGGGAGAATTATTTCAACACCATCATTGACCCAATTATAAGAAATTTCCTTTAAGATTATAACACTCTCAAATGCATTATAATTTCCCCACATATACTACTATAAAAAAGAACACAATATAAAATCCTTACCTTACAGAATTGTAGGCTATGCTCCAAAGTGGCAAAAGAGCATCTCCTTTGTGTGGTGACAAAATTAGAATAACTCCTAAAATTGATAACAGAAGTAAATTGACTACATGAAAAAGTAACAGAAGGGAAAATGTGTTTTAATGTGTTGTTTGTAAGGAGATAGGAGATATTTTTTTTTAAAAAATAACTTTCAGACAATGAAGTTACAGGGGGAAAGACAATTTTACCTCAAAGGCGTTGCTGGTGGAAGGAGACAGATGTTAGATAAACCCAGAGAAGATCTTTTGACCTAAACACCACATTTCTCAAACGTGTCTAAGAATATTTTTACTGGTGTGAAGATTTATTATTCTTGCTAAAATGTGTAGAAAAAGTCAAAACCCTTTTGTTGGTTCCTAAGACTTCTTACATAGTAGGTTCTGTCCAATTCTCAGTTGGGTTTCTTGATACTCAGATTATACTTGTTATTTCAAGATTGACTGTATCAGAAGATAGCATGAAATCTTCTTTGTCATATATCTCCCTACATACATATACTTAATAGAATTTTCAGAAAGTTATCCCTTTCCATATTTTCAAAGTATAAAAATGAGAGAGTTAGACCCAATGGTTTCTAAGGTCCTTTTCTGCTTTCTTTTCTGTAAACTTTGAACTACTATGTGGAGTCTCATATTTTTCAACTTTTCTGTGTTCCTATTTGAAACCAAAAATCTTCATTCAAGGTATATAAGTAGTATACACTCAACTTTGAAAATAAACCAAGAATTTCATTAAAAAATAAGATATTTCCAAGTTTCCTTTGCTGAATTCTATTTTTAAGTACAAGATACATGTCAGAAGGAGAATCTCCAAAAAAATTCATGTCAGTAAAGAATTAAATTCCATCAATATACAAATCACTTATTGGCTACGTTTTTAAAGAGTAGAAAATTAGGTTTTGCTGATTTAACACATGCATGGCTAAGAGACAATATAGTGCAGTAGATAGATGGTTGGCCATAGAGACAGGAAGACATGGGTTTAAGTCCTCTCTCTGACATATAATAGTTATGTGACCTTACACAAGTTATTTGAGATGGCTTTATAAGACTGTAAGTTATAAATGAGTAATAAATTCTATATCAGTGGGAAAGTTTCTGCATTTGGGAATTCCCACAGCATTTGAAATAATAGAGGAATAAGAAGAACAAGAGGAACAAGAATGAGAATGAGAAGAAGAATGAGCAGGAGAGGAAGAAAGGAAGGAAGGAATGAACGAACGAATGAAAGGAGGGAGGTAGAGAGTAAGGAAAGGGGAGAGAGAAAAAAGAAAGAAAGAAAGAAAGAAAGAAAGAAAGAAAGAAAGAAAGAAAGAAAGAAAGAAAGAAAGAAAGGGAGGAAGGGAGGGAGGAAGAAAGGAAGAAAGGAAGAAAGGAAGAAAGAAATGAAGGAATAAAAGAAAGAAAAAATTAATTTCCTTTTTTATATAGCCACTCCACAATTACCTTTACTTTCATTGGGACTCATAGCAATTTTAGTTATGCATTGAATTCCCCAAGAGCAAAGACTTTTCTTTTTTTTTTAATTTTAAACCCTTAACTTCTGTGTATTGACTTATAGGTGGAAGATTGGTAAGGGTAGGCAATGGGGGTCAAGTGACTTGCCCAGGGTCACACAGCTGGGAAGTGTCTGAGGCCGGATTTGAACCTAGGACCTCCTGTCTCTAGGCCTGGCTCTCAATCCACTGAGCTACCCAGCTGCCCCCATCAAAGACTTTTCTTTACTATTCCTCCCAAGCACCTAGAACAATAGTAAACTCATGGTCAAGGTTCAATAAATATTTTTTTTAATTTCAAGAAGTTTTCATAAATAAAGGAAATATTGAGTGTTATTTCAAAAGCTATCATATGGGGAAAATGAGTTTGGAAACCTGTCATTTGATTGCCTGATGCATTTCTCTAATATAGAGATAAATGGGCTTTGCCAATTAGAAATTGCAGTTTTTCTAGACATAGTTTCATTATCTGTAAAATATGACTAAACTGATCTCTAAGCATCACTTCAATTCTAGGATTAGATGATTCTATAGTAATGTATGTTATACACTGAGTTTCAGTGTATTTACAATTTGGACTGTCTCCACAGAGTAACAAAACTTTCAGAGAGACTATAAGTAAGTTCTACCAAGTAGTATCTCAGCATGGGTTCTCACTACAGCAAGGCTCCAATCTGTCACTAATATTTTCAGAAATCTCTGCCATAATAGGTTCCTGGTTAGCTGCCAAAAGAGCAAGACAGGATATTCTCATCGTTATTCATTACCATTTCAAATGATTAGAAGGTTTAGTTAAGCAGTTTTCACTTCTTCAGTTTGATGGTTTAATTTTGCTTTAATTCTCTTTTGTCTTGGGATCGAAGCTTAGTTACGGTAACTAATAAACTTTGAGGCTTCATTATTCTTAGCTTTCACTTTCATAGACCATTAATGTTTCTATAAGGAATCAATGACTTGAAATCTTTAGTCTGGATGAGAAAAAGCAGTCATAAAGTGTCTGAAGAAGTCTAGTCAAAATATATCTTCTCCATTTTCCTCTCCTCTCCTCATCCAGGTATTTAGCAGAGGGTCATTCATAAAATCTCATCATGTTAGAGCTTCAAGGAGCATTAAATATCATCTAGTCCAGTCCTTGTATTTTTCAGAAAAGGAAAATGAGGTGTTGAAACTATAGTAATTTGTCCAAAATTCACATTTGTTACTAGTGATAGAGCCAGGGCTTGAACCCAGATTTAGTTTTTTAATGTTAATTTGACTTTGTCACACTTTCTCCTTTCCAGAAGTGTTAAAAATATGGGACAGAAGGAGGAAGGAAGGAAGGAAATAAGGAAGAAAGAAAAGAAGGAAGAAAGAAAAGAAGGAAGGAGGAAGGAAAGAGGGAAGGAAGGAAGGAGTAAGGAAAGAAGGAAGAAAGGAAAGAAGGAAAGAGGAAGGAAAGAGGAAAGGAAATATTTATTGAACACATGATGTCCAAGCATTGTGATGGGCACTGAAAATGCAAAGGTAAGAAATTAAGTAATTTATTTTCTCATGATCCTTACACTCTTACAGGATAAATAGCATGTACATATATAAGCACACACACACACATACACACACATACACACACACACATATATATATATATATATATATACACACAATATCGATATAAGGAATGAATACTTTTACTGTATTGTCCAAATTGTATCACCTTACATCTCAGAATATGGACAACCTATTGGCTTCACTCTATGGATATACACATTCCAACCTGGTCCTTAAATTGGCAGTTCTAGGTTCCAAGATAAGGTCCCAAACAATATGGCTACACTCATAGTCTCTCAGATTTCCTAGGATAAACTATGCCATGGAAAATGTATCCTCCCTAAATATTTGGAATTAGGCCAATTAAAAACTCAGCAATAGCTTCTAAATGTTCACGTGAATGGAATTGTCAAGGGATGAGGTAAAATTTATTGACAATTTATGTTAAGAAATTGCCACAGTATCCCCAGCAATCACCACCCTGATCAGTTAGTAGCTATCAACATAGCAACTATCAACAAAAACTTTTCACTTTCAAAAATATTACTAATGGTTGAAGGTTCAGAAGATGAGCAACATTATTTAAATGATAAAATATTTTTAGTCCTTTAAATATCTCTGAATATCCAGCTACATGTTAAAACAACTCTTAACAGTTCAAAATATTTTCTTTTTCCTTCAATTACATGAAAATACAATTTTTATTCCTCATTTTTTAAAGTTTGAGCCAAATTCTCATAGTACCTCCTTGCCTGGCCTCCTCTTCTTCCTGACATGGCAAGCAATCTGATATAGATTTCATATATGTAGTAGTTTAAGACATCTTTCCATATTTATCATTCTGTGAAAAGAGAATTAGAATAAGCAAAAGAAAAATGAATAAATAAAGTGATATATAGTATGTCTCAATCTGAATTAAGACTCCATCAGTTCTTTCTCGGAAGACAGATAGTGTTTGTTTTTTTTTAACATGGATCACTGTGTTGCTAATAGTTATCATTCATAAATGTCCATCATATAATATTGCTATTACTGCTATTACTGTGTCCAATGTTGTCCTGGTTCTGCTCACTTTATTTTGCATCAGTTCATGTAGATCTTTCTAGGTTTTTCCCAAATCAACCTTCTCATCATTTCTTATAGAGTAATATTCCATTCTAACCATACACCACAACTTGTTCATTCATTCCCCAGCTGATGGAGATTCCCTCATTTTCCAATTGTTTGCCACAACAAAAAAAATAGCAAAAAATGTTTTTGTACAAACAAGTTCTTTCCCCCTTTTAAAAAAAGATCTTTGAGATACAGATGAGGTAGTGGTATTGCTGGATTAAAGGGTAGACAGTGTTTTAAAACCCTTTGGCATAGTTCCAAATCATGCTCCAAAATGGTTGGATCAGTTCACAGCTGCACCAGCAGTGTATTAGTGCCCCAGTTTTTCCATATCGCTTCCAGCATTTATTTCTTTTCTGTCACATTAGCCTATCTTAAAGGTGTGAAGCGGTACCTCAAAGATGTTTTAATTTGCATTTCTCCAATTCAGAGTGATTTAGAGCATTTTTTCATGTAACAGTTTACAATATATATTAATTTCTTCAACTGTACACTTCCTGTTCATATTCTTTGACCACTCATCAATTGGGGAATGACTTTATTTTTGTGAAAAGTGTTTCTAATTGTGTTCATTTAAATCATGGGTTTGCAGGTAGACATCCAAATATTTCAAATGTTATCTACAATTAATTTAAATGGAATTCCTTTTTCTGTCTTGTAGGGATTGGTTGGTAATATAAAGAAATGCCAATGATTTATGAGGGTTTATTTTATATCATGCAACTTTTCTAAAGCTGTTGATTATTTCACCTTTTTTTTAGTTAAATCTTTGGGATTATCTAAGTATATTATCATGTCATATGAAAAGAGTAATAGTTTTCTTAGTTGCCTATTCTAATTTCTTTAATTCCTTTTTCTTCTCATTGTTATAGCTAAAAAAAATATTTAATATACTGGTGAGAATAGGCATCCATACTTCTCCCCTGATCTTATTGGGAAGGAATCTAGTTTATCTCCATTACTGATAATGCTCATTGATGGTTTTAGTTAGATACCATTTATCATTTTAAGGAAAGCTTAATTAATTCCTATACTCTCTAGTGTTTTTAGCAGGAATGGATGTTGCATTTTGTCAAAGACTTTTTTCTGCATCTATGGAGATAATCCTGTGATTTCTGTTGGTTTTGTTATTGATAGAGTCAATTATGCTGATGAGTTACCTAATATTGAACCGGCCCTGCATTCCTTATATGAATCCCACCTAATCATAGTGTATGATCTTTTTGATATATTGCTGTAATCTCTTTGCTAGTATTTTATTTAATATTTTTGCATCAATATTTATTAGTGAAATTAGTTTTCTTTATCTGTTTTTGTTGTTCCTGGTTTATGTATTGGTATCATGTTTGTGTCATAAAAGGAGTTTGGGAGAATGCCTTCTTCAACTATTTTTCCAAATAATTCGTACAGTATTTTATTGCTGTTACTGTGTACAATGTTCTTAGAGTTCTGTTCACTTCACTTGCATCATTTCATGAGTCTTTCCAGGGTTTTGGGGATCATTTCATTTTTTATTTTTTATGGCACAATTGTATCCCATAACAATAATCTACCAGAACTTGTTCAGTCATTCCCCAATTAATGGAAATGCCTACAGTTTCCAGTTCTTTGCTACCACAAAAAAAGCTGCTATAAATATTTTTGTATAAGCATGTCCTTTCCCTATATCTTTGATCTCTTTGGGATACAGACCTAATTGTCTCAATATTTTAACTGGAGTATCCTGGCACCAACAAACTCACTTTTTATTCATGATGTGACCACATAGCAAATTTCCCCTGTGATAGCAACAGTTCAGAATTAAACTATCTCAGTCTCAAGATATGTGATTTTTCATTTTAAAGCATCTTAACAAGTTATAGTAACTTAAACTGGTTACATTCAAATTACCAGAAGGAACACAATGTCCTGTATCTCCTATAAAAATTAAAAGCTTGCACCATCACCGACTATGTCCTTGAAAATGTTTCTCTTAGAAATAAAATTCAATCAGTTTTTAGTAAATAAATTATTATTTTTCCATTTAAATAATCAAAATATTCTTATACAAATATATCACTCAACAGGGTTAACAAGATTACTTAGTCCTCTATATTTTTGCCACAATATATTTTGTGCCTCAGACTTCTCAAATCCTCTCTCAAAGTTATTCATAGATTTTTAAAAGTTTAATTAAACTCAAGTTCTTTTTATTCCCTTCAGTCATCAAACTGTTCATCCTTGAGGAAAATAATTCTTTATATCCTTTACCAAATGACTTATCTGTTTGTTCTTTATGCAAAAGTACTGTTTCTATTCATTCAGTATTTAATTGCTACATAGAAAGGAAGGACAATACTTTAAATTGATAGACTCTTAGAAACGAAATAAATGTAAAAAGTACAAGGTACTTAAGGATTGGGAAAATTAGTAGTTGAAGGGATCAAGAAAGGTTTTCTGTAGAAGGTGGTGCTTAAACTATGTATATGAAGTTTCAGCAAAGTAGAGGTGAGAAGGAAATCCATTCTAGGCACTATGTTGAGGCAGTATACCTACTTAGTAATATAATGCTGTGCTTCAGGAGTAAAGTGAAGTCTCTTTTGGTTGGATCTCAATTCACAGGAAGAAGAGTAATGTATAATTATTATTGAGGAAGAAAGGAAGGAAAGAAGGAAGGAAGGAAGGAAGGAAGGAAGGAAGGAAGGAAGGAAGAAGAAAGGAAGGAAGGAAGGAAGGAAGGAAGGAAGGAAGGAGAGAAGGAAGGGAGGGAGGGAGGAAAGGAAGGAATGAAGGGAGGAAGTAAGGAAGGTAGGAAGGGAGGGAGGGAAGGAGGGAGAGAGGGAGAAGAAAAGGAGGGAGGAGAAAAGTAGGGAAGGAGGGAAGGAAGGAAGGAAGGAAGAGTAAGGAAGGAAGGAAGGAAGGATTCAATAGGTTGCTGATTGTGAAAGTCTGAATGCCTTACCTTCCTGTGTTACCAGCCTATATCTTGAGGAAGGATTTTGTTGCTACTGTTTTAGGAAACCACACAAAGAAGCCTAGTCAGTCCATAACCATAGAAAGCCTTGCAAAGTCATGTGTAGCATTGTATATAGATGGTACAATCAGCTGTAGGGCTTTGGCAAAAATAATCTTCTGTGTATCCATGTTAAAACATGGTTCAATAACTGGGAAAACCACATTGTCAATACTTTTTTTTCTTGAAACTCATGATTCAACACAGTTGTGTTGTTTTGTATCCCATCTAAGTGCTACGGCTTTTTATAGTGTTAAGCAGGAAAAAAAAGAAAATAATTCATGTATTTTTACTGTCTTTGCCAAATTTGACATCTTTCAAAGTAACTGTGAGAAGCATGCACAATTTCTGCCAACTGTATGATTTAGTGGCTATAAAATCCTTCTGAATCAAACTCATTTTGAAATATAAAAGGAACCTGCTTGAGAATTTCATTGCCCTGTTGGATACCCACTCAAAGATCAATCACCTCTCTTCATTCTGTATTCCTGGTATATTTTTAAGTTTAATCTCTGTGCAGCTTACCCATTTAGTTAAGGGTAGAATTTTAAGAGACTAGGGATTGAACTTGTAGGAAGAGGATATAGAGTCTGAACAATGGGTCCTTTTATGCTCTCTACAAAAGAATTGAAAAAAATGGTCTACTTTTTTCAGTTCTCTTGCCAACCATTCTTGTCATCCAGTCTTAAGATTCTGAGTATTCTTATCCCAAAGGAAAATAGCATTTCTCCATAGGATATCAAGTAGGATAAAACAGCCATGTCACCTGCTCTATAGGGAACTTCCCCTGGTGGAGATTTATATCTTAAATCTATAATGTTATTGTGCATGCAGCAGGCTAAATGCATTGCTTGTAGCCTGGCACTTGGGTTCAACTGAAAGCTTTCAGGCCAAGAAAATTAACTAAACTTGATTTTTATGTTATAAAAATTAAAGCTATATAGAATATACTATCAGCAAGAAATACTGAAGGTACAAAAATTACAAAAACTCCAAGAAGTAACAAGATGGGGAAATTGGTAAATGGTTAGTGAAGGGGGAGGATTAAATCAATGTTCCAAGTGAGTTCTGGTCTTTGAATTTCCTTTAGACATACTTATTATTATGGATAATTAAAAACTTACTCAAAAGCAAGCCACTTCCATGTAGACTGTATGGAATTTATGTTTTAAGTACAGATTTTACTTTTGTCTTAGTAAAAGCAGATGACTTCCTGACTTGAAACAATTCTATATTTTCAGTCTAATCATTATATTTTGAACCAGCAAGAAATTTCTGTAAGTAAAAGAAAACTAGTGAAATTCCTATTAAAAAAGAATAGCTTTAGGAGTAGGACTCATGTAATAGCACTCTGAAATGCAAAGTTTTTGACATTAGAAATGGAATATGAGAGTATGAGAGAGGAAATGGATGCTTGGTTAGATTTTTTTCTGACAACCATTTTTCTTAGGTTCCTGTAGTGCTCGATATCTAATTGTCATCTGGAAACAAATTTCCATGGCAGACCATGACTCTTATTCATCTTTAATTGCAAGTTGGGATAGATCAGAATGGTGTTTATGTTATTGTAACAGTATCACAACACCAGCAGTATACTTTGAATTTCACAAATACAGGAACAAATTGATGTTCTGATTCCATGTCATTGCTATGATGCCTGTATTATGTGGCTAATATTATAATATTGGTACCAAAGTCATTATGTAATATAACCTTATTATTCCTCCAACAACCCAACATGAGCATGAATATGTGTATTAATTAGTCTGTCAATAAGAATTTATTAAGCTCTTAATATAAGCTAAAACTGAATATTATATGGTAGACATACAAAGAAAGGCAAAAATATAGCCCATGTTTTCAAGAAGCTAATATTTTAATAGGGAAGAAAATATGTAAGTACCTACATGTCTATAAGGTTTTTGAAGATGAAGATAGGGAGAGATGAAAGATAAGGAGGTATGTATGTCTGTGAGTGTTAAAAAGCCAGAAAAAATGGATCATCACTATGTCACAAATAAAACAGGAAAATATCAGTTGGATTGATGAGAATTCTCCTTATAATAGGGAAATACACAATAAAATCTTTTACATGAGCAATAGCGCTTACTTTGAGAGGCCTGAAATTCTCCAATAAAATATACTTGTTGCTGAAATAAAAGTTATCTTCAC
This sequence comes from Gracilinanus agilis, assembly GCF_016433145.1. NCBI lineage: Eukaryota > Metazoa > Chordata > Mammalia > Didelphimorphia > Didelphidae > Gracilinanus > Gracilinanus agilis. The sequence goes on from NC_058131.1 coordinate 76,213,490, forward strand.
CTTCCTTCCTTTGATGAGTTTCTAGATGGATGTTTTTATTATGCTAAACCCCACTTGAATAAAAAGTCCTGTGGTATGGTATTTGTTTATTTGTTTTACAATTCAGCCTGAATGGGTTGATACAAGATACTCAAAGAAATTTATCCTATAATCCTTACTCTTTTTTTGTCCTTGGAAGTCTTGATTTCGGTAAACAATAGAATTAATCAGTAGAAAAGACTGAAAACCTGATTTTTCTTAAGAAATTCTGAGAGACTCCAATAAAGTGCAATTCAATTATGTCATCATGACATGAAGGTGACTAGTGCCATAAATAGGGCATGAGGCCCTGCACTTTTACCTAGATGATGAGGGTGAAGGTTAGATTGTCTCTATGCTGCAATCTAGAAATCATGGTACCCATGCTTTGTAACCAACCATCAACTTGTGCCTACACTGGAGTTGAGAATTGGCTGTAGGAGAAAGTTAGGTAGTATAGATGTGAGTTGGCAAAGTTCTGTGAAAAAAACAGGAAGAAATGAGTCTTTGCCTTTCTTTTCCTACCATGACTACATCAGTAGTTGAAAAGTTATTTGGCAGGGTTAGCCTAACTTTCCTACTAAACTCTAAGTATTCAAGTCAAACTTAATGGGGGATACTGCATTCACTCTATAATTAAAATTACCTAGGATACCAGAATCCTAGTGAAGATATGGGGTCCTGGAACCTCAAAGCATATATCATTGTAGGACATGACCTGGCAAGTATTATCAAGGAAAGGGTTCAATTAATATCTGAGTGACTAGCTATGAATATCTTATCCAAGGGACTGGTTTATAAAATATGTGAAAAGCCAATGACAAAGAGATCCAAAGAATGACTTGATATCTTAGCTATAAAAATCATCAAGACCATTTAATAAACTGTTAAAGAGGTACATTATCTGTTTCTGAGGGAATACACATAGAAAAATCATAGCTCCTTGAATTGTCTAAGTACATTTACATGGAAGGTATAACCTAACAGGGATATGTCCTGGTCCCTCTTTTTCTCTGCATCTATCTTGGATTTTATCAGCTCCTGTGGAAAGGGAATTATACTCCCTATGTTTTCTTTAATGTAATCAGTCAGAAACTTGAGGATCTTTTAGCATTGATTACAAGTACAAATACACCCTCAGAAAAAGGAATTGAAACCAACAAGACCAGAAATTGATGTCACAAGCACTGCCCCCTGGACATTGCCAGACAAATCAAGGAACTATGATTGGTTCCTGAGATGTGATGTGGGACAACTCGTGGGTTGAGAAAAATGTTTACAAGGTGAGACCCAGCAAAAAGTGCGACATTCTGATTCACACTCACTCTCTAGGATTTGGACTCTGGTGCTGGTGGCTCTTGTTGAAAAGACATTGGGATTCCCATTCAGTTTCTGGTGGAGACTCAGAATCAGATTCCTTGCTAGAGACTCTTGCTCAACATACTCTTGCTAAAGAGACACTCTTGCTCTGAAGGCTGAGACTCTTTTGCTCTTTTGGCTGGAGATTGGACCCTCTGTCTGGAGAGTGAGCTAAATTTCATCAGATTAGCACTTATGGTGGTAGGCTAGGCAACTCTCTACTTCATTCTTACATTTCCCTCTCTTTACTATCTCTACTTTGTTGTAATGAAGCTACTAAAGCTACTAACAGCCTCATAATTTTAATTGTAATTATTACAATTTGGTGACCATATTTTTAACTATTACTCTCCTATGGGTCTGATGACAATCTCTATCCAGATGAGTCACAAATCTATTCATGCATCCCAAGTTTCTTCTGAGTTCCAGTCCTTTATTACCAATTGCCTTTTCTACATGTCAAACTGGATTTACTAGACATTCCAAATTTAACATATACAAAATAGATTTCATTATCTTTCTCTTTAGAATTCTTCCCTTTTATAGTAATATTCATATAGCTACTGACAGCACAATAATTCTCTCAGACACCAAAGCTCACTCAGGCTCAAAATGCCTGGAACATCAGGATATTTAGCAGCTGCTAGTTGAGGAGGGACAGAGCCAAGATAGCACTGTAGAGAAAACAATCATACAATTAACCTACCTCTCCAAACATTCCCCTTCAAACAAGTTTATCATTATTATTTTTTAAAAAACCCTTACCTTCTGTCTTAGAACCAATACTGGGTATTGGTTCTAAGGCAGAAGAGTGGGGGTTAAGTGACTTGCCCAGGGTCACACAGCTAGGAAGTATCTGAGGCCAGATTTGAACCAAGGATCTCCCATCTCTGGGCCTGGCTCTCTAACCACAGAGCCGCCTAGCTGCCCCCAAATAAATTTAAAATAATGTCTCAAATTAAATTCTGGTTTGACAGAATCAACAAAAGTAGAGAGAAGGGGGCAGCTGGGTAGCTCAGTGGAGTGAGAGTCAGGCCTAGAGACAGGAGGTCCTAGGTTCAAACCCGGCCTCAGCCACTTCCCAGCTGTGTGACCCTGGGCAAGTCACTTGACCCCCATTGCCCACCCTTACCAATCTTCCACCTATGAGACAATACACCGAAGTACAAGGGTTTAAAATAAAAAGTAGAGAGAAAAACAATTTACCAACCAACCTGAACTTACAAGTTGAACAGGAAACATTTATCTCACTGGGACAAAAGCAGAGCACAGTACAGCCCAGGGTGCACCCCAACAAGCCAGCAGCAGGCCTTGGTGGTGGTTGAATTGTCTGTAGCATTTTTCAGAGCACTCAGGTGACACATTGTAAGAGAATCAGAAAATTAGTGAGAAGTAGATTATTAAGGAAATTCTGCTATCACTGAGGGAAAGATTCTGTTGCATTGCCCATACATAGTCCTGGGTCACCAGAACACTAAAGTTTGTGGCCTGAGGAGAGTAGAGACCTTGGTTAAGGTTTCAAGGTGGAAAAGAGTGTCTGCTGTCATTCATAGACCAGAGAATAGGCAAGGCTGTCAGTGATCACAAATCTCCTTAGAACAGTGATGGACAAATTTTTTAAAGATGTGGCCAAAGGAAAGGAAATGCCAGTCTGTTTCTAAGGCAACTCTTTTGAAGTTTCATTGTATTGTATCCTACTCGTTGTATTCGTCAGATTAGGAATAATGTTGGGGGCTGGGTAGAACATTTCAGGGTGCCTCATCTGGCCTGCGGGCCATAGTTTGCCCTTCACTGCCTTAGAACATTTAACCTTGGAAGACCTGAAAACTTACAAACTCAAATAAGTAGCTCTGAAAACAGCAGCAAGAAAAACATGTAACTAACTCCAAATCACTATTAATTAACAAAATGCAAATTAAAACATCTCTAAGGTATCACTTCATATCTATTAGACTTAGATGGCAAATAAGGAAAATTATAATTGTTGGTGGGGAGGTTGGAATCTTGAGACACTAATACACTGTTGGTAGAGCAGTGAACTGATATAGCCACTCTGGAGAGCAATTTGGAGCCATGCTCAAAGAGCCATCTAACTGTGCATTTCTTTTGACCCAGTAATACTATTAGATAGGTATCACAAAGAAATCAAAGTTAGGGGGAAAGACCAACTTGTATAAAAATATCTATAGCAGTTCTTTTGTGATGGTAAATAACTGGAAACTGAAGGGAATGTCCACCAGTTGAGGGATAGCTATGGAATTTGTGATATATGATTGTAATGAAATATTGTACTATGAGAAATGACAAACAAGATGATCACCCCCAAATATACACACACATACACACATATACACACACCCCTGAAAAGTCTCATATGAAGTGATGCAACACAAAGTGAATAGAAGGAGAAACCAGGAAAACGTGGTACACAGTAACAGCAAAGACTTTGTTGTAATTGGTACACGTAAAATGGAAGGAAGGCACAAGAAGTGATGAAAGGAATGGTCTTTATAAATGACAAGAACTTCCTGGGACTGTCTCTTTCACATTGAACTAGACCCTGGAGGAGCTCTGGCTGAGGATCTTGGACTGCTTTCTATTTCTCCTTAGAACTACCACATGAGTAAGTGAAAAAGCCAACTCCCTTCCTTAGCTTTCCTGGGTGTACTAGCCTCCAGAGGGGCCCCTCATCTGGGAGGAGGCCTCATAGCTAAAACCATAACCTGTAGGCTATCTGACTGGGGCTTCTGGAACCCTGCCAGAGTAAAGCTAGGGCTTCACCACATAGTCTATCTCATTAAGCTAGATCTCTTACTCTGTCCTCTTCTGATTTCTCTTCTTTCACTCTTTCCCTCTATTTTGTAAATAAATTGCTAAAAGTCATGTAGAATTAATTAATTAAATTCCTGGCAACCATCCTATTAAATATTCAGTCCAACCATAATTTTACTTTTTCCATTGTAATTTTTTACCCTTTACACTTTACACTTCCATTTTATGGGTGAGTTCATTCCATTTACATTCACAGTTATGATTACTCTCTGTGTATTTCTCCCCATCTTGATTTCCTCTTTTGATCATACCCTTTCTCCTTTCACTCTTTCCCTTCATACCTCTGTTTTGCTTTTATTAAGTCCTAGCCTTTCCCCTCCCTTACATTATTACCCTCCTCACCATCCTTCTTATTCCCCTCCTAATTTTCTATAGGGTCTTTTAATCACCCCTCCAACTTCTCCCTCTCTCATATTATTCCCTTCTCTACTACACCCTTTCTTACTCCTCTTCTACTTCACTACAGAATTACAGGAGGCAGCTGGGTAGTTCAGTGGATTGAGAGCCATGCTTAGAGACTGGAGGTCCTAGGTTCAAATCCGGCCTCAGACACTCCCAGCTGTGTGACCCTGGGCAAGTCACTTGATCCCCATTTCCTACCCTTACCACTCTTCCACCTATAAGTCAATACACAGAAATAAAGGGTTTAAAAAATTAAAACAAAAAAAAAACAGAATTACATAGAATTCTACACTCTAACAAATCTGGTTGTTCTTTCCTCTCTGAACCAATTCCAATGAGAGTAAAATTTTAGTATTTCTAGTCACCACCCTCATCCTCCCCTCCACTATAATAGTTTCCCATCTTCACACCTTTTTATCTAATATAATTTGCCCCATTTTGCTTCTCCGTTCCAATTTCTCTTAGTACAATCTTCTTTTTCACTCCTAAATATTTTTACATACTACCCTAAACAGCTAGCTACCATGTCCTTTGTCTATGTATACTTCTAAGTACTATGATAATGAAAACAATTTTTAAGAGTTATAGATGTCAACTTTTGATTAAGGAATAAAAGCAATTTGATGTCATTAAAGTCCTCAATTTTTCTCTCTTTTTTAGTTACTTTTTTATGCTTCTCTTGAATTTTGTATCTGGACTTCAAATTTTCTGTTTAAGTCTGGTCTTTTCTTCAAGAATACTTTCTATTTTATTAAATGACCATACTTCCTCTTGAAATAATACAGTCAGTTTTGATGAGCAGGGGATTCTTGGTTGTAAACCCAGGTCCCTTGCCTTCCAGTATATTATATTCCAAGCCTTCTGGTCTTTCAATATGGAAGCTGCCAAATCCTGTGTGATCCTGACTGGGGTTCCATGATTTTTGAATTTCTTTTTCTGGTTGCTTGCAGCATTTTCTCCTTGGCCTATGAGCTCTTGAACATGGCTATAACAATCTTGGGAGCTATCATTTGGGGATTTACTGTATGAGGTAATCTGTGGATTCTTTCAAATTCTATTTTTTACTCTTTTGTTGAAGAATAAGAAAGAAGATTTATTGGATAATTTCTTGCAATATGATGTCTAGGCCTTTTTTTTCCTGTTCATGACTTTCAGGTAATCCAATAATTATTAAATTATCTTTCCTGGATCTATTTTCCAAGTTAATTATTTTTGCATTAAGATATTGCATATTTTCTTCTATTTTTTCATTATTTTGATTTGATTTGATTGTTTCTTGATCTCTCATAAAGTCATTAGCTTCTATTTGCCCAATTCCAATTTTTAAAGAATGATTTTCTTCCATGATCTTTTTATATTCCTTTTCTTTTTGGTTCATTTTACTTTTTTCATGGTACTCTTTTCTTCATTGGATTTTTATGCCTTTTTTATTTTTATTTTCATTTTGCATTACTTTATTTCTTTTTCCTATTTTTCTTCCCATTTTTGGAACTGTCATGTAATTTTTGAAGTCCTTTTTGAGTTCTCATTTTTTAAAGTTTTGCATGCATTTGCTTGTATTTCACCATCCCTTATTGCTTAGGTCTTTATCTCCATAAAATTTTTCTAGGGTTATGTGGTTGTTTCACTGTTTGCTTATTTTCCCAACCTTTTCTTTTTGCCTGTGGAACTGCTGATTCTGGCTTCTCTACTGCTGTCTTGGAGGTGTTGGCACTGAGAGCTATTTTCCCTTGGACTAGGTATTTACTACATTGCAGGATTGAAAGGGTCAAGTGTTGTGGACTTCCATGCCTCAATACACAGTGGTGCCAGGACCTGGGACCTCAAGGGCTGGATCTGGGGTTCTTTCTTCCAGGGTGTGGATCCCAAATGTGGCCTATGGCCATGCTCAGAAGCTGTTACAGTAGGTGGGATGAATGCTCATCTAGCACTTCTCTATGTGCAGTTTTGCTTCCAGTTTCCTCTTATCCCATGAAAAGCTACTCTTTCTGCCTATCTTTCAAGTTGTATTCATTGGGAGAGCTCCTTCACTCTGTCTTGCTATTCATTTTGAGGCATTTTTTAAGGATTGGTTTGGAAGGATTGTCGGAGGCATTTCAGCTTTTGATGCTTATAAGCTGCATCTTGACTCCACCTCTAGCATATGATTATGATGGAATATTTACATAACTGTAGGAAATGACAAAACAGGTTAATTTTAGAAAAGCATGGAAAACCCTACACAAAATAATGAAAAACAAAACAAACAGAACCAAGAGAATAGTTTATACAGTAACAAAATATTCTTTTATATCAGCCTTCCAAGAACAGATAAATAGAAATAAGAAAAATATACTTTTTACATACAAATATCTCTTTATCAAAAATGATAGTTTCTCTAATGGAGGGAGGAAGGGAAGAAGTTAAATAAGTATCGTAATATTTTAAATATTATGAACAAACCAATAAGTTTTTAAAAGGTTAGGAAAAATAAAGAATTTGCAAAATCAAAAATAGAAGAAAATGTGAAAAATCTCATCAAAAAAACAACTTAGAAAGCAGCTGGGTGACTCAGTGGATTGAGAGTCAGGCCTAGAGATCAGAGGTCCTATGTTCAAATATGGCCTGAGACACTTCCTAGCTGTGGGACTCTGGGCAAGTCACTTAATCCCCATTTCCTAGCCCTTACTACTCTTCTGCCTTGGAATCTTAGACAGAAGGTATTGATTCTTAGGCAGAAGATAAAGGTTTAAAAAAGTTTACCTGGAAAATAGTGTGAGAAATAATTTCAGAATTACTGGACTATGTCAAAAACCATTGTCAAAAAAGAACCTAGATATACATTTTTTAAATTTTCCCTGATATCTCGGGACAAGAGGGTAAAATAGAAATTCAGAGAATTCACTATTCATCACTTGAAAGAGATCCCAAAATAAAAACTTCCAGAAACATTATATCCAAAATCTGGAGCTTGCTAGTTGAATAAAAAAAAGTTCCAAGCACCCAGAAAGCAATAACTAAGACATATTAGGAAAACAGTTAGGAGAACACAAGATTCAGTCACTTCTTCATAAAATGATCAGGTATCTTAGTATATGATATTCCAGAGGGCAAAGAGCCTGTGTTTATAACCAAAAATAGCCTACCCAGTAAAACTGAGTATTGGGAAGGCAATGAATATTGAATGAAATGGAAAACTTTCAAGCACTCCTGATGAAAATTCCAGAAAGTAGTAGAAAATTTTACTGTCAAATATATGACTCAAGCAAAACATAAAAAATGTAAAAATGGAGAAGTGATAAGATAAGGAACAGGGTTAAAATATTTATATTCCTACATGGGAAGGTGACAAAACTCCTAAGAACTTTAAAATTATTAGAATAGTTAAAAGGAGTATTTGTAGTAGAGGGCACTGGTGTAAGACAACTATGACAGGATGATATAAAAATTAAATTAAATTAAAGAATGAGAAAGAAGAATGTATGGAGAGAAGGGGAAAGGGAAAGGTAGAATGAGCATAAAAGAAGCACCAAAGAAATTTTCCAGTCAAAGGGAATACAGGAAAGTGGCAGGGAGTACTTGAACATTACTCATCAGAATTGGCTCAAAGAGTGAATAATATACACATTTAGTATGGTATAGAAATCTATCTTATCCTTCAGGAAAACAGGATGGGAGAAGAATATGTGAGGGTTCCTGATTTGAGGTGAGTATGAAAAAATTTTTGCAGAAACCCAACTAATAGAGTCAAGAATTGAAAGAAAGCAGAAAACTAAGAAAAATAATTTACAGTAATTGTCTCTGACAAAGACCTCATTTCTCAAATATATAGAGAATGGAGTCAGTCATTCCCAAACTGATAAATGGTCAAAGGATATGAAGAGGTAGATTATAGATGAAGAAATCAAAGCTATCTACAGCTATATGAAAAAATTATCTAAATTACTATTGATTAGAAAAATGCAAATGAAAATAACTCTGAGGTAATACTTCACTCCAATTAGTTTGTCTAAAATGACAGAATAGGAATATGACAAAAATGAAGTATATGTGGGAAAATAATGCACTATTGGTGGAGATGTGAATTGATTCAATAATTCTGGAAGGCAATCTGGAACTATGCCCAAGGGAAATAAAACTTTATAATTTTTTTACCCTAAAATATGACTAATGTCTTTATCCCAAGGAGAGGTTTTAAAAAAAAGGAAAAGGACTAATATGTGCAAAAGTAATTATATCTACTTTTTTGTGGTGACAAATTTGGAGCTGAAAGGATGCTTATTAAATATAGAATGGCTAAAAATTTGTACTATTGGATTGAGATGAAATATTGTCCTTTAACAAATGCTGAGCAGCATGCTTTCAGAAAACTAGGGCTTACATGAACTAATACAAAATGAAGTGAACTAAACTAGGAGAACATTGCATACACATTAACAGTAAATTAACTGTAGGATGATCAAACAGTGAAAACATTTCACTGTTTTCAGCAATACAGTGGGCTAAGGCATTTTCAAAGGGCTTATGATGAAAAATGCTATTTACCTGCAAAGAAAGTATTTTTGCTATCTTTCTTCTTTTCTTTCTTTTTTCTTTCTTTCTCTTCCTTCCTTCCTTCCTTTTTCCTTCTTTTTTTTCTTTCTTTCTTTGTTTCTTTGTTTCTTTCTTTCTTTCTTTCTTTCTTTCTTTCTTTCTTTCCTTTCTTCCTGTTTGTGTTTTCTTTTACGCCAAGACTAATATGGAAATAAATTTTGTCTGACTGCACATATATAACCTATGTCAAATTACTTGTCTTCTTAAGAAGGGCAGGGGAGAGAATTTGAAATTCAAAAAATTTAAAAACAAATGGTAAAAAATCATTTTAATGTATGGTTATAAAAATGTTTAAAATTTTCTAGTTGAATGACTCTGTTTCACCCATACTCACTACACATCCAATCTTTTTTGACAACTCTTGTTATTTCCATTTTCATAGCATCTCATCCAAATCTATTTCTATTCACAGTTACCATTCTGGTACTTTCATTATAAACCTGGTCTATTGAATAAAATTTTTGGCTTGATCTTCTTGTCCCAAGTCTCTCCCCACTCCAATCCAGTCTATTCTCCTGCCATAGCAGTTTTCAAAAAGATCAGGTCTAGGGGCAGCTAGGTTGCACAGTAAATAGTGCCAGGCCTATAGTCTGGAGAATCTAGGTTCAAATACACCCTCAGATACTTCTTAGCTGTGTGATCCTGGGCTTAACTATTTAATCACTTAACCCCAATTGCCTAACCCTTGCCTCTCTTATGTCTTAGAATTCAGAGTAAGACAGAAGGAAAGCGATTTTTTTTTAAATTCAGGTCTGATTGTGTCACACACTTGCTTCATTATCTCCAATGGCCATCTGTTTCCTTCTGGATCAAATATAAAATTTTGTATTTATTTGGCATTGAAAGGACTTTATTCTCTGCCCTCTTTTCCTTTTTCAGGTGTCATATTTCCATACCTTGCAGATACTGTGCTCTATTATTCAGCAGCACTGTCTTAATTTCTGTTCCTTGCCTGTGCCTATTACCTTAGGAATCTGGACTTTTCCCCTAATACTCCCACTATTCCCTTCACCTTCTGACTTCCCTAGTTTCATTCTAGACTGAACTGGACTCAAATTCCACCTTCTGACAGATTCTATTCCAGAAGCATCCCTTCCTTTCTCTCTTTCTATTCTCATATCAGTGTCTTCTCTGAACTTATCTTCCATTTTCACTGACAATATCACATATATAAATAGTTATTTGCATGCTTTTCTCTAGTATTTGAGTATGAACTCTGAGTCAAAGAACCAGGTTTTACTTTTCATTGTAACCCCAGAGATGAACACAGGACCAGATGGTAAGTACTGGCTGCCTGCAGCCTTTTCACTTTAATAGTTCTGTAAAAATATTGGGTAGTCTCTTTTTATATAAAAATGTTGATGGGAAGATCAATTTGGCATAACTTTAATTTAGAACCTAGATCAATTTGCCTAATATTCCAGATATTTTGTATTCCACTTCTAAGTCCTATGGAACATATGCATAATAAAATGAGAAAAGAATTTTTCAAAAAATATTTCATATGGACCAGGAACTTATAATTATTCTAGACATAAATGATCTAATTTCTCTGCAAATGCTATTATGAAGTTAAGGCTTATCTACCAACTGTTAGTTAAATTGCTAGTTTGTACCAAATTATTTGAGATCAAAGAATAAAATTTCAGATTAATAAAAAAGATTTTCTTCCTTTACTTGCACATTATGGATATGTAATTAAACAAGAAGAATGATTGGTATTACTTGAACTATCTCAAGAATAAGGCATTATTAGAAATTAATTTGTTGTTAACTTTATAAAACACTTCCAAAAAGTTCTTACAGAAGACCATCTATCAAAATGATTGATTAGTGCTGTATCCATGTAACCAAAGATCCAATAAGTTAAAGTTCTTTAATCCTAATAGCTCATATAGTGAGAAAGAAGTTTGTTAAATTAAGTACAGTAAAATGTTGTGTAGTTTTGCTTCCAAATAAATTCCTTACATGCTACTTATTTGCCTATATAATGTATAAAATATTATATGGAGGATATGTATATATATATATCAGTTATTATTTATATATGTACCAGATATTATGGTTTTACTTGAAAATGTAGCATTATGCACTGTAGAAAGATTTTTTGGCAAAACTCACAAAGCAGGCTTCCAAAATCCAGCTCTGATTTAGCCTGCTAGCAGTAGTTACCCAAATTATTTTTCAACACCCATTTAAAATATTTGATTACTAATTTACATAGGCAAGGCAATAGCATATAATGAACGTTTAAGTCACCTTTCGAAAATGTTTCTTCATAATTGAAAGTGAATATCACCTTGCATTCAACCTGAGAATACCAATGATGCAAATCTATTTCTAACTCTATGTGTATAAGTTATTTGAGGTATGAGAGGTCCAGGAAGTTAACTATATCTTAATTTAAAAAGGAAGTATGGAAAAGAAAATGATCTTCTATTCTTTGATTGTGAATTGACCATCTCATTTCTTAAGCTTATTTTAGTAATCATTTGGATTTAGTATTGATTATTAAATCTGCCTTGTGGGTCAAGAATATTGTTTAATTTTTAAATGGTCAACTTTGCAGTGTCAATTTGAATACAGAAAAACATTTTGTGAGATCACAGAACACACTTCAAATTTCATTCCATTTCCGAGATAAATATGTTCCCCTTCTCTGTATGTGTCCACCCAAGGAATTATGTAAGGTACTGAATATACATTAAAGTATGTACCTTTCAGGGAATAGTTTTACACATTTTCTTACTTTTTAACATATAGCAACTTGCCACTGTAACTTACTTTTTTTTTTTAAACCCTTGTACTTCGGTGTATTGTCTCATAGGTGGAAGAGTGGTAAGGGTGGGCAATGGGGGTCAAGTGACTTGCCCAGGGTCACACAGCTGGGAAATGGCTGAGGCCGGGTTTGAACCTAGGACCTCCTGTCTCTAGGCCTGACTCTCCCTCCACTGAGCTACCCAGCTGCCCCTGTAACTTACTTTTAAAAATATATAACTACTTATTTGCCATTTCAAATTGTCCAAATGTCTGTTCACAAGCCTACTGCCATGAATCAGGACATGACTTATAGAAGATGAAAGTTGTGGCTCCAATCTACTGTGACACTCCCTCTCTCTAAAACATAAGCACCATAGTCACTTCTGGATAGAAATAAACTCACCAAGCCTCTATAGAGTGGATGGTGACCTGTCGTGGAAAAAAATTCATGTTTTACATTATCCCATAGAAAGAATGAATCTGAACAATCTCTAATATCTGGGACCTTAATGGCCAGTTTTTTATACTAATATATCTTTTACATTTACATTCAAGATTTGGATTGAATTTCATAAATTAAATTGGGAATATCTGGTGAATTTATAATTTTATGAATATGGACAGTTCATAGTAAAGGAAAATCCTACTAAAAAAGCAGATCATCATACATCTTTGGCTTACTAGATTAATTCTAGGGAATGTGCTTTATCCATCTAGAATTTGAGGGCTTCCCCAGAATTATAAAATAAGTGTTAAAGATGGATTTTGAACTAAGGTCTTCCAAATCAGCACTCTAACCACTGTCATTCTACCCCCACAATAAAATAACATTCATGTGCATGTATCAATTTATTTCTTTCTAAGACCTTGCTTATCTTCATGCAGAAAACCACTGTTAAACCACTCATATAAAATTTTCTCTACCTGTGACCTATTGAACAAGAGTCTTTTAGGTCCTAATTTTTAGATTCTGTGCAAAGTGACCAATAACAGGAAAAACATCCATTTACATCCTTATCCTTTAAAGGAATGGGAAAATTTTGGCAGGAAAAAGTGAGTTGGATTGCAAGAGAAAGGGTTGATTTTAGGATCATTAATTAGTGATCATGAAATTATTTGTTATTGTATACATTTTGAGTAATCTCTCAAACCTGATTTGGTAATAAAGGCCCACCTTATTTTCAAATATTAATAGAGTGCATGGAACTTTAGCAAATTAGTCACTACCAAAGTAGTAATATTTGACCCTTAAATTGACTAACAGAAATAAGTAGTTATTGCTCCTATGTCAACAATATATAAAGGGCCAATAAAGAAACAGGACTAGAAACTGAAAATAAATTTCCAAATCTTGGATCTTGGTTCACAAAATGTTTCCACTTAATACACTAAATTCTATGAATATTTACAAAGAAAGAAGAATAAGTCAAGGAAATAAAAATATTTCTGATATTGAGATTTTATCTGCCTTTCATTTTCTTTTAAATATAAACATTAATTATAAGTAGAGAAAGATTTTCTATATTCAATTATAATCTATTTTTCTAGTTCTAATTGGTCCATCTAAGATTTATTATTGTTAATAAAACATGTGAGCTAGATTATGTATGTATTTCTAATGTGTTTTCCAATTGCTATAAATACAAATGTTCTACTCTGTTTCATTCCTTTACCTTTTCACACTGCTGGGTCACTCTAGTCAACCACGACCCAATTCAATGATTTTTAAAGCCTCTTGACTTGCAAATTTTAAGAATCATCCATATTTCATTTTATGACTTAAGAATGAAGTTGATTTATGGAACGTGCCCTCTCTTGCCAAGAGTTGAATCAGAAACGTAACTTACATTGCTTCCTTCTCCTTCAATTAATTTATTGACTGATTCGTTCCACCTTTCACCTGCTATCGGGCTGTTTTTCTTCCTACATTTCTTTTATGTATTATCAGTCTAACCCCTACTCCCTAAAATATTCTCATAAATATGAATTCCACAAGTTGAAGTTAATAATGCACAGAGTCAAGAAAAGTATCTCATGTCTTAATAGCCGATCTTCTCATCTATAATTCCACATCCATTACTGACTTGCTCTGTAACCTGTGGTAAGTCACTTAACCTTTCTGAAAATCTCTTAACATTCCTTCCTCTCCGTCCTCTGAAAATGTGGGTAGCAATAGGTATAATGCTTACTTTTCAGAGGTGGCAGGAGGATTAATTAACTAATGTTTGTTAAGAGCTATATAAATGCTAAGTATGATGATTTTTCTTTACTCGTGTTACTACAAAATGTCACTGCATTCACTGGTTTGTTGAGAGGTGGAGGAAAATGAGAGTAATAGGACCTAGATGTATTATAATTCTTTTATTCTTTTTTCCTCTCTCTAGTGAAATGAAGTGACTTTTAAATTAGAAATCTAGGTATATGGCTCTGATATTTTAAGATATGAACTGATTTCAAGTCAAATTTCTACAACTGGAAAACATAGCTTTCAAAGGGATAAAAGATTCACTTTGTGACACTGAAGTATCTATCATTTCAGTCCTGGTAAGCTTGCATTTATGAATTTATTAAACCTAGGATGCTATCAGTCTTAGAACAGAATCAGAGGAGATGTAATGGGCCTTAAAATCATATAACCCTTTACAGATGAAACATAGGCACAGAAAGCTTGAATGAAGAGTGGATGGTTTGAGAGAGCTGGGACAGTAAAATATATACTAGATAATGGAAGGTATAAAAATGCTTTTTGGAAAATCAAGTTAGATTATGAGGCTTGAGAAGAGAATTTTTGCTTTCTTTGTATCCATGGCTATTAGCAAAATGCAAAACAAAGTAAGCATTGAATAAATGCTTATTAAATTGGCTTGACTTGATTTGACAAATTAGAGGAAATTAAACTTAATCACAAAAAATATTGTATATATTTTCAATAGATAAATAATTTCTTAGGTAATATGTTAAAAAGGAAAATATCAGCATGATCCATATTTTCTCAGAAAACCATGCTATTCTTGTCCTGAATAGTGCAGAAAACAGTTTGGCATATCATGATATTCTAAACCATTAAATAAGGGAAGGTTAGAATTATATTCTCAAGCTTATAAATTACCACATTTCATTATATAACACTTTTAGGCTTACCAAGAACTTTCTTCACAACAATTCTGAAAGATGGTTAATAAAGCATTATTACCTCCACTTTACAAATAAGGACATGAAAGTTTTAAGTAGTTAAGTAAATTCTTCAGTTAGCTAGTAAGCTACACAGGTGGGAGTAAAACTCAGTTCTCCTGGGTAGAAGGAAATGAGAGAATTCCAGATACTATGACTATATTGAGCCCATATGAAGGAAGTAGCAGTCCTATTGGCCTCTGGTTGGGTCAGCACATAAGTAGTGTGAAGAGCTAATCAAACTTTCTTTATCTATCAATCAGCAATTTTTAAATAAATCTATCAAAAACTTAAGTACCCCTACTTAACGATAATTAAGAGAGTTCACAAGTCACTTGCTGAAGTGGGTAAGAACTCCAGAGACTACTACCTACCTCTGGGCAGTGCTAGGCAAATTGAAAGACTGCAATTGGTTTCTGTAAATTGGAGGAAGTGATGTGGAAAAAGGACTATAAAAAGTCCTGAACTTCTTGGACTACCTCTTGGAGGATTGCTCTTGGATCTTCTTCTTTTAAAATATCTTTAAATTGGTGATCACAATATTACTTTAGAATTCTCATATTTAGCATAAACCCTAAATTTTATATTCTTACAGTAGAAAATGTTTGTAATTATTACAATACATACAATACATACAATAAATACAATAAAATTAAGTTTGTAAACTTGTAAATTCTGTGCATCATATATTAGGGGGAGGGATAATAAGTGGAACTTTATTCAAAGAAAAATAATTATCCTGTGTGCCCAAAGGGACACAATATTTCTCAAATAAGAGTCATTTGAAGAAAATCAGAATGTTCTATATATTTAAGTATTAAGTATTAAGACTTTACATGTTTAAGAGGCATTACACAATTCACAATTCTTGGTTGCAGATGGAACCAAATGCAATAGAAGGAGCAATTTGTCCTTAAGAAAAATAATTTCCTAACAATCTGAACCATTTAAAAGAAGAATCCACTATATTAGAAAATAATTGCTCATAACTAGAGCTCTTCATGAACACTTGTAAGATTGTTATAAAGGAGAATCTTAAGCATACTTTAAACTAAATAACCTTCAAGGTCCTTTTCAAGTCAGATATTTTATGATTCTTTGATATTTTATGATTCTTTGCTAGACTGGCACTCTTTTCTACAATGTCATACTTCTTCTGTAACAAAAGATCATATTCTTACGAGACAATACAGTTTTCAAGACTCTTTCTTCAAAATAGCCTTAAGAAATAGGTAGTTTAAACACTAGTATCCCTTTTTAAGGGCAATAGGGCAGGTAGATGAAACACTGGATAGACTGGCACACCTAAAGTTAAGAAGACTTTTTTTTTTCCATGAAACATGTTGACATTGCTTTTGTAGGAAAAAAAACTTTTATAACCAAAAAATAAAATGAATATAATTGCCTAATTAACACATTGATGTGTAATAAAAACTACTAGGCTGAAACCCACGGAGTTATCAATTTCTATTTTGCAATTCTTTTCAATAAAGAAAAAATTGTTCAAACGAAAAAAGAATTGGAGAACTTGAAGTCGACACACTTTGTTTCTCTCTCTCTGTTGGTCTGTCTGTCTGTCTGTCTCTCTGTCTGTCTGTCTGTCTGTCTCTGTCTCTGTCTCTATCTCTTTCTCTAACAAAAGAACATGCCTTTAATCAGGGTAAGGGAGACAACACTCTTATGGCTACTACACTGGGTGATACACAAACTTAGTTTCTCTTTTTAAAAGAACATTTTATTTATTTCATTAAATATTTACCAGTTGTGTGTAAAATATTTTAACATTAATTTTTTAATCATTTGAGTTACAAATCCTCTTTTCCCCTTTCATCCTTCCCTATCCTTGAGAAAGCAAGCAATGTGATACCAATTATACATGTGAAGTCATGAAAAACTGATTTCAATATTAGCTATATTGTAGAAGAAACACACAAAATGTAACGAAAACAAGGTTTTTTTAAACTATACTTTAATTTGTACTCAGAGTTCATCAATTTTTCTTTCTGGAGATGGATGCAAATTTTTATCATAAGCCCTTTGGAACTGTCTTGAATTATTGTCTTGATCAGAGTAGATCAGAAGACAGATTCAAATCCTAATTTGGTCATTTGCTAGCTATATAATCTTGGTAAGATGCTCTGAGGATCACTTTCCTCATAAGTAAAATGGATGGGTTGGTCACTAAGGTCTCTTTCTGTCTAATGCTAGATTTAATGATAATCAGTAGAGCTTCCATAGAGGTATGTTAAGGAAGATAGATCCTGGATCGCCTTGATGAATGTTTCTCTTACCCAATAAAACAAAAAAAACCCTACTATTCACTTCAGAGAAATGCCATCTTCCCTTCTTAGTGATTTATTTATTTTTTCTATTTGATATAGATTAATTGTAACTTATATTACACAGCTTATCATAATATTGCTTATATTTATGCAACAACTCAATATTTACAAAGATCATTACATAAATTTTAACTACTTCTGGTGCCATTTCCACGAAATTTTTGTCTGGCATCTTTCTCCTGTTTATTTCAATTGGTAACTATTTTTTTGAGTTTTTAAAAGTTCTTCCTTAATGTGCTCAGTTTTGTGAGAAATTCTTAAATTTTTGTTTGAGGATTTCTAGTACTTTTAGTTTGCATAAATTCAAGCTCTGTATTTTGTTTTGATTTAGCTATAATTGGATCTATGCTTTCACTGTATCCAATTTCAGTTGGAACTAATTAGAAGCAAAAAGGTCATAGATCTAATGTGGGTATTACTCTGCTAGGTATATATTGGCACATATAATATCATCTCTACTTCACTAGAAAGACAAATGAATCTAGAATAATAAATGATCAACACGGCTTGGTTCTGCCTTTTGTTTAAATTAAAAGGGGAAAATTCTATGAATAATTTTTCTCAGTAATATATTTATAGGCATAAAAATTCTGGTGACTTTCTTCCCTTTTTTTGAGTGTAGCCAGCCAATATTTCAGGGAATTATTAAGATACAGATTAAATACACATTGAGACTTGTATGATGGGACAATTATGCCACTTGATTCATTAACTATGCTTAGATATATATGTAATATGACAGAAAGATACATGTATTCAGAATGCCTAGTTTTGAAAGTTAAAAATTTCCCAAAATGCAATGTGAGTAATAAGCACAACTTAATAATGAATTCAATTTAGAAATTACTGTAACAAAAACATCATAGAATAAAATAAATAAGGAATTAGATAGAACCATGGAATCCATGAAAAAGAACTATCCAGAGATATCTATGGAAAACATTCACATACATAAAGGCACACAAACTCAAATCAGATTTAATGTAAAATGATCCTCCCAGAGGAAGGAATTAGAGAAGGATCATATATTTACTAGCAGAAAGGAATCTTAAAGGTCATTAAATCCAGTCTTGTCATTTTTACAGATGAAGAAACAGATGTACAAATATTTGTCCAAGTTAGCAAAACTAAATATACAAGGTGGGATCTGAACCCAGGTTTTCCTGTTTTTCTAGTATGGTATCTTATCTACTATATCAAACTACTTTGATGGAAGTAAAAGTGAAAATATATCAACAAACCCAGAGACTCATGCAATTGGCAAAATATTTAGAAATATACTCAAAAAAAAACAATTTAAAAAGTACTGTTGACAAAAAATGATGTGTAGAATAGTTGTGACTTCTCCTTCCAGAAACTAAGATGGCAGAAAAAGGAATCCTCTGGGTTCACCCAAATGTCCACAAACCAAAGAAAAAAATGTCACAATAAAAAGGAAAATGAGGGAGATCCATCTCACTGGGCTGAGAAGGGAGGGTAGCCCAAAACAAATTACTTCGTGAGCACTGGAAAAAGGGGTACCTGTCCACCTCATGAGGTACAAGGAAAGATACTAGCAGGAACCAGCCCATTTCATGCAGCCCAGGGAAAGGTACAGGAGAATAGGGAGAAGCCAACCAGGGGAACTGGCAACAGGGGAAAGAAATGAAATCCAGGAGGACAAAACAGTTGCAAATGTCCCCACATCAACCCAACCAGATCACTCCCTCTGAGAGCACATTATGGATCCAAAGGTCCTCAGATATACCCCAAGCAATAGAGCAAACTACACCAAAAGTTTTGAACAGTGCTCTTTCTGTCCCAGGAGCAAAGCAGAACTTCAATACATATTATGTAGAGGGAATTTTATCCCCTCCCCCTCCTGGATTGCCAACCTGTTCATCCCATTTTTTGCATGCCAGCGTTGTGTCCAAGAACTTAGATAAAAAGGGTTTGGTGGAGCCCACCAGGTCTTTGGCTCACTACTTCCCTGAGCAGGAAGAAAGGATGGATGGAGAATCCTATAAGATGAGACACATGGTCAGAATTAGAGTAAGAGACCTTAAATATATGTTTAGCTATCTTTTCTATTTCAAGTTTTAATAAATTTTATAGAAAATAAGAATGTGGAAGATATTAATTTTAAACATAACAATATAAAAAGTAATGGGAAAAAAACTGGATGAATTGCAAAATACAAATATAAAACATGACCTTAGAGCATTTCTTTAATGACAGGGAAGATTAATATAAACTCAGAAGAGGACAACAATGGCAAAACAGAAATATGTGAAGATTCTTAAGTAAAAGTGGGAGGGTATCAGACTTCAAAAGAAGTCCTAGAAGAACTTGAAAAGAAGTTAAAAAAAATCAAATGATAAGACCATTAATAGAAAAAGACAACAGCTTGGGTGGGAAAATCAATGAAGAAAGAACTCCCTAAATATTAGAATGAGTCAACTGGAAATGGAGGCAGAACAAACCACTGAAGAAAACTTTTGAAAGACTATAAGCAGCCAAATGGAAAAAAGAAACACAAATTCTGAAGGAAGAAAATAATTTTCTAAAAATTAGAATTGGGAAAATAGAAACTAATGACTTTAAGAGACATTAAGGAACAATAAAAAAAATTCAAAAGAAAGAAAAAATAGGAGAAAATATGAAATATGTCATGGGAAAAAACAAACAACTTCAAAAATGGATCCAGTAGAAATGATCTAAGAATTATTGGAATATCTGAAAGCTATGATTAGTAAAAGATCCTAGACATTATATTACAAGATATCATAAGGGAAAACTTCCTTGATATCTTCAAACAAGACAAAGAAATAGAAATTTTAAAAATACACTACTCATCTCCTGAAATAGAGACCAAAATAAAATATTCTAAGAATATTATAGAACAATTCCAGAAATCCAAAGCCAGGGAAAAAGTACTGAAGCAGTCTGAAGGAAATAATTCAATTACGATATAAAGAGCCATAGTCAGGATTACACAAGACCTAGCCCCTTCTATATGAAAGCATCACAGGATATGGAATATGATGTTCCAAAAGGAAAAGTATCTAGAATTATAACTAAGTATCACCTGTGCATAATCTTCTGAGTGGAGGAGGAATTGATATTTAATGAAATAGAACTCTTTCAGGCATTCCTGACAAAAGAACAGAACTAAAAATAAAATTCAAGAATCAAATATGACACTTAGGAAAATTATAAAGGTAAAGAGAAAAGTGTAAACTTAAGGGTTTTAATAAGGTTAAATTGATTACATTTCTGTGTAATCTTTGATACCAGAGATGCTTAAGATATTTCAATTACCCAAGATATTAAGAATTTTTTATCTCTATTAGGGCATTAAATAGTATACATTGACAGAAGAAAGGTAGTAAGTTGAATAGGATAGGGTTATTTTTTTAAAAAATAAGGGCTAAGAAAGAGGAACACATTGAGAGAAAAGAAAAGGCTAAATAGAAGGCAGTAAATTATCTAATATGAAGAAACACATAAAGATCAATACAATACAGGAGAATTTGGGGAGTGGGCAATGCTTGAATCTCAGACCCATTGGAATTAGCTCAAATTGGGAAAAACATTAACATTCAGTCAGCTATAGAAATCTATATTTATCTAATATAGAAGTGGAAGGGGAGATAAGAGAAGAGGGGATGAACAAAAGGGTCAGGGTCTAATTGTTTTTTGCCGAGGATTATGATTTAATACTAGGAGTAAGCAGTTAAATGGATGACATTTGCACCCAAGATCAATCCTCCACCTTCCTTCTGTCTTTTTCATACACTTCAATGGCATCCCTCTACCTCCAGACTATCTTATTTTACATGCAGCAGGGTGTGGTGGGCTTGGTAGAAACTTTTGGATTACAGGCTTAAGCTCAAAGTGACTATCACAAGATTTAATACCACCCTAAACTATATTTTATTAGACAAAATCTTTCATGTAAAACAAACTATATTATTTTACTGTTGACTCAATACTAATGATTGTGTTATAAAAATAATACTAAATAATAAAAAAGTAATACTAAGGAGTTTCACATTCACACATATTCATCCTCTGCTTCTAATTCAACCAACCTAATTGAAACTCTGGGACTTTCAAAATCATAAAGTTATGCCCAAGAGATAATAAGGGAAAAGACTTGTACAAAAATATTTATAGCTGCACTCTTTGTGGTGGCAAAAAAAATTGGAAAATGAAGGGATGCCCTTTGAATGGGGAATGGCTGAACAAATTGTGGTATCTGTTGGTGATGGAATACTATTGTGCTGAAAGGAATAATGAATTAGAAGAATTCCATGAGAACTGGAAAGACCTCCAGGAATTGATGCACAGCACCAGGAGAACCTTATACACTGAGATGGATATACTGTGGCACAATAGAATGTAATGGACTTTTCTACTAGCAGCAGTGCAATAATCCAGGACAATTCTGAGGGACTTATGAGAAAGAACACTATCCACATCCAGAGAAAGAACTGTGGGAGTAGAAACACAGAAGAAAAAAGAGCTGCTCGATGGGGATATGACTGAGGAAGTAGACTCTAAACAACCACCCTAATGCAAATAATAATATGAAAATAGATCTTGATCAATGACACGTGTAAAACCCAGTGGAATTGCTCATTGGCTATAGAAGGGAGGATGGGAGAGGGGAAGAAAAAACATGAATCATGAAACCAGGGGAAAATATTCTAAATTAATTAATTAAATAAATTAACTTTAAAAAAATTACAATCTGGCAGGAGAAAGAATATTAAAAAAAAATCATGGAGTTACCTCGAATCCCAATGCATCCTTGCCAAAATAGGCATGAAATCACCTTTCATGATATCAAAAACAAAAGAGGCAGCCCAAATCTAAGATGAAATTCCTCTAGTCTGGGCACATACTTAAGATGCCCTATAATCATGGCCATAGGAGTGCATGGAAAAGGCAGAATAGGCAAACCTGTGTTTTCTCCAAACTCTACTAAGGAGTCAACTCAAACAATTCTGGATAAAATTAGCAACCATAATGGTTGAGACAGCCTGAAGTGGCTTTTTGTACATACACTGAGTCATCCACTCTCCTATATTTACACATGACCCTTTGTGAGCACAAAGTGCAAGACCATAGTCTTCCTTCCAGAGAGGTAGAAGCCACAAACAACTTCTCCTGATCGGAACTATGAAAGTCATTTTTCAGCTATCCCTCATCATGCATGTACTCTATAAATTCAATCTCACTATATTATTAACTATGCTCATTGCAGTTATCTGAGGAGGATAAAAGATGGCAATGCTATTATTTTTGGTAAATGATTGAATGGCACAGGAAGAAATGGAAGTAGCAAGAAAAGAAAAAAGAAAAATTTGTTCATTACAATGTTTGTAAAAGAAAGGGAGGGCCGAGACCTTAATTACTGTAGAAATATTTAAGATATGTTGTCTCAAAATGAATTCTGGAGCAAAATAATACACAAAAAGATGAGATGACCTAATTTTCAGCCCCAGACTACTTAGAAGTCCAACACAAAAGATCTAGTGTGCAGGGGTGTGAGTGGTTTGCAAAGCCACATGTTAAGACAGGCCCCAAAATAAAAATAGACATGGCAGGAGGGATGGAACAGCTGAATCAGCAGCAAAAGTTTTCAGAACTCTCAGCCACAGAAGGTAGGGATGGGAGGCAACTACATAGGATATATGGGAGTTCCTTTGATGGCTCTCTGTGCAAGATTCTTGTCTCATTGTCGATATGCTGATTCAGGCGGTCTTGGGGCATGGTCTCAAGGTGAGTAGGAGCACTAGCACAAAGAAATGCTTCTAGCCACAGAGGAAGAAGGGCCCTGTGTCAAGGTTCTAAGGTGGAAGAGTCCTTATGGATACTCACAGACTAGATGATAGGCAAAGAGAGTAAAAGCACCCCTACTTACATCATACCATTTTATTTTGTTTATAGTATTTATTGTATTTTACTATATTTGTAATTAAGAGATGCAATGGGGCATATTGGAACAGGTGTTGTCCTGAGAATCAGAGGAGCTAAGTTTAAATCCTGACTTCATCACTAACTGGCATATAGCTAATAATCTTTTTTTTTTTTAAGATTTAAATATTTTATTTTTTTAGAAAAATTTTCCATGGTTACATGATTCATGTTTTTACTTTCTCCTTTACCCCCCACCTTTATAATATGCAGAATTGGGGTGATATAGTTTTTTTCTAGCTTTGGCTGAGTTCCAAAAGCTGTTAGAGGTTTGGAATCTTGAGGAAAAGGCAGTTGGCTGGATCTTCCATGGAAGGAGGTTGTCAATGAGCAGAGCTGCTTTGATTACCTAGCTTTAATATTGAAATTTAGCCTAGTTTTGATATATTTACTTAAGAAATTATTATCTTAGATAAACTCTTTATATCTTCCTTTCCTAATACCATCCCTGCCTTCCCTCCCTTACCTTATATGTCTGTGTAGTTAATAAGGAGAGTAATTAGAGAGGAGTTAAATCTGTGAAGGGTTACCTAATTGACAGCATTAGTTATAGTTAGTCAGTCATCATTTATTCCCTTTAGATAGCAATAGCACTTTGTAAAGCTGAGTTTAAAGGCAGGTCCTTACTCAGACTCCATCTTTTCTTCCCTTCCCCCACCTGAGGTTCCTGAGACAACTGATAGGGCTTTCCTTTGATCCACCTACCTAACAAACATCCTTCAAACAAAATAAACCCTTTTGTGTTTCAACAGCCCTATTAGTGTAATTTGTCTGTTAGTTATCAAGAGGGAAGAAGAGGGAAAGAGACAACATACTCTGGGCTTAGAGGGAAGCTGGGGCATCCATCCTGAAGGAAGGTGTTACTTCAAAACAGGTCTCTTCCTGTGAAATTAACTAAAGCCTGTTTGTTAATTTCAGTCTAGTCTATTTCCCTCAGCTTGTGTTTCAGTCTAAGTCCCAGTCTGTAAGCCTGCTGTGCTTGTCTGTTTAGTTTAACTTCTCTTCTCCCTAAAAGATCTGTTTCCCTTCTGTGTTATACTCCTGACTTCAGTCCTATTATACCCTGAATCTCCTTTAATCCAGCCTACCTGAAACTGAGATTACCCACTTAGCAAGTCTCAAACATTCTCCTTTCATTTCCCTTATCCCAAACACTTTTCCTCAAAATTTGCTCATAACACCCTTCACCTCCCCATAGTCAATGCGCATTTCCACTGGTTTTAACATGTGTCATTGATCAAGACCTATTTCCAAATTGTTCATATTTGCATTAGTGTGGTAGTTTCTAGTCTACATCCCCAATCATGTCCACCTCAACCCATGTGTTCAAGTACTTGCTTTTCTTCTGTGTTTCCACTACTGCAGTTCTTACTCTGAATATGGGTAGCTTTCTTTTCCATAAGTACCTCAGAATTGTCCTGGGTCATTGCATTGCTCCTAGCACAGAAGTCCATTACATTCTATTTTACCACAGTGTATCAGTCTCTGTGTACAATGTTCTTCTGGCTCTGCTCTTTTCACTCAGCATCAATTCCTGGAGGTCTTTCCAGTTCACATGGAATTCCTCCAGTTTATTTTTCATTTGAGCACAATAATATTCCATCACCAGCATATACCACAATTTGTTCAGCCATTCCCCAATTGAAGGACATACCCTCCTTTTCCAGTTCTTTGCCACCGCAAAAAGTGCAGCTATAAATATTTTCATACAAGTCTGTTTATCTATGATCTCTTTGGGGTACAAACCCAACAATGGTATGGCTGGATCAAAGGGCAGGCATTCTTTTATAGCCCTTTGAGCATAGTTCCACATTGCCAGCCAGAATGGTTGAATCAGTTCACAACTCCACCAGCAATGCATTAATGTCCCAATTTTGCCACATCTCCTCCAACATTCATTACCCTCCCCTTCTTTCATTTTAGCCAATCTGCTAGGTGTGAAGTGATACCTTAGAGTTGTTTTGAATTGCATTTCTCTAATTATTAGAGATTTAGAACACTTTCTCATGTGCTTATTGATACTTTTGATTTCTTTATCTGAAAATTGCCTATTCATGTCTCTTGCCCATTTATCAATTGGGCTATGGCTTGATTTTTTTATACAATTGTTTTAACTCCTTGTATATTTGTGTAATTCGACTGCTTTCAGAGTTTTTTGTTATAAAGATTTTTTACCAATTTATTGTTTCCATTCTGATTTTGGCTACATTGCTTTTGTTTGTATAAAATATTTTTAGTTTGATATAATCAAAATCATTCATTTTACATTTTTTAATTTTCTCTAACTCTTGCTTGATGTTAAAATTTTTTTTCCTTTCCTATAGATCTGAAAAGTAAACTTAACTTATTTATAGTTTCCCTCTTTATATTCAAGTCATTCACCCATTCTGAATTTATCTTGTTGTAGGGTGTGAGATTTTGATTGAAACTTAATCTCTCCTATATTGTTTTCCAAATTAACCAGCAGTTTTTTATCAAATAGTGGATTTTTGCCCCAAAAGTTGGGCTCTTTGGGTTTATCATACACTGTCTTGCTGATTTCACTTACCCCAAGTGTATTCCACTGGTTCTCCCTTCTGTCTCTTAGCCAGTACCATACCATTTTGATGACTGCTGCTTTAGAGTACAGTTTAATATCTGGTACTACTAGGCCCCCTTCCTTCACATTTTTTTCATTATTTCCCTTGATATTATTGATCTTTTGTTATTCCAAATGAACTTTTGTTATAGTTTTTCCTAATTCAGTAAAAAAGTTTTTTGGTAGTTTGATAGGTATGGCACTAAATAGGCAAATTAATTTGGATAGAATGGTCATTTTTATTATGTTAGCTCATCCTACCCATGAGCAATCAATATTTTTCCAATTGTTTAGATCAAGTTTTAATTGTTTGGAAAGTGTTTTATAGTTGTTTTCGTATAATTCCTGTGTTTGTTTTGGCAGATAGATTACTAAGTATTTTATATTGTCTAGGGTGATTTTAAATGGTGTTTCTCTTTCTACCTCTTGCTGCTGTGATGTGTTGGAAATATATAGAAATGCTGATTATTTATGGGCATTTATTTTGTATCCTGCAACTTTGATAAAGTTGTTGATTATTTTTACAAGCTTCTTAGTTGATTCTCTAGGATTTTTTAAGTAGACTATCATATCATCTGCAAAGAGTGATAGCTTAGTTTCCTCATTGCCTATTTTGATAACTTCAATTTCTTTTTCTTCTCTAATTGCTAGTACTAGTGTTCCTAGTACAATGTTAAATAATAGAGGAGAAAATGGGCATCCTTATTTCACTCCTGATCTTATTGGAAAAGCTTCTAATATATCCACTTTGCATATGATGCTTGATGATGGTTTTGGGTATATACTGTTTATTATTTTTAGGAAAGGTCCTTCTATTCCTATACTTTCCAGGGTTTTCAATAGGAATGGGTGCTATATTTTGTCAAAGGCTTTTTCAGCATCTATTGAGATAATCATGTGATTTTTGTTTGTTAAATTGTTGATATGGTCAATTATGTGGATGGTTTTCCTAATGTTGAACCAAACTTGCATTCCTGGTATAAATCCTACCTGATCATGGTGCATGATCCTCTTGATCACTTGCTGGAGTCTCTTTGCTAATATTCTATTTAAAATTGTTGTATCTATGTTCATTAGGGAGATTGGTCTATAGTTTTCTTTCTCTGTTTTTGATCTACCTGGCTTTGGAATCAGTACCATATTTGTGTCATAAAAGGAATTTGGTAGGACTCCTTCTTTGTTTATCATATCAAATAATTTGTACAGTATTGTGAGTTGCTCTTTGAATGTCTGATAGAATTCACTTGTGTATGCGTCAGGCCCTGGAGATTTTTTCTTAGGAAGTTCTTTGATGGCTTCTTCAATTTCTTTTTCTGATATGGGATTATTTAGGTATTTAGATATTCATCCATATCTCCTTGATTGTTATTTATTGGCATATAATTGGGCAAAATAGTTTTTAAAGATTGCCTTAATTTCCCTTTCATTAGAGGTGAAGTCTCACTTTTCATCTTTAATACTTTCAATTTAGTTTTCTTCTTTCCTTTTTTTATTAGATTGACCAGTACTTTGTCTATTTTATCTGTTTTTTTTCAAAATACCAGCTTCTAGTCTTATTCATTAATTCAATAGTTCTTTTACTTTTGATTTTATTAATTTCTCCCTTGATTTTTAGTATTTCTAATTTAGTTTTCATCTGGAGATTTTTAATTTGCTCGCTTTCTAATTTTTTAAGTGGCATGCCCAATTCTCTGCCCTTTCTAATATGTTAATATATGCACTCAAGGATATAAATTTCCCCCTGAGTA
Organism: Gracilinanus agilis; assembly: GCF_016433145.1. Classification (NCBI taxonomy): domain Eukaryota; kingdom Metazoa; phylum Chordata; class Mammalia; order Didelphimorphia; family Didelphidae; genus Gracilinanus; species Gracilinanus agilis. The sequence goes on from NC_058131.1 coordinate 76,241,236, forward strand.
CTGCCTTGGCTGCATCCCACAGAGTTTGGTAGGATGTCTCATCATTGTTATTCTCTTCAATGAAATTATTGATTGTTTCTTTGATTTCTTCTTTCATTAGGTGGTTTTGGAGAATCATATTATTTAATTTCAAATTAGTTTTTGATTTGTCTGTCCAGGTGCCCTTACTAATTACTATTTTTATTACATTATGATCTGAGAAGGTTACATTTATTATTTCTGCTCTTTTGCATTTGTTTGCAATGTGTCTATGCCCTATTACATGGTCATTCCTTGTGAATGTACCATGTGCAGATGAAAAGAAGGTATATTCCTTTTTGTCCCTATTTATTTTTCTCCACATATCAATTAAATCTAATTTTTCTAGGACTTCATTCACCTCTCTTACCTCTTTCTTATTTATTTTTCGGTTTGATTTATCTATATCTGAAAGAGGAATATTTAGATCTCCCACTAGTATGGTTTTACTATCTATTTCCTTCTTGAGATCTGCCAGTTTCTCCTTTATGAATCTGGTTGCTATGCCATTTGGGAAATACATATTGAATAATGTTATTTCCTTATTGTCTATACTGCCTTTCATCAGGATTTAATGACCTGTCTTTTTTAATCATATCTATTTTTACTTTGGCTTTGTCAGAAGTCATAATTGCCACTCCTGCCTTTTTTTTCTCATTTGAAGCCCAAAGGATTTTGCTCAATCCCTTTACCTTAAACCTGTGTATGTCCACCCACCTTATATGTGTTTCTTGTAGACAACATATGGTAGGATTTTGGTTTCTAATCCACTCTGCTATCTGCTTCCTTTTTATGGGCAAGTTCATCCCATTCACATTCTGAGTTATAATTATCAGTTGTGTATTCACCAACATTTTGGTATGGTCTCCTAGTTCTACCCTTCTTCTTACACTATTTCCTTTTAATCCAGTGGTTTTCTTTATGCCAATAACCCTTGTCCCCTCCCTTGATTAACTTCCCTTTCTACCCCCTCCCTTATTATTCCCCTCTTTTTATTTTTAAGGCCTAATGAATTCCCTCCCCCTTCTTTTCCCCTCCCTTTTTTGACCTCTCCACTTCCCTGTTCCCCTTGTTTTATCCCTTCTGACTTTCTTAGTAGGGTTTGATAGAATTCCATATCCGAATGGATATAGCTACTCTTCCCATTCAGGGTTAATTCCGCTGAGAGTAACATTTAAATATTACCACTTAATGCTCTCTTCTTCTCCTTCTTATAATAGTATTCATCCCCTCTCCTTCGCATGCTCTCTTTGTGTGGTATAGAATATCCTATTTTTCTTATTCATTTAAGTTTCTCTTGGTGCCATCTACTATTCATCCCCCTTCTTTTTTCCTCCCCTGTATCATCTCAGACCATTTAGTACTTCAACCTCTCACTATGAATAAATCTTCTAAATACTATAATAATGAATACTGTTTTTGAAAATTACACATAACATTTCTCCATATAGGAATACAAATAATTTGATCTTATTGAAGCCCTTAAAGAGGCAAATTTAAAAATAAGAGTTTTCTTTCTTTCCCCTCTGTTTCTTATTTTCGTTTCCATGTTTCTCTTGGTTTTTGTGATTGGATATTGAACTTTCCATTTATTCCTGGTCTTTTCTGTGCAAATATTTGGAAATCTTCTGTCTTGTTGAATGTCCATACTTTCCCCTGGAAGTATATAGTCAGTTTTGATGGGTAGGTAATCCTTGGTTGTAGACCCAATTCTCTTGCCTTTCTGAATATCATATTCCAAGCCTTGTGGTATTTTAGTGTGTAGGCTGCCAGATCCTATGTCATCCTGACTGGTGTTCCTTGTTATCTGAATTGTCTCTTTCTGGCTTCTTGTAAATTTTTTTCTTTTACTTGGAAGCTCTTTAATTTGGCTATTATATTCCTGGGTGTTGTCTTTTCAGGGTTTAGTGTAGAGGCTGATCTATGGATCCTTTCAATGCCTGTATTATCCACTTGTTGTAGAACTTCAGGGCAGTTTTATTGGATAATTTCTTGTAGTATGGAGACCAAATTTCTATTAATTTCTGCTTTTTCAGGAAGACCAATGATTCTCAAATTATTTCTTCTAGACCTTTTTTCTTGATCTGTCAATTTCTCAGTGAAATATTTCATGTTTCCTTCTATTTTATCAGTCTAGTCCTTTGACTTTGCTTTATTTGTTCTTGGTGTCTTGAGAGATCATTGGCTTCTACTTGCCCAATTTTGGTCTTTAGAGACTGGTTTTCTGTTATAATATCATGATTTTCCTTTTTGGTTTTGTCTGTCCTGTTTTCCAGCTGTTTAATTTTGGTCTCCAATTTGCTTACCATTTCTTTTGATTTGGGGGTATCTTTATCAAATTGGTAGTTTCTGTCTTTTAACCTGTTAATTTCCTTTTGAGATATTTCCCACTTCTCTCACCCAATCTCTTCTATCTTTCTCATGATCTCAGATTTGAATTCTTCAAGAGCTTGTGGCCAATTTTCATTTTTGGGGAAGGTTTGGATGTGATTACTTGTTTGTTCTCCTCTTCTGTTTGCTCTGTTGTCTGTATTTTTTCTCTATAGATGTTGTCGAGTTTTAAAGATTGCTTCTTGATCTTTCTCTTTTGAGGTTCTTGTGACTGACTTGCCATTATTATTATTTCTTTCTCAGTCAGAAGTCTGCCTATCCTATTGAGTTGTGGAGCAGCTTTGGTCAGAGTCACAGAGCCATGCAACCTCTCAGCTTTATCCCCATGCCCATGGGTTGTCTGCATTCTTTATAGTCTTCTGAAGTCTCAAGTCTAGTTGTTCTTAGGTTCAAGCTACCTGGTGGTCCCCTTGATTGCTCCTCTGCCCGAAGCTCCTTCCCAATCTCAGGGTGCTGCTTCCACAGCCATGCACCCCTCTGCACTGGGTCAACACCCAAGGTCCGCACCTGATCTCAAGTCCACGTTGGTGCCTGTGCTCAATGTCCATGCCTGCACTCAACGTCTATGTTCAAAGTCCGGTTCTTTATCCTCTTGAGGTCTTAAATCTTGCTGCTCTCAGGAGTAGGCCCTGGTGATCCCAGGTAGCTTCCAAGAACTTAATGAATGCCCCAAACTTGCTCACTCTTGTGCACTGGCTTTGCCACTGTAGGTGGTGTGGGGGTAAGGGGATTGCTCAGCTCACATTTTAGTGAGAGCTATTTCACTTCCTTATAGTATGGAAATGCCCCAATCCCACATACCTTCAATGCTGCTCCCTGTTGTGGGCTCCCTTTGTTTGTCTGGGTTTGTCTTTATGTCCTCTTGAGGAGTCCTATATGTTTGGGGTAGGAAAAGGCAAGCAGCTGCTTTTATTCTGCTGCTGTCTTAACCTGGAAGTCCCATAGTTAATTAAACATACCATTTTAGAAGAAATTAAATCAGAAAAATCCCTAAAGCCACCTTTGACATTAACTGCAAAAAAAACCCTGCCAGAATGAGAAATGCTACTAAAATTGTTTTAAATGCCAATAATAAAAAAATACTGCTTATTACACACACAAACACACACACACACAGATACACACTTACAAATAAATACATATATGTGTATGGTATAGTGGAGAGAGGAGTGACTTCAGGTGAGAAAGATTTAGGTTCAAGTCTTGCCTATGATATATACTGGTATGTGACTATGGGTAAGTCACTTAACTTTTCAAAGCTCTGGGAAATTCTAAGACTATGAATTGTAGAGAAGGCAATAATGTGCATTGTTAATGGGATTTTCTTGATCTAGAAAATTGCTTACAGGTGAGATCATAGGTATCTTATCTTTACTAAAGAACTTATCTTTACTATAGAAAATCACAGGAATTCTTGTCTGTAATATAGAAAAATACATCAGGCTCAAAAACCTTTCTAAAATGAAAAAAACTGTTGCTAGTATAATAAGAGCCATCTAAAATAAAATGAGCCATTCAGATTTATTAGGCATCATCCTAGGCACTGGAGGAGATGCAAATATTTGCTAAGAGATGGATCTCTTGGAGGTTACATTCAAGTAGGGCAATTGTGGGGCTCCAGACAATCCTTGCACTTCTTTTGGTATACCTCCCTTTTCTTATGCCTCTGTTGTCCTTTCACTTAATCTACTCTTTCTTCTCTCTTAGTCGCTCAGTTCCTTAAAGGGTTTTCCTTTGCCTGAATCTTCCCTTATCCAATCCCAGTGCTTCCTTTATCTCCTCCTCTTTCTTTCCTGTTTCTCTGTACATTAAGAAGTTTTTTTCCCTTCTAATTGTTTTTGTTGTTCTCTCTTGATTTCAGGTCTGATGAAGGGAGGGTTCTTTATGCTACTAACTCTTCATTCCTTCCTCCCTTCTTCTTAGCAGTCCCTCCACTCATTTCTCCTCTGTATGAGATAGTCACTCCTCCTACCTCCTCCCGATTTACTCCACTACCATTTTGTCTCATTCCATTATATTCATCTTACCATCAAGTGTTCCATTCATTCATACCCCTGTCAAATACCTATACAATGATTCCATTCTCTGAGGCCTTAAATAACATTTTCCCATATAGAGCTGCTAGATTTAAATTAATATCAATAACTCCATGCATTATATTTTAATAAAACTTATTAATAATCGTTTGAAGTAGGAGAAATACAAAGCTTAAGTATGACCACATGAGTACACTTTCCTGCCAAGAGCTCCCCGAGCCTCCACACCTACATTCTGGGAAGAAGATAGAGAGGGGCAGGGCCACAGAAAAAATATATTCTCCCTACTTTAGCACATAGCTTACACACATACTATAAGGATGCAAATGGGATGCTGTGTAAGATAGTCCTGGGGAGCAAATTCTATCCACACAATCCCCCTGTGATTACACTGGGAGGAGAACATGTTGGAATCTCCCAGATTTACATGCCTAGTCTCCACAATGAATCATTACATATAACCAGCTTATATCACTTAAGAGCTCTTATTAAAGGTACATACAATATTGTACTTTCTAAGGGGAAATTAAAATAATTTGGGTATAACAGGGAAATAAAAGAGAAAGAGAGCAAAACCAATATAAGGAGGTACATTGACAAAAAAGCCAATTAGGGGTCAATCCCCTTTGGCATAGATTTTACATGCAAAATAAATGCATTTAACCCCTCACAATTTAATTCACTACATCTCAAAGTTCATTCCGGATCTTTTGATGCAGTGTGTGGTTTCTGTAGGCTTCTTTTTTTGTGACTTCTTCAAAAGATTCACTTTCTTGATTCAGGGAGTTAGCAAGTTTCTTTTCCTGAAATTTCTCTAAAAGATTTTAAACCTTGCATTATAGGATAATAATACAATACCCCCTGAGGAGAGTGTTGACCAACATATGGATTACCCTGGGATACATGGCTGAGTTATGAGGTATATGAAGGTATATGAATCAATTGGCAAAAGAAAATAAAATACATCAAAAAATAAAGAAGAAAAAAGTAACTTCTGGATGAAACATAAAATATCAAAGTCTAATGTGCAAAAAGTCTAAGTAAGGGAGGATAAGCTCATAAGAGGTCCTTGAATAAGGGCCTAATTAAAGTGATTTATGCCCCACAAGCCTATAATAGTAATTGTGCACTTATGGAATCAGCAGCCAGAATTACAGAAAATTGACATACTATGAAAGAGAGAGCATAAGGACTAGATATTGAAAGAGAAAGGAAATAGCTTTACAGGGTCTAACTTTACCTTCACTCACAGGGATAGGGGAGAAAAATGGAAGCCAAACTGAGGTACTTTGTTTGAATCTAGCACAGGGAAATCCTATGTCTGACACTGTACTTCTTTGAACACCAAAACAAGTCCTCTATCTTGATGCAAATTCTCATCAATTCCACTGGGATCTGTTGGTCTCCATGGCCTTGTGTTTCTTGGAAAATTCTTATCAATCCCATAGGGATTGGTTGGTCTCCCTGACTTTGTGCTACTTGGCACTATACAAGGGCTCTTTTATGATCCCTTCTTCTGAAATCAGACACAATTATTAGTCAAAGTCCCATAATATTTAACAATCAATGGCAAGTTTCTATAGTCTAAAGTTTTTGTGTATGCATTGATATTAGGGCTAATGAATAGTATAAACTTATTTTAGTGCAAAACCAAAAAAACTATTAATACTGGTTGTATGTACTACAAATACAAAAATAAAGAAGAAAAGAAAATTCAAATATCCTATTGCACATAAAAGGAAAAACAATAATAATTTTTTAAGAAATCAAAAAATTCATAGTGCCCATTCCATGAGACAATGTGTGATCCAAGCAGAGCCACAACACAAAGGTTTCTCACTCAAAAATGAGATCTATTTCCTTCTTAACTTGGCCATGATCCATAGTGTGAAGGTGCATAATTATTTTACCAGGTAACAGCTTCATAAAAAACAATAGTACAATAGCTAATGCGCATTCTAAGACTTACCAAAATCCCCAAAAGCATAAGAGCTCATTTAATGATAATAGCAAACAAACCCACTATCATTAGGATTCACATGAATCTCTATAGCCACTTGCTGTGTGACAATGTAAAAACCTATGAAGCTCATGGATACTTGTCAAAAGCTCTCCAGATCTAGCCAATCTGTCAAATTTGGATGAGATAATTCTAACAAAGTCTCTTACTGCCATCATTCCAAAATTTGGCAGGAGAACCCAAAAAATCCTCTGTACTGCTTATGAAGACCTTTTGGGTGTAAAATGTCAAAAACAATCTAGATCATTCTGGTAGAAGGGTAGAGTAAGCTGAAGAGTTACAAAAAAAAAAAAAAAAAAGCTTCTGGGGTAACCAATCACCTTGGGAAATGATCCCTCCTCTGGTATGAGACTGTAACAGCTGTAAAAGGCATATATTTAAATGTCCTATCCATTTCAATGTGGAAATGAGGAATAAAATAGTGAAAATCACTTCTTATGACTCATCCATTACATTTTTTATAAATGCAGAGTTGAGGAATACAATAGTGCTATTGCACTTCACTTTAAATACTAAATGGATCTTTACCTCTTGTTACAAACAACTCAAAGGTAGGCAAATGATCAGTCAGTGGTAGTGGTGCTCCTAGATATCTAAATATCACTTCTGAAGACCCATTAAAACCAAATGAGATTTTTTTGACTAATTAAATTCTCCAAAAGTTACTAATACAGGTTGTAACCAGTTTGATGGAGTCCATCCACCATCATCTATGTAACAATTAACAAAAGCAAAAAGGAACAAAAGGTCATTAACGCAACATGTGACCTTGATGGATCTGGTGCCAAACCCAGCATTCGTAAGGACCTATGGTTTTGCCATGGAAAAGGTTTTGTCCAAGTTGTTTATGGACTTTTATAATGGTATTTTCTCCACTCTAATCATAGGGGGAGGTACAAATAAAGACAATATAACAGAACTTATAGGTGAAGGCCAAAACACAGTAACAGAAAGTGATATAGTGTAACGGAATATATTAGATTAATATGTGAACTTAAAAAATTGAATTTTAAAGCAAACAATCAGCTGTAAGGGGTAAAACGGGATTTTGAATGGGTAAATATTAAAAGGTTGTTCACCAGGGAATTGAATAATTATCAGTCCCTAATTAAAGAATAACCTGAAGTTAAAATAACTTTTATGGATATTTATTTACAAATGAGAAGAGGAAGTAGAAACAAGGAAATAAAAGAGAGGATAAGTTAGGATAAGTAATCTAACACAGTGGGTAATTTGCTCTGATCCCCTAGTTCAATCCAGTTAGAACTAATTAACCCTCAGCAGAGGGAAATTGGCCTTGATCCCAAGCCTGGAAAGCCAGAGGCCCAAAGGGCCTCAAAGGCAAATGAAGCAAAAGCTTCAACCCCTGAGTCTCTATTAAAAGGAAGTTCCTTAAGAGAAGTTCAGGAAGATTCAATCCTAACACTCACCACGTGGAACAGTCTCACCAGCTCCAGACCTCCTCCAAGTTCAGTCATGAACCAGAAGAGCTCCTTCAGCTCCTGTCAACAAACCAGAAGAGTTCCTTCAGGTCCAATTCATGAACCAGAAGGGAGGGCCCAACTCACTGAGGTCTATTTTTAAAGAAGCCTCTTTTGCATCACTTCCTGTGGCCTCCTCTTAGTTTCTGTGTCCAATCACAATCACAACAGATGCTTTTCTTAGGACTGCCCAGAAGGAAGTCAGTAAATTCTGCTTTGTTACTAACTCTAGCACACATGGGTTACAGACCACCCAACTTGTGAATTAAATGGAGATGTTTTCACCTTTAGTGATTAAATCTAAATATTGGCAGGGTAGATTTAATCTCATTATCACACAGCAAATACAATAAGCATGACAGGTTACAGGCACTCAGTGTTAATAGAAGGTTTTACATGTGAGCAATCAAATCAAGAGTCCTTTTCTCCAATTCTGATAGCTGCATTACAGAGACTTCTTCAATATTGGGAGGGGAACACACTGAAACAGTTTACATCAATAAGACTTAAATTTCACCTCTAGACTCATTAAGGTTCCTTCCCCTCCCAAGTATCATCATCCATCTGGAATCTTTTGAGCATGTCTCTGAGGTCACCCATACTGAGGGGATTTCAGCACTGAGCATAGAGTGGATGAACCCCATATTGGATGTGTTACAGAGGCTGGGCATGCTTAGATAGTAAGGGGGATGAATTTCCCTTCTGAATCTTGAGATTACTCAAGTTAACAGCTAGGTAACCTATTTATATAAGTACTCCCAGGAATGGTTGTAAGACATTCTGGGACTTTGGTAATACACTGCTCTTTCATAGAGTGAGCAATCCTTTTAAATCAAATCATTAAAACAATTGCAATTCTACTCCTTGTTTGGAGGTGGTGCTACCCTGGTATGTACTAGCTAGGAATAAAAGTTTCACAAGGCTAGTAGATGGAGACAGATTGGAAACACCATACTGAGAAGCACCCCACTTAACTAGTTTAAAAATGGAAGATGACTGAAAGGCTTTAGGGTTAAGTTAGTGAGGGAAAACAAAAGCTTTCTATTTCAGGCACAATTGAGTTAAAAATTTCTCAGAGACACTTAGCTGAGCTGATCTGGGAGAACAAAAGTGTTTTATGTGTGTAGAATACAGGCTTAAGAGGTTTTGAAAGTTTCCCAGAATTAGTTTAAAATTGGCTTAGAAGCTTAATTGGGGGGAGGCTGGTCAGTGTGGAAAGGGCTGCTCATTGGTTTAAGAGTTTCCTCAGCTCCAAGCCAATGAGAAACCATTGGTACTGAATCCACATGGTTATGGATTTTGGGGCTGTGAGAGGTAGGGGGCCATTGCTGGCCACTCAGTTATTAGCAATATAAGGGAAATTTATACTTTACCTTCCTTACCTTGCTCAAAAGACGCAGCAGGCAGGCAGTGGCTCTAGGCTCAGCAAGTATCCTCAGGCTAAGTACCGCAAAGCAAAGGAGGTGAATAGAGATTCAGATCTCCTGTGCCTGGAAGACTTCGAAGAGAGTTCCCCTGAGGGGGAGGGCAAAAAGGGCCACTGCAGGTGAGAAACAGGATTTTCTCAAGATAATCTACTCCCTATCTTTATTCAAATGCTATCTTAAAAGACAATCAAGGATTCTGTCCTTTAGTGATTGCCAAAAATGTCAAATTTAAATCCATGTCCAATAACTTCAAGTGTCATATTTTATAAAATTTATTAATAATCACTTAAAGTAGAAAAATAGAAAAGGAGAAATACAAAACTTAAGTATGACCACATGAGTAAACTTTCCTGCCAAGCTCTACCCCCAGCCTCGACAGCTGCTTTCTGGTAGAAGAAGAGAGAGAGAGGGGCGGGGCCACATCAAACTTATCCTCCCTACATTAGTACGTAGTTTACACATGTAACGTAAGGACACAAATGGAATGCTGGATAAGATAGTCCTGGGGCGTAAATTCTCTCCACACAGAGCCAAACATTTTTATTTTTTGGATGGCTTATGCTCAGTCATTCATCATTACATTTATGTTTCTTATAGATCAAATTTTCCACTGAGATATGGGTCTTTCCCTAAAAAGAGTTGAAACTCATTTAGTTCATTAAATTTCTATTTTTACATCTTATAATTATACTCAGTTTTGTGAAATACATTATTCTTGATTATAAGCACAATTCTTTTACTCAATGAAATGCTGTATTCCATGTCCTGTGTTCTTTTAAAATTTTGGCTGCTTTCTTATATTATTCTGAAAGTAGCTCCAGAATATTTAAACTGTTTCTTTTCTTGTTGTAGTATTTTTTCCTTAACCTGGGAATTATGGAACACAGTAATTATGTTCCAATGAATTTTTATATTTGGCTCTCTTTGAGTATAAAATGAGTGGAGTCTTTCAATTTTTATTTTACCCTCAGATTCTAGAATTTCTGGGCAGTTTTCCTAATCATTTCTTGTAGTACATTATCTAAATTCTTTTTTTTTAATGACTTTCCATGAGTCCAAATATTCCTATATTATCTATTCTTGATCTATTTTCTAGGTCGTTTGTTTTTGTAATAAGTTGCTTCACATTTTATTATGTCATTCTTTATATTTTTATTTATTATTTCTGATAGTCTTAGGAAATCATTAGCTATCCCATGTTCAATTCTATTTATTAATTGATTATTTTCTTCTGTAAGTTTTGGGATATCTTTTTCCAGCTAAGTGATCATTCTTTCATAATTTTTTTGATGTTCTTGCATTTTTCTTCCCCTTTTTTCTACTTTTTTAAACAACTTTTCTCATTTGGTTTTTGAGGTACTTTTATGTTCTTCCAAAAGCTTTTTTTGAGCTGGTGGCAATTTTTTTATTTCTTTGCTGTTTTTGAAATGAGTGTTTTCACTTCATTATTCTCTGAGTTTGAACTGAAGACTTCTCTTTTCCCATTGTAGCTATTAATAGTAGGGTTATTTCTTCTTTGGTTTTCACAAAAAAAATTAGTGGCAAGACAAATAAACTTAATTATTGACATTTTGCTGGATTCCTAGGGTTCCTCTGGTGCTGGGGTATGTAACCTAAGATTTTAGATTTTTGTGTTTATCTTTTTCTTGGACCCTACATAATTATTCTAGTTTTTATAATCCAGGATGTGATATAATCTTCTGGTCCCTGGCTAAAGCCCTAATCTTTTGAGTGGTCTCAAATGCTCCAATAAGAGGCCATGGGTAGTTTTGCCACTGAAACTGCAAGCAGCCAGACCACCTTCCCCTGTGGCAGCAACCAGGGATCCCATTCTTCTGGGAGTGATCACAGCCATTGGGACCCCAATCCTTCAGCAACCACCCTCTCCAGTGTAACCTCTTTCCTCACTCCCCTACCACAACTATGGCCCAGGATAGAGCATGCATTCAGTCAATGTTCGTCTGGTCTCCAAAGTCCTTGGCCTGTCAGTAGCAAGTCTTAAGGCTCTGCCTTTAACATCTGGACTGTATGTACTCCTTTAATTCCCAGCTACCTATCAGTATAGTCTCCTGATCTGAAACCACCATAGACAAAGGTGCTTCCAAGGCCTGCTGGATGTAAACATCATACTGAATGTAAGCTCCTGGGCTCAGCAAACAAAGTGAGGTTGCTGATCCTTGTGCTGTCTTATTGATTCCAAGCTGTTTCCTCTACTCCTGCTTCCAGGCCCTGAAGTGGTGGGATTGGGGCCAGGGAAGTCAGAAACCTTCCTCCCTAGTTGTCCTTGGCTATTCAGTTTTACTCCTGACTCCTGTCTGGTTTTGCCTCTTTTTAGCACTAACTCTATGAAGTTATTTTTGGTTGTTTGTGGGGAGTATTAGATCAAGGAAACTTCACTCCATACTCCCATCTTCCCACAGTGCATCTCCCCTCTATAAGATATCTTGAAGGAATGATTGTTTATGAAGAAGATTTTTAAACTTAATTTTTGTTATTTTTTCAATTATATGTAAAACAACTTATCTTTCTTTTTTAAAAAAAAAATTGAGTCTCAAATGATCTGTATTTCTTCTTCCTTTCCCCAACTTGAGAAGGTCTACAATTTGATAAAGATTATAGATGTGAATTCATGCAAAACTTATTTCCATATTAGCCAGGTTGCAAAATATAACACAGACTGGGGCAGCTGGGTAGCTCAGTGGAGTGAGAGCCAGGCCTAGAGACGGGAGGTCCTAGGTTCAAACCCGGCCTCAGCCACTTCCCAGCTGTGTGACCCTGGGCAAGTCACTTGACCCCCATTGCCCACCCTTACCACTCTTCCATCTATGAGACAATACACCGAAGTACAAGGGTGTAAAAAAAAAACAAAAAAACAAACAAAAATATGACACAGACAATTTTTTAAAAGTATGTTTTATTCTGTTTTTAGCCTCCATCAGTTCTTTCTCTGGAAATGGGTAGTATTTTTCATTATAAATTCTTTGGAATTATCTTGGATTATGTATTTCTGAGAAAGGCTAAGTCATTCACAGTTGATTATGATATAATATTATTGTCACCATGTACAATGGCTTCCTTTTTCTGCTCATTTCACTTTGCATTATTTTATATAAATCATCTCAGTTGTTTTTTTTTACTAAAATAATCCTGCCCATAGTTTCTTATACCACAATAGTATTCCATCACAATCATATACAACAATTTGTTCAGTCATTCTACATTCAATGGGCATTCTATCAATTTTTAATTCTCCTAACAAAAAGAGCTGATATTTTATTTTTGTACATCTAAGTCCTTTTCCTTTGACTTTTATCTTGTTGAGATATAGACTTATTGGTGTTATCAAGCTGGGTCAAAGCATATATACATTTTTATAATGCTGTGGACATATTTCCAAGTATCTCTCTGTAATGGTTAGATCAATTCATAACTCTACCAACAGTGCATTTGGAAATGCAACAGTGCATTTATGACTCCATTTTTCCATATTCCCCCCAAAATTTATTGATTTCTATTTCTGTCTTATTATTCAAGCTGATAGTTATAATGTGGTACCTCAGAGTTGTTTAAATTTGTATTTCTCATATCCATAAGTGATTTGGAGCATTTTTATGAGTATTATTATAAATAAAAATTAATAAAATTAATCTGGATGCTTATTGCTAGATTTATAAGGATATGTTAGTAAAGAAAAGGAAAGAGAGAAATAGGTTTCAGCATTTTTAACTTTAGGTAAAAATCCAATTTTCCATTGTAGTTGGTGCTCTAAGCTGCAGGTTGTCAGAGATCACCTGTTGAGATAAGCAAGCAATCCCAGAGACAGAGTTAGTTCAGAGACTGGTCCAGAGATTAAGAGTGACTCAGCTTCCTGTGCTGGATTTTAAAAACCTCCTCTGCTCCAAGGCTTGCATCATAGGCCAATGACTTTCAAACATTATGTGATATTTTGCCTGAGCCAAATGCTGACACTGATGCTGGCTACTCTCTTGGATATAGGGTCAGAAATCAGACATGTGACTTTGATTTCTACAGTGAGTCCCTGGGGTGTGTGGGATCAAAGCTGGGATTTAGATCCCTTAGATATTGTACTTCACACGTTATAGTTTTGATTTCTTCATCTGAAAAGTGTCTATTTATTTCCTAGTGCCACTGATCTAGTGGGGAATGACTCATTATAAGTTTAACTGAGTTTTCTATGTATTTGATAAATGAGCCCTTTATCAAAGAAATTTGCTGTACATTTTCCTCCAATTTGCTGCTTTTCACTTCTTCTATCAGCCTCATCCAACTTCTCAAAACCCCTTTCCATCCCAACTTCCTGTAGAATAATATAGATTTCTATATCCAATTGATTACGTATGATCTTGTCTCAATGAGACAATTCACCTCCCTACATCTCCTATATTTTCCTCCATTATAAAAAGTCTTCCATGACTCTTTTATGTGAGATAATTTACTTCATTTTATTTTTCCTTTCTGCCTCCTCTCAATACATTATACTTGCTAATGCCTTAATTTTATCTTTATTTTTATATCATCCCTTCTTGTATTGAACTCACGCTCTTGCCCTCTGTCTGTGTATACTCCTTTAAAAATGACAAAGTTCTTTGGAGTTACAAAAATCATCTTCCCAAGTAGGGATATTCAGAGTTTAATATTATTGAGTCTCTTTCGATTTCTCTTTTCTATTCACCTTTTTATGCTTTTCTTGGGTATTTATTTGAGAGCCAAATTTCCATTCATCTCTGGTATTTTAATCAGGAATCTTTGAAAGTCTTCTATTTCATTGACTATCCATTTTTACCCCCTGCAGGATTGTGCTGAGTTTTGCTGGGTAAGTAATTCTTTGAAGTCCTAGATCCTTTGCCTTCAGGAATATCATATTCCAGGTCATCTGATCCTTTAATGTAGAAGCTGCTAAATGTCATGTTATATTGACTGTGGCTCCATGATATTTGATTTTTTCCCCTCTGTTTGGATGCTTATAATATTTTCTTCTTGACCTGGGAGTTCTAGCATATGGCCATAATATTCCTGGAAGTTATCCTTTTGGGATAGCTTTCATGAGGTGATCAGTGGATTCTTTCAATAGCTGTTTTTCCCTCTGATTCTCGAATATCAGAGCAGTTTTCCTGGATAATTCCTTAAAAGGTTATGTCTAAGTTTTTTTTTATTATTATTTTATTAAGGCTTTCAGGTAGTTTTATAATTCTTATGTTATCTCTCCTGGATTTAATTTCAAGGTCAATAAAATAGTTCATATATTCTACTATTGTTTTCATTATTTTGACTTTGTTTCTGAGACATCAATTTCAGCTTTCCCATTTGTAATTTTTAAATCATGATTTCCTTGAGTGAGCTTTTGTACCACCTTTTCCATTTGTCCATTTTTACTTTGTAAAGAGTTCTTTTCCTCAGTGAATTTTTATAACACTTTTTAATTTCATTTTAAAATTTATTATTTTTAGACTATGGGCAATTCTGCCTCTTAAGATGTTCTTTTCTTCAGTGCATTTTTGTATATATTTTTCTATTTGGTCAATTCTATTTTTAAGATGTTCTTCCATTTATTGGATTTTGGGACCTCTTTTACCAATTGGCCTATTCTGTTTTTTTTTAAACCCTTGTACTTCGGTGTATTGTCTCATAGGTGGAAGAGTGGTAAGGGTGGGCAATGGGGATCAAGTGACTTGCCCAGGGTCACACAGCTGGGAAGTGGCTGAGGCCGGGTTTGAACCTAGGACCTCCTGTCTCTAGGCCTGACTCTCACTCCACTGAGCTACCCAGCTGCCCCCCCCATTCTGTTTTTTTAAGGTACTTATTTTTCAGTATTTTTCTTACTTCTTTTCCAAAGCTGGTGCCTATTTCCCATGATTAGCCTGTATCACTCTCATTTCTTTTCCAAATTTTTCTTCTATCTCTTATTTGATTTTCACATCCTTTTTTGAGATCCACCATTAATTCTTTTGATACTTGAGAGCAATTTGTATTTTTCTTGGAGGCTTTGGATGCAGCAGTATTGACTTTGTTGTCTTCTGATTTGGAGTTTTTGGTCTTTCCTGTCACCAAAACAACACTATGTTGGGTTTCTTTTGTTTGTTTTGTTTTGTATTCATTTTCCAACTTTTTTCTTTTTTTAATTAAAAAAAATTGTTAAAATTGGTCTTTGTGGGGGGCAGCTGGGTAGCTCAGTGGAGTGAGAGTCAGGCCTAGAGACAGGAGGTCCTAGGTTCAAACCCGGCCTCAGCCACTTCCCAGCTGTGTGACCCTGGGCAAGTCACTTGACCCCCATTGCCCACCCTTACCAATCTTCCACCTATGAGACAATACACCGAAGTACAAGGGTTTAAAAAAAAATTGGTCTTTGTAACTCTGATGAAAGGAGCACTGTTCAGAATGTCAGTTTCTTTGTGCAGCTGCCTTCAGAGCTGCGTCTGGAGAATTTGCTCTCAAATCTTCTAAGGTGGTATAATCTAAAGATGTTTATTTAATACTCTCCCTGCCTGTCCTCTGGTCAATGAGTAACCACGAGCACTCTTTTATACCTTGGAACTATGACCAGAGTCCCCTTTTACCGTAAGGCTAGAATCACTTATTTTTGCTAATGGTTTCCCTCACCCTGAAACCTTGCCCCAGCACTGCTACCTGTATCTGCTTATGGGCAATGCAACAGAGTGTGAACTGGGAGCCAGCAAAGGGATGGATCTCTATTATCTAATCCTGAGCAGCTGTCCACCCTCTCTTACCATCTATACCTGAGAGTTCTGGAAGCCTTTGCTGCTCCTTCAGCTGTGTCTTGAGCTCATTGCCTAGGAGGGGCCCATGTTGGTACTTGACTCCACCTCTCCCTCAAAACAGAAGATCCCTTGTGTCAGTCTTCTAGTTATTTTGTACTGAAACATTACTTCATTCTATCTTTTTGTGT
Source organism: Gracilinanus agilis (assembly GCF_016433145.1). NCBI lineage: Eukaryota > Metazoa > Chordata > Mammalia > Didelphimorphia > Didelphidae > Gracilinanus > Gracilinanus agilis. The sequence goes on from NC_058131.1 coordinate 76,257,534, forward strand.
GAGGTGCTGCTCCAGAATTTGTTCTGAGGTGTTATATCATTGTTTCTTAGACGATAATTTGGTAGACATCAGGAATTTTCTTCACCCATTAGCTCTCACACACCACATCTCAGGAACCAACCATCATTTCTTAATTGGCCCAGGCCATCCAAGGGGGCCAGGCCTGTCTCGTTGTCATCGCAAACTTTTTTGATTCTTATTGTTTCCTGTCTCATTGGTTCTTCATTTCCCTTTTTCTGGGGGCCTGTTTATCTCAACTCACTCTCTGGTATTTGGCCTCCTAATGACATTATGTGAGTGACATGGGGGAAAGGAGAAATTTAGTTTAGATAGTTATCACCATCATGTCCCTCCTTTACTCTATGAATGGCCTGATAAATGCAGATAGTAAAGGGATATACATTTGTATTTCCTGGGTCAGTTGTAGATTTTTTTTATCTTACCTGAAGTGGGCCTTTGTGTAGCCTGAAAATATATGGTGCATTTCCAATTGGATAGTGTGCCTACGTGTGCTTATGTGCCATTTTGGGGATGCCAGGTGCTTACAAAATATGTCATAATGCAATCTCTGAAGAATTAAAGTCACTAGTCATGTAAAAAGAAATTGAAAGAGGCATAGAAGATATAAGTAGGGGTTAGCATCTTATTAAAGAGGAATTGCACAGGAGAAACTGCACAAAATATACCTGAGAAAAACTATTGGAAAAGAAAGTTAAGTGGACATGTAACAAAAACAAAGGGGCCAATAAGCAATTCTCTTCTTAATTGATACCAGTGTCATGTTCAAAGATGCACATCATTAAATAACCATTAAGGGTCAGATTCAGGATTTGAACCTAGGTCTGTTAAGAGTTTTTATTAATTTCTCCTTTTTTTATTTAAGAAGCAAAGGAGTAATATGATTTCTTAGGGAGAGACTCCCTGAAGTGCAGGTTGCCAGTTGGTGACAGTTAGAAGGGTGTGGCTGAGTGGGGTTTGTAAGCTGCAGACCATTAAAAAGGGCTTTTTTCTCTGGGTCTCCTAGGAAGAGGGTGTGTTGCTATCACTCTCTCTGGAGACAGAGGAACAGAATAAGGCCTTAATAGCCTTATTGATCATTGATAATTTGGGTAGATAGGTAGATAGATTGTGGTTATATTATCAGATTCAGAGAGTAGTGAGAGTAGGCAAGGACTTTGGCCTAGCAGAAGATATTGTCCTTTGAGGCAGAGAGATGTAGGGTTTTCCAGAAAAATTTAGTAATGATTAGGATCTTGGGTATAATTATAATCTATTATAAGATTTACTTTCACTTTCCTCCTTCCTATTTCGTATCCATATTTCCTAATAATAAACGAAGTGTTTTGTGTTTAATAAACTGCACACTGGCTTTTGATCAAACTCCTGCCCCCCCCAATTTAACCCTTCACAAGTCTCTCTTGACAATAAGTCTAACCCCCTTTCCACTATAATTTACTGCCCTTCTTTCTCATTTTTACATATCATCTTATGTTATCCATAGAGTCAAACACATGTATTACCGTTAGTACTGGAAAGGGCATAATGACTGACTTTCTTATGACCCTACATAACATAATTCTAACTTTCTAAACCCTAATTATTCCTCTTTATAAGTCTTTCTAGTTCTAGATTATTGAATCCTTGAAGGCAAGTACTGTTTCATTTTTGTATCTATTTGTCTATTGCCTAACACAGTGCCAACCAATCAATAAACATTTATTAAACACCTACAGTACAGCAGGCACAAACATAAATTACAAAGAATAAAGTAGAACCTACTGACCAAACTTACATCTAATATGAGAAGCAACATATATAAAAGGGTGCATATGTATGTGTGTATGTGTATGCACACATACAGACAGACAGACAGACAGAAACACAGAGAGACAGAGAGAATAAATGTAAAGTGACTTGAGACAAAGTAATTAAATATGAGATAGTTTTGTAGGGAGTAACACTAGCATTTGGGAGACCAGGAAAGGCTTTATGAATAATACTTCATGTATGAGCATCTTTGAAAGGAAAGGAAGTCTATGAGGTGGATGTCAGAATGGATTACATTCCAGGCATGTGTGATGGTCACTGAAAAGCAATGGAGAGATAAAATTGAATTTTTCATATAAGGGAACACATTTCTGCTAAATTATATGGTATAAGAGAAAGAATAATATACATTAAGACTAGACAGATTAGGGCTCAATTGTGCTTGGATTTAAAAGCTAAACTGGGCAGACAATAAGAAGACACCAGAATTGATAAAAGCTCTCAAGAAGAGTCCCATGGTCAAATCTTCACCTAAAGAAATTTATTTGGCCTCCATGTTTAGTAAAGACTAGACTAGTGAGACTTGAGGTAGGAAGTCTAATCATAAGGAAGGCAGCTTTAATCTAAGTCAAGTGGGATGTGGCTCTTAAGTAAGGGAGTTCCTATGTGATTAGAGAGAAAAGGAGGAGATGTAGAGATAGAAAAGATCTGATTTGGCAACTGATTGGATATGTAAGGTAATGGAAAATAAGGAGCTCTGTCTTATATCCATATTATACACTTAAGAGGCTAGGAGCATGGTATTACATTTATTGGTAATAGACAATTCTGTAAAGGAGAAATTTGGGGGTATTAGAAAATAATGAGTTCAATTTTAGATATGTTGAAATTGAGATAACCTCATTTTAAAATATTCAGTCAGCAACTGGAGATTCATAATTGAAGGTCAGGGTGACAGATTTAAACAGTGTCCATAGATCTAAGAATCTCTTCTACTGAAATGATTATTAAGCTCATGAGAGTTAATAAAGTTATCATAAAAATGTAGTGGGAGAAGAGAAGAAGTTCTAAGATAGAACCTTGTAGAAGACTCCCAACTGGGACATATTATGATAGGGCTGTTTATCTATCAAAAAAAAAAAAAAGATTAAGGAGGAGTGTGCAGACAGGTAAGAAAGAACTAGTATAGAGTAAAATAGAGTCAGAAAAAAAGAATGTATCCATGAAAAGAGGATGGTTAATATTGTCAAATGTAGCCAGCTCTTAGATACTTTTTCAGTGATTCACTTGCATTGTATAGATTTGAAAACAGATTAGATTATTTCATAACTGACTTAATACAGGAGATAGGATTTGAATCTAGATCTCTCCTGACTGTTAATTCCAACATTATTTCAAGTATACAATTGCCTCCTCATAAACAAACCAAAAGAACAAATCCATGGAAATATGAGAGTTCATTTAGTGGTTTGTGTATTTTACCTCTGAAGTTTAGTTTGGATTTCTGATCCCTACTCTCAAGAGTCAAGTTTGTTGACTATTTCAAATTTTAAAACAATTCTAATGTTGAAAGCTTTTCATCTTCATTTTTGCAAGTGAAATTCATCCTCCAAAGGTACAGAGCACTGCTTAAGTTAAAGAATTTTGAAATGTAAGTTAACATGACATTTTCATTTTGTCCTCATTGAACTTTCCTCTCATGAACAGTGCCAGATGGGGAGCCCAAGAGAATGAAATCTTCTATTCATAGACTAAATAATACCAAGGACAAATTGCTGAATTTCTTTATAATGTATCTCTCCTCTAATGGACAGGAGAGACTGAAAAGGGCCATTTCTTTCAGGGCTGGCCTGAGGCAAAATTTCATAGTATTGTGATTTGACTTTAGTGAACTCCCTTTTCCCTTGTATCCAATAAATTTCCTCTTGCCAGAGTTCTCTTTTGCTGTTTAGCTACTCCAATACTTCCATCTGGATCACTAACTCAGACCTTATCTCTTTGGAATCACCCAGTAATGGAGAATGTTCCCAGTCAATCAACTCTAGTGATCCCTATCATTTCCAGGATCAAATATATAATCTTTTGTTTGACTTTTAAGCTCTTTGTTATGTTCCCCTCTCCCACCTTTCTTGTCTCCTTTCACCTCATACTCCCCCTACCCCTGTATGTCTAGGTACTTTGAAATCTATCGACCCTGGCCTCCTTACACATGATACTACATCTTCTCTCTCTATGCCTTTCTACTGTTTGATTCACATGTCTAGAATTCTCTCCCTTCTCATCATTATCTCCTGGCTTTCCTAGCTTTTTTAAAGTCCAATCAAAAATTCCATGTTCTACAAAAAGACATCGCCAGTCTTTCCCTTAGCTAATTATCTCCAATTTTTCCTCTATAGATTTGATTAGAACATAATTATTTGCATGCTGTCTCCTCTGTTAAATTGTGAATTCCTTGAAAGCAAGGACATGTCTTTTACTTTTCTTTGTATCCCTAGTGTTTATCCCCAAAGTGACTGGAAAAAATAGTAGGTACCTAATAAATTCTTATTGACTTGGCTCCAGTCTATTCTCTACTTAACTACTAAAATGAACTTTCTGAAGCACAAGTCTGACCATGTCAGTCACACACACACACTCACACTCATATACACACACACACACACACTCCTCAGCCAATTCCACTGGCTCCCATTACCTCCATGATCAAATATAAATCCTCTAATTTAATGTCAAAGCAACTCACTACATGATTTCTTTTTTTCCAATCTTACACTTTCCCTGCCTTTCCATACTCTATTAGATTGGCAGTGCCCTCCTGCTCTTTGTCAAATATGATATTCCATCTTCTAACTCTATGTCTTTTCACTGACTACCCCTTGAATGTCCTCCTTATTCACTTTCGTCTCCTATCTTCTTTGACTGCCTTTTAACTCCTAACTGGAATCCTACCTTCTTCCTTCTTGGTCCCTCTAAATGTTAGTGCCTTCCCTCTGAGATTACCTCCATTTAAATCACTGTATGTGTATATTATATGCATACAGTTGTTTTTATGTTTTTTTTTTCACTTACTAAATTTTTAGCTTTTTAACAGTAGCCTTTGTTTTAATCCCTACCACTTAGCACAGTGTTTGGTGCACTAATAACTTTTTTTTTATTTTAGTGTTTAATAAATGCTTACTGTCTTTATTTTGCTCAAAGTATAAGTATTAACTCTAATTAGATGGGTTGTAATTCCTTCTTTATAGCTATTTTATATGTAGCAAGAATGTTAACCTTCATTTCTATGGTAATCATAGCCCTGGTATTGAAAATAAACTGAACAATTTATGATTTAAACATTTCACATAATATTTTCACTTAGTATATAATCCACAGAGAGGCATGTTTAGGTTTGGGTTGGCACCTAATGTCCATATTTGAAAGGACCAATGAAATATTAGAAATTGATCTCAATTACAATGTTTTATTCCCACCTATTTTTCTGTTCTGGCTTTAAGTCTTCCTTCATCATATGCCAGACCCATTCCTTCTCAAAGGGATCAAATTCCTTTCCACATCTTTGATTTCTTTCTATCTAGTAAGTCTATACTATTTATCCAGTCTTTGGTGTCAAGGATATTTGAACTAAGATGCAAGATAAACAATTGAAATATATATATCTGATGAAATTCATATCCATATCAGATGTTAAAATAGCAGATGTGATTGGTTTTCAAGGACAAGTGGAGGCACACTGTATAAGAATAGTGATGGAATTTAAAAAGAAAAAAGATGGAACATTATTATATATGCCTCTATATGGAAAGCAGCATACTTTTGACATAAAAACCATCAACAGTAATACAATGACCCTGGTAATCTAGTTTTGACCTGGTTCCTTGCTTTAGTCTTATTACTAAGGCAAGTTACAGGATTTAATAGGCATGGTATGTGAGTTTGGTACACAAATGAGGACCTGAAAAAGATTTCAGTCTATAAATGACTGACAATGCATTCCAAAACACTCTGTGAATGACTCTCTGTGGTTTGCTTAGGTTTCAATTCACTGTTATTGACCCAGTCACACTTATACTGATCTCAGTCATGTCCCTAAATCCTAGTCATTTTGCACCACATCAACACCAAGACTCAACCATGATTTTTTCCCCACCAGAGGCTATCAGAACTCCTGAATATGCCAGGACAGATATGTAACATCTCATCAAATTCCTTATCCTTGTGCCTCAAACTAATATGGGTATCATTCCATGAGAAGGCACTAGGAATCAGAAACTAAATATGGTTTCACTGATTAATTAATAAATGGGATATGTTAGTCTCTGTTTGCCCCTAACATTCAATTACTATCAATAAATTGCCACAAAAAAGCTCAATTCCTTCTCTTTTTTGGATCAGGCACAATATTCTGGGTTTAACCTTGCTCCTGAACTCAAAGGAAAACCCTGAGGATTCCCCTATTTGCATGATCAGTTACCACTATTAGACATAGTATTCCTCACTTGCATTGGCTTTGAGTTCAGTTCTCTATCTTGTCTCATTCCCATTCTTTGTATAATTCAATTTTATTTAAAGTCTCTTTTCTAAAGTCTAGAAGATATGGTAGAGAAGAAAATAACTCTCACAATTATATTATTCCATCAAAGATAAAAGCAAAGTATCAGACCTGATAGTGAGTAGGAAATCCAAGAAGAAAGACCAGATTGGGTCATTTTTTCAGACCTAGTAAGCACAAGGAGAGAGTCAGAGGTGCATACTGTGGTGAAAATTTATTAGTGGAGACACCAAAAAGTACAACAAAGTCTCCAAGACAAAAAGAAATAGGTTTATTGAGAGAGGGTTGGTCTCACAATAAAACTGGACTCCAGTCAGCAACCAAAGACCCCAAGCCTTGTGAATGGCCTCCTTATATATCAAAAACCTTATACTAAAGATAAAATAATTTTCAGATATGTATATATAGTCCCCCAAGAATGAGTCAAGTAAAATAAAAATAAAACATGGAGTAAAGGAGATAACATGGGTGCATTTGAACTACAACTTCACATAGTAGAATATAGGGTGGAGAAGTGTGAGAAAACTTTATGCCTGCTGTATGATTGTTCCCAAAAATGATTCTTTCAGAATTAAATGATTGCTATTTTTAGAAATATTTAACACTTACAATCAAATACTTATTCTGTTCCAACAGAACCAAAAAAGTATTTGAATACTGATTGAGTTCCAAAAGGACTAAATTACTAAAAAATGCTGAACCTCTAAAAGAATAAACAATGCTTCATTTAGAATCATATATGATTCAGATATAGAAAATACTATATCTTGATTATTTTGTAGAAAAGTTTTAGATCTATGATCATAAAATAACTAAATTATGAGAAAAAACAAACTACTAACCTAATACAACAAAATTACTGAATTTTGAAAGACCTGCTGATACAGATGTAATCATGAGAGGGGTAGGGAATTTCACATTCACAATAGTGAATATGGTAGAGTGTTAAATCAGGAAGGAACACGAATAGTCTTCCAGCATGAAAACCAAGTATAGTTTATAATTATGTAAAAGGACAAGGAGTGGTCACAGAACTCTAGGGCTATAAATAATTCAGGAAGCAAAAGTCAACAGACATGGTTATGGATTCATCCCACAGAACTCAGCTGGGCTCTACCATTGAGTAACCAGGACAGGTGCTCAAAGCAAAGGCTAGTATGCAGATATATTGTTTTGAACTCTAAGATCCTTTTATCTAAAGGAAGGGGGTGGCATTTTTTTAGTTCTTTAATCAGGGGAAAGTATGCAGTTGTGTTGCCCAGACCAAAATCAGGATTGAGAGTATAAAAAATTTAAACTAGAAGGGCGGTGAAAAGACTTCCCCCTAGATCAGACAATTTAAAGCACTGAAAGTTTGAAGGTCCCTGGATTGAGTCCCCTTGGATCCTTGAAGAACAGGGGATTTGATACCTGTAAAAAACTGTGTATTATTCACAAGAAAATACATTAAATCTAAATAAGACATAGCCCTTTCTTCTATAACTGTACTGATTCTGCCTAACAAAAATTTTTAATGTGAGAAGAGTTGAAAGAATGAGTAAGCATCAACAAATATTAAGATTGATTTTTTGGATAAAGAGCTCTTATCTAACATTAGAAGTGCAAGACACACAAATCTAGAAGAAATAAATCACTCTCCAATATTTATAAGCAAAGTCTGAAAGCAAAAACGTATCTGAGCCACAAGAACTAGAACTTTGAGACAAAATAAAAATTTTAATTAATCATATTACAAATAAAATATCTAGAGGAAAGAATTTGAAAGGAGATGAGAGATCTACAGGATATACTTGGAAAGAAACTTCAAAAGTTAATACAAATGGTACAAAAACTTACCCAAATAACCCTGAGAATTAAATCGTTGATGAGACAAATAAATAATGAAACATCAACTGACAGAAAAAATTAGAAGGAAATATAAAGCACACTATATTAAAAAATAACTCACCCAGAAAACAGATCAAGGAGAAAAACATTAAGGAATCATTGTATTACCCAGCTACAAATCACAACCAAAAATAAAAATAAAAAGGCTTTGGATGGTATATTTAAAGAACTGATGAATGAAAACTACCTAATTGTAAGAAGAGGACAAAATGGTAAAAATCCACCAAATTCCCCTCCTATAAAAAATCCCAAAAGGAAAAATCTCAGAAATATTATCACTAAAATCTAAATATTCCTAGTCAAATTAAATACTGTAAGCTTCCCAAAGAGTTTAATAACCTATAACCCCAATCAGGATTACACAAAATTTGTTGGCTACTCCCATAAAAGAGAAAAATTTGGAATATGATGACTTACCTAGCAAAATGACTAAAAGTCTACTTGTTGGAAAAATGGATATTTAATTAGAACATTTTCATTGATTGCTGCAGAAACTTTGAAATGGAAACCCAAGAGAAATAAAAAGGTAAATACATTTAAGTAATTATAAGGGATTATAGTTCTCCATTTTAATAAGAGAAGAAGAAATTACTGTCCCCTGAAAATCCTGATGCTCTGTCAAAGGGAATTAATAAGATGCAGGACTTGACATTTCTTGTTTAGCAATGCCCTTTTAAATAATTTTGTGCCCAGAAATTAATCAATGCTAAATATGATCTCTTTGGTCAACCTCAGAATCTAGATTTAGTCCTAAAAGAAGGTGACTTTCTCTATGTTCTTGAGAGTACTGAGATATTTGATGGTCGTGATAATCATTGTGTGGATGTGGGCAGAGGGAAAGAACCAGGGCTCTCAAATGATCTCATCAGATTGTCTAAGGATGAATTATGACTCTAAACTTGTCTAAATAAGTTAATGGTTTATAGTTCATTTGAACCTCCCCTTATCTCCATTTCTAATGAACTACAAAGATGGTTGTCTTTATTTCTTTATTGTGTTCAGTCGTGGCAGAAAAGTGGCTTGAAAATTTCTTCCGTTTGAAAGCCAGATGTTCTGTGGAGATTGATGTAGGTCTAAGTTTTGCCCTCTATAATTTTCTTTATATTTACTTTTGACATGTTCAAACGCTGCATTGTTCATATTTATGTCTTTCCAGCTGCTCATGTCATAGCATTCTCAAAATTCTATGGGGAAAGGCAGAGAAGTATGTCTTTGAAATACCGCCTAAAAGCATTCAGTGTATTAATTCTCATATTTTGGAAGGCATGGAGTGACTCTGACATTTTAGGATTTAAATTGTAATTCAACAATCGAAATCAGTCAGCAAGTATTTGTTAGGCACCTACTATGTGCCCAGCAGTACACTAAACATTGGGGATATTAAAAAAAGCCAGAAAAAGTCCTTTGCCCTCAGAGTTTGTCTTCTAATGGAGAATGACAACATGCAAACAACTAGGCATATATAAATGTATATTTAGAGCACATGAAAGGAAATTTCCTAGGGGAAGACATAGTAGCTAGAGTAGAGGTAGAAGGGACACTCTAAAGCTTCTTGAAGAATGTGGGGTTGGCTCTCAACTCTAAAAGAAAGAAGGGAAATGTAAGAGGCACAAATGAGGAGGAAAAACATCCCACATACAAGGGACAAACAATTCAAAGACATGGAGATAGATTATCATGTATATGGAACAGCAAATTGGCTAATGGAGGTGGACTGTCTAACCTCTGGAAAGAACTAAAATATGAGATGACTGGAAAAGTCTTTCTGCTGATGAATTCTCACATCTCTGAGAGGCATTAATTTCAAGTCCACTATTTTATAACACCTTTCATTTTGTGGGGATTTATGACAATAACAATAGCAACATGTTAGTGATGATTAAAATGATGATGATGATGAAAGTGTCTGCCTAAGGAAGAAAAGATAAGATTAATAAGCATATTGTTTATTTTGAAGTTAATCTAACTATATATATATATAAATTATATAATATTTATCAAGATCTAGCATTAATATAATACTTTCATTTGAACATTTTTACAAATACCTCATTTTACCTTCAAAAATAACCTTTCAAGATAGAGAATATTGATATTGCCATATTACAATTGAGGAAAATGAGGTAGAAAGAGATTAAATGACTTACCCAGGGTCACACAATGAGTGTTTAGATGCAGATTTAGAATCAAGTCTTTCTAGCTCCAGGACCAGTACTCTAAGCACTGAGCCACCGATTACCTTAATAGTTTTAAATATAAAATTTATTTATGTATGCACTTGTATATAAATCAGTTAAGATATTTTCTTTTAGAGGGAAGCTGGGTAGTTCAGTGGATTGAGAGTCAGGCCAGAGATGGGAGGTCCTAGGTTCAAATCTGGCCTCAGACACTTCCTAGTTGTGTGACCCTGGGCAAGTCACTTGACCCCCATTGCCTAGCCCTTACCACTCTTCTGCCTTGGAACCAAAAACACAGTATTGATTCCAAGATGGAAGGTAAGTGTTTGTTTAAAAAAAAAAGATATTTTCTTTTATTCAGGTAAAAACATTCACTCTAAAGAGCACTAGTTAAGGAATCTTAAAATATAGGTTGAACTAAGCTATTCATGACTTTACTATTCACTATACAAGTGATCTTGAGCAAATCTTATAACCACACTGTCTCAGTTTCCTCCTTCTTAATAATGGGGATAATTATATATATATATATCCTACTTTTAATCATAAAACATATATGTGTATGTCAAGTATAAGTGCTACTTTATCCTTCATATAACTCAGGATTGATTTTATCACTGGGCATATTTTTGAACTCAGTTTTATCAGTAGTAGGTCTATATACTAGAAATAAACCAAAGAGGAATAAGATATAGTCCTGAAAAATAATTATAGCAACTACTACATAATAGCCAAACATTCAAAATAAAGAGGCTGTCTTCCCATTGGAGAATGTCTAAACAAATTGTGGTATATTAATGTAATAGAATACTGTGTCATAATAAATAATGAAGTGGATGGTTTCATAAAAAATCAAAACCTTTATGAACTGCTATAGGATAAACTATGAAGAACCAGAATCATTTATAGAATAATAACATTATAGTGAAACACACCTTTGCAAAACTAGGACATTGATCATATAATGCTGAAAATATAATGACACTGACATATGTTTTACCACTCCAGTAGTAATAAAAGAAAAATTAAATTAAATTAAATGAATTTAAATAACACAAAAGAAGCAGAATTTTATTGTATCTAAGAGGTCAGGATATCTTAACCTGGATTTTCTATACAGATGATGAACTTGAATGGGAGAAAATATGTGTTTATTTTCACTTACATCTAACTAAAATTTTGCATTTCCCTAAATTTTTTAAAATCTTGATTCTGAGGAGTCCATCCAGAACCTTCCAAAGTTGTCCATAGCACACATAAATGATTAAGAAATTTGATACCAGAGGAAGCATGAACACTTTTTTTTCACCTATGAAGTAAACCCGTGGACCCTGTGAGAAAAATAATTGAAATATTGGCATTCCCATTTTGTAAAAGAAGAAACGACATTCTTAGAAATTACCTAATTTGCCCATTATCATAACACAAGTAAAGTATTTGTTGGGGGAATTGAACTCATGTCTTCCTAATTCCAAATGTGGCATGTCATCCTTGCTACCTCTAATAAGATTATTAGTCAAAACCAAAATACTACTAAATATCCAAGAAAGGAAAAGTCTTCTAGGAATATCAGAAAACCTCCTATTGCAGATGACATTGACCTGTTTTGAAATATAAAAGTTAAAAATGTTGAATTGGAAGAGAAGGCATAGAAAATAGTAGGATCAGAACAAAGTAGTAAAGAAAATTCTAGTCCTATACAAGGAGAAATTAGCAATTGCTCTGTCCATTTGGTTGCAACCACAGATCACACATTGACAAAATATCTTCAGTGATACTGGCTAATGTCTTAAATCATACCCTCTTTTGGATCCAATTGGACTGACTGAGTCAAGAACATATTGAGAGCTGGATTTCCTGTCAGGGAAAAGAAAACAACATAAAAAATACATACGCATATTTGTTACAAGGGTTCTGTTTTTCTCCTCCCCCCCCCTCCAATGGTGTTTGTTAATTGAAAAAAAGTTTTAAAAGAGATCACATGCAGTCTGCAAATACAGGGGGAAGGAGAGATCATATAACATTGAGAGGAGATAATACCAAACATTCAGCACAGCATATGAGAAGGTACAGGGAAAAAGAAGTAGATGTATACCATAAATATGAAGCAGTTGGTAGCATGGAAACATCTATATCCAAGAATGCAGATGGAATCAATAATCTAAGACCAAAGCAAAGATCACCTAACCATGAATAGGGAATGTCAAAGAAATCAACCAAGCATTATAAAGAGTTTGTCACATTTTCCTCCACTTTGTGATCTGAGTTTCTTTTGATTTTTAAACTATGATTGAAAGTGTAGATGAGCCCACTAGATGTCCTCAATAGGCAACTGTTATTGAAGGCATTGACTGATATCCCAACTATGGGAGTTATTTATATTGCAAAGAGCAAAAGAAAAATTGGCCTAGAACATGGTACTTGTGGAAAGTAAAAGTGAAAAATAAGACTGGAATGTTAGAGCATAACTTTAAAGCTAAAAAGGATCTTAGAGATCATCTAGTTCAGGGATGGTGAACCTTTTAGAGACTGAATGCCCAAATTGCAACCCTCACACTGCATGTGAGCCCTGTACCTTACCACAGACAGGGAAGGTAGGGTAGGTAGGAAGCACTTCCATTGGGCTTCTGGGCAGAACAGGTAATGAGAGAAATGTCATCAGGTGCGCATGGAAAGGGGGAAGGAAGGAGCCCCCTCTGGAATGCATGCCATAGGTTCACCAAATGGATCTAGTTCAATACCCTATTTTAAAGGTGAGAAAAGTGGGTACTAAACAGACTAAATTACCTGCCCAAGGTCACTCAGGTAATAAGCAATAGAGTTAAGTTCCAAATTCATGGCCTCTGATTCCAATCCAGTGATTTCTCCCCCATACCATGCTGTTGAAAGCCTTGTATATCATGTTAAGGAGTTAAGGATTTATTCCATAGATAATAGGAAAGCACTGAAAGGTTAAGTGCAAAAGAGGAACATGATTGGATCAACATATGAGGAAGTTGATTCTGAATACTGCATAAAGGTAATTTATAGAAGGAATGGAAGAGTCAGGGGAAAACATTGGCATGCTGTTGCAGTAGTTCTTTGGAGTGGTAATGAAGCCCTGTCTTAGGATGGTAGCAGTGGGAATGAAAAGAAAGGGATGAATTTAGAGACACTCGATGTAGAATTGACATAATCTGATAATTGAAGATGAGGGAAAAATCAAAGGTCAAATGATTGAGTTAATGCTAAAGCCATTGCTATAAAGAATTTTCTTCAAAATTTCAAAAATATTTCCAAATTAAAAAAAATTCTACCTTTCTTCAAAAGGAAAAGTCATTTTCAGGGGAAAAGGTGCTAAATTCAATTATAGAGAATGAAATCCTAGAAAATATTTTGACAATATGTCTAGGATGGCCATTCCTAAACAAAGACATTCATAAATCAGGATAAAAGAAAACCTACAGAAGACTCTTGCAAGGTCAAATAAGCTAAAAAATGTTTTGAGTATAAGCCTGATAGTGAACTGTTCCTAAAGTTAGACTAGCTAAGTCTGGGGCAGCATGTTCCAGGCTGGCTTTGGAGAGATGACTTTTTCAGACATGGACATCATGAAGATCACTTACTCATTAAATGAGGCTTTGTGATCTTCAATGATGGAAGCAGAACACTTATCAATAGAGTCACGCGTGCTTGAAAGATTGACACATTGGCCAATGACATCTAAAATACAATACTCAAACTACAATTTCATGATTGTATTTTAGCTGTTTCAATTGATACTGTTAGTTATTTGTATCTTTCAGAGACTTCAAGAATTCAGCACGTGAAGCCACCTATAGATGGAACATTAATATTGGAAAGCAGTAGGAAAGTCCTTTGTCTGACCTCATAAGTCCTTAAATGTCATCTGATGTCCTCCAATTTAAGACTGACAAGGTTGATTTAAATTCAGACCACCTGATTAAGAACAGACATTCCCTTCCCTATGAAAAGGGCCTCAAAGATCAAAACTTATAAAAATTCATTACTAATGAATATTGAAACATTACAGGAAAATTAATCAGTATTAATAACATCCAAAATTTAGTGCTGACTCTCTCTATGAAAAACAAGACCTATCACTCCAGGGCAGACAATAAAAGCACTGGAGTGGAGGGGAGCAGGGGAAGGAGTGAAAAGAGACAAGAAGAACAAGGATTAACTTTTGAAAAGCCAGGCAAGGACACATAGCAAAAGAAAATTGAACGCGAGGAGAGTTCATTGGCACCAAGGATCCTAAATAGGCTTACTCCACAGTCCTGTCATGTCAGCTAAATTCATATTGACTGTTCTTGAAGTGACTCTTTGCAAAGTAAAGAAAGATAGTTTGACTTTTTGGTTTAGCTGAGAACCACTGTGGATTTAGTGGGAAGCCAATAATTCAGGGGAGTCCTCGACAATCCAATCAAATAATGATAATCTCTTGTGCTTTCTAAGAAGAAATTACTGTTTTCTTTTGATGTAAATTATGACTTGTTTAAGCCCCAGTGACCATTCGGTTCCTACTCACTAAAGACAAATATTTGCTAATTAAGGTTAAGAAATGAGAGCGACAGCAGGTCAATCTGTTTATTTTTTGCTGGAAGTCTATTTTAGAAATTGAAGCCATATTGAACATATGACAACATAGCCATATGTGATTTTCTCCTTTTGCCTCATTCTACTCACCACACATATACATTACCTCTAGGCCTCAGAATACAAATTAGGAACAAGGATATAGTTAAAATAGGAACACCTCTGAGTGTGGCGAATTACCTTTTTTTTTTTTTTTTCCTTTCTAGTTTAAGACATTTTTGTCTGTCACAGTTTGGATGAAAAGGAAAAGTTGCTGGAAAGCATCTGTTGTAGGCTCCAGAGTTGGCAAAGGAATGCAATATTGATTTCTGGATATTTTTTCCTCATAAATCTTAATGTTTTAACGTCCTAGCCTATACGTGAAGATTTCTATTGGGAGAAGGAGGCTGAAGCAGATGAAGTAGGGACTCTGGCATCCAATTCTACTTTCAGATAGATTTAATTGTGAAAAAGGTTGCCTTTATACTTTGTCAAAATTTGCCTCTTTACATAATCTATCTATTTTCCAGTTTTACTCTTGGATACCAAACAGAGTAAGTTTAATCCATCTTCTTTAGGATAGATATTCATGTACATGAAGAATTTACTGTATCTTCTCTAAGTTTCCTTGTCTCCAGGCAAAAATCTCCCAGGTTAAAGTATATAAATTTCAGGTGGGGAGTTATCAAGGCCCTTCACCATTCTAAGGGACCTTCTCTTGATATTTCCAGCTTCTCGGTGTCTCCCTAACCTATGGAACCCAGGATACAATCTTCCAAATATGATGTGGCCAGAATTGATATATAGGGACCACTTACCCCTTATTCCTGGAAGTTAAGCTTCTCTTATTCTAGTTCCAAATCATATTTTGGGGAGCTTTCATATCAGACATATTGAGTTTGAAAGCCTCTAAAATATCCTAATCCTTTCCATAAAATCTTCTAGCTAATCCTACCCTATGTTGTACATGGGAAGTCAGTTTTTGAACACAAATGTAATCCTACATTTATCATCATTAAATTCCATATCAACAAGTATCTGTTAGATCCACATATGCCAGACACTTTGCTCGGTGCTAGGAATATAGTTATACAAAAGAGAGACAGATTTTACATTTAGTTTGTCAGTGAATAAGCATTTAAGTGCCTACTCTGGGCCAGACATTATTACAAAGAAAATTAAAAGCCCAACCTTTGCCCCAAAGAGACCAACAGTGAGAAAACATGCAAATAATCACGTATAAACAAGGCATAAAACAGAATAAATGGAAAGTCATTTCTCAGACAATTCACTAGCAGAGAGAGAAGGAAGGAAGTGGGGAGCAGAGAGCCCTGGCAAATATTTTTAGAAGGGGAGATTTGAGCAGAATCTTGAAGGACACCAAGGAAGCCCAGAAGCAGAGGGATAGGAGAGTATTTCATGCATGTCAGAGAATCAGCAAAACAAAACAAGGTCAGATGTGGTGCTGAATGTAAGAAACAAGTAGACCAGGGCAAATGGATTATAGGGGATGCAGAGGGAAGTCATCTGTAAGAAGACTGGAAAGGTCGGAAGGAGCCAGGCTATATTTTGGTGAGGAAGATACTATATTCTCGATATTTTCTAGATAGGTTCCTAAATGTGGCACCAAGAACTGAATGTGTTACTTCAGATAGGATTGGACCAATGTGTGATATAAAGTTTCACACAACACTGATCTGGACGCTTTACCTCTATTTAAGTATCCTAAGATTGTATAACTTTTGTGACTTCCATGTCACAATTGACTTAAAGTGTGCAATGGAATCCTCTAAAAAGACCATGTACTTACACAAGCCAGTATTTAGCTCTGTCTTCCTCACCCTATGCTTGCATAATTTATTTGAGGAGTATTACTCTAGGCCAGTGATTCTCAAAGTGGGCACCACCGCCCCCAATGGGTGCTGCAGTGATCCAGGGGGGCAGTAATGGCCAAAGGTGCATTTATCTTTCCTATTAATTGCTATTAAAATTTTTAAAATATATTAATTTCCAGGGTGCTAAGTAATTTTTTTCTGGAAAGGGGGCGGTAGACCAAAAAAGTTTGGGAACCACTGCTCTAGGCCTTTACATTAACCCTATTAAATCTCATCACAATAGATTCAGTCCAGAGATCTACCTTGCTTGTCTCACATCCTTATCTTCTATTCCAACTTCCACCATCTTGGTACAGCTTGATTACCTCCCTGGGTTTAAACAATATCCTTCTGGCATATATCTCTGCTTTCTCCCATTTTCAGTTCATTCTTCATGCTACTTAACTTACTCAGGCATATTCATATTGCTCAAAAATATTCAGTAGCTCCCTTCTGCCTTCTAAATAAAGTTTGTAGTCCTTTGCAGAAATTCATTTCTCCCCGATCTAACACTACCTTCTTTTTCTAGTCTTATATTTCACATTCCTCTTTTTTATGTGTTCTCTACACTAGACAAATACTATTGCCCTCTACTCCTTCAAATATGCTTTACTCTCTCCTGCATCTCCTTTGCTCAATGTAGTCCCTTTATCTAGAGTATTTTCCTCATGTCTCTTTTCCTGTTTAATTTGTAGTCATTTTTAAAGAATAAATTGGTTTGCCCCTTCAGCTTGAGGTACTGTCTGATCAGCTTGTCACTAATGATACTAGACCTCACAAAGGAGTTTAATTTATTAAATATAATTAGTATTAAATATTTTACATTATATCTATTACTATCACACTCCATAAAAACTGTAAGTTTCATGAGGAGAGAGGTATTATGATATATTATGTCTAATATATGCCAGTCACTGGGCTACAAGATCTTTATAAATATTATTATGTGATCCTCAAAACATCTTGCAAAATAGGTGCTATTATTATCCTCATTTCACAATTCAAGAAACTAAGTAACAGACATTGATTTACTTGCCCAAAATCACATTGTTAGTTCCTGAAGCTGGATTCGAACTCTGAACTTCCTTATTCCAGGAACATTATCAACTATGCAACCAGCTAACATGAGGGTAGGAATCATGTATGATATGAGTTTTGTCTACTATGCTTTAATGTTTAATGGGACAGGTTGGGAGCACACTTTTAAGGAGATCCTGGCCCAGAGTAAGGAAGACGAGTCATCCTGAGTTCACATCAGACTTCAGACCCTTAATAGATAGGTGGCCCTGGAAAAGTCACTTCACCCTGTTTGCCTCGGTTTCCTCATTGGCAAAATGAGCCAGAGAAGGGCTGCTCTAGTATCTTTGCCAAGCAAACCACAAATGAGGTCAGGAAGAATTGGACAAGATTGGACAACAATAAATTCATGTTTAACTCAATGACCTGCATATAATAATTGGTGCTTTAAAAGTATTCATTAAAATAATGAATGAAATTTTGTCAAACCACATCAAAATTCAGCTACATTCTGTTTCAGTCATTTCCTTGGTCTACAACAGATCTAAAAGAAATGCTTAATGCTAATAGAAAATCAGGTAGACTGGAAACCTTGATATCAATTCAGGACTTGCAAATTTCAGATCCCTTAAGTCACATATAAAATCATACCCATCCATCACTGACAATGATGGAAACCCATTTGAAAGTATGTCATTTCAAACTGGGAGGGCTAGGTGTTGCAGAGGATAGAGAACCAGGTCTGGAGCCAGGAAGTGCTGAGTTCAAATCTGTTCTCGAATATTAACAGTCTAGGTATTCTGGGCAAGTCGCTTAACCTTAGCCTCTTTGTCAGTGTTTTAACAATTAAAATACTCTGGAAATCATATCTTAATTTTATAATAATTATTTATTAAATAATAAAAAGCTAGCCAGAGAGAGAGAGAGAGAGAGAGGGAGAGAG